>NC_140584.1:608740207-609139768 GCF_964204655.1 Triturus cristatus
CGGACCTCACAGCATTCTTTTCGCCACTGGCGCCACATGCGTTCCGGGACAACTTCCCTTGGTCACTGGCTGGGCTCAGGTGGAAGAAGGACAGCGTGTTCCTGTCTTTGCGATGTTTTAAAAGTCTGTAGGACTGCCCCTTCGGGGGCGTGTCTTCGCTATGCTTGCTGGTAATTGCAGTTCAGGTAAGTAAAATTCTATAGTAGACGCTGCCCATTTGTTCCTACCACATTACAAACTCCGTTGGGTTGCTGAGTTGTGCGCTGCCTCCTTGCTGCTTTCCTTGTGTCAGCCAAACTTGCTAACGTTGCTCCATTGTGTGCTTGAGGATCTACAGCACACGGACCTGTACCGTCAACAGGGGGGTTTCCTCGTGGCCAGAGCGGGCCACAAAACATTCCAAATGAAGCTTGCTCGCTTATTGAGGAGACCACACGCAGCGTTAATTTGTTGCTTCTTTATTTGGATGACAGCAACAAGATCGATTACGGACCTCACAGCATTCTTTTCGCCACTGGCGCCACACGCGTTCCGGGACAACTTCCCTTGGTCACTGGCTGGGCTCAGGTGGAAGAAGGACAGCGTGTTCCTGTCTTTGCGATGTTTTAAAAGTCTGTAGGACTGCCCCTTCGGGGGCGTGTCTTCGCTATGCTTGCTGGTAATTGCAGTTCAGGTAAGTAAAATTCTATAGTAGACGCTGCCCATTTGTTCCTACCACATTACAAACTCCGTTGGGTTGCTGAGTTGTGCGCTGCCTCCTTGCTGCTTTCCTTGTGTCAGCCAAACTTGCTAACGTTGCTCCATTGTGTGCTTGAGGATCTACAGCACACGGACCTGTACCGTCAACAGGGGGGTTTCCTCGTGGCCAGAGCGGGCCACAAAACATTCCAAATGAAGCTTGCTCGCTTATTGAGGAGACCACACGCAGCGTTAATTTCTTGCTTCTTTATTTGGATGACAGCAACAAGACCGATAACGGACCTCACAGCATTCTTTTCGCCACTGGCGCCACACGCGTTCCGGGACAACTTCCCTTGGTCACTGGCTGGGCTCAGGTGGAAGAAGGACAGCGTGTTCCTGTCTTTGCGATGTTTTAAAAGTCTGTAGGACTGCCCCTTCGGGGGCGTGTCTTCGCTATGCTTGCTGGTAATTGCAGTTCAGGTAAGTAAAATTCTATAGTAGACGCTGCCCATTTGTTCCTACCACATTACAAACTCCGTTGGGTTGCTGAGTTGTGCGCTGCCTCCTTGCTGCTTTCCTTGTGTCAGCCAAACTTGCTAACGTTGCTCCATTGTGTGCTTGAGGATCTACAGCACACGGACCTGTACCGTCAACAGGGGGGTTTCC
The DNA here is from genome assembly GCF_964204655.1 of Triturus cristatus. Lineage (NCBI taxonomy): Eukaryota > Metazoa > Chordata > Amphibia > Caudata > Salamandridae > Triturus > Triturus cristatus. The sequence continues at coordinate 608,741,555 of NC_140584.1, forward strand.
TCGTGGCCAGAGCGGGCCACAAAACATTCCAAATGAAGCTTGCTCGCTTATTGAGGAGACCACACGCAGCGTTAATTTCTTGCTTCTTTATTTGGATGACAGCAACAAGACCGATAACGGACCTCACAGCATTCTTTTCGCCACTGGCGCCACACGCGTTCCGGGACAACTTCCCTTGGTCACTGGCTGGGCTCAGGTGGAAGAAGGACAGCGTGTTCCTGTCTTTGCGATGTTTTAAAAGTCTGTAGGACTGCCCCTTCGGGGGCGTGTCTTCGCTATGCTTGCTGGTAATTGCAGTTCAGGTAAGTAAAATTCTATAGTAGACGCTGCCCATTTGTTCCTACCACATTACAAACTCCGTTGGGTTGCTGAGTTGTGCGCTGCCTCCTTGCTGCTTTCCTTGTGTCAGCCAAACTTGCTAACGTTGCTCCATTGTGTGCTTGAGGATGTACAGCACACGGACCTGTACTGTCAACAGGGGGGTTTCCTCGTGGCCAGAGCGGGCCACAAAACATTCCAAATGAAGCTTGCTCGCTTATTGAGGAGACCACACGCAGCGTTAATTTCTTGCTTCTTTATTTGGATGACAGCAACAAGACCGATAACGGACCTCACAGCATTCTTTTCGCCACTGGCGCCACACGCGTTCCGGGACAACTTCCCTTGGTCACTGGCTGGGCTCAGGTGGAAGAAGGACAGCGTGTTCCTGTCTTTGCGATGTTTTAAGAGTCTGTAGGACTGCCCCTTCGGGGGCGTGTCTTCGCTATGCTTGCTGGTAATTGCAGTTCAGGTAAGTAAAATTCTAAGTTGTCCCGGAACGCGTGTGGCGCCAGTGGCAAAAAGAATGCTGTGAGGTCCGTTATCGGTCTTGTTGCTGTCATCCAAATAAAGAAGCAAGAAATTAACGCTGCGTGTGGTCTCCTCAATAAGCGAGCAAGCTTCATTTGGAATGTTTTGTGGCCCGCTCTGGCCACGAGGAAACCCCCCTGTTGACGGTACAGGTCCGTGTGCTGTAGATCTTCAAGCACACAATGGAGCAATGTTAGCAAGTTTGGCTGACACAAGGAAAGCAGCAAGGAGGCAGCGCACAACTCAGCAACCCAACGGAGTTTGTAATATGGTAGGAACAAATGGGCAGCGTCTACTATAGAATTTTACTTACCTGAACTGCAATTACCAGCAAGCATAGCGAAGACACGCCCCCGAAGGGGCAGTCCTACAGACTTTTAAAACATCGCAAAGACAGGAACACGCTGTCCTTCTTCCACCTGAGCCCAGCCAGTGACCAAGGGAAGTTGTCCCGGAACGCGTGTGGCGCCAGTGGCGAAAAGAATGCTGTGAGGTCCGTTATCGGTCTTGTTGCTGTCATCCAAATAAAGAAGCAAGAAATTAACGCTTCGTGTGGTCTCCTCAATAAGCGAGCAAGCTTCATTTGGAATATATATAGATATATATATATAAATACACATAAAATATCAATATAAAAATAAATTATTTATAATAACTTAAAACATTAAAATAAATATTTAAAAAATATATATATTTTACACTACATTAAATATAACATTACTGGAAACGTTGCATAGCATAGGGGATAAAATAACTATTTCCACTCCAACGAGTGATACAGTAGGGAAAGTGTTGGACAACGGGAGGGTAAAAATTACTATTCCCACTCCAGTGAGTGCAACAGTAGGGAAAATGTTGGCTAGCGGGAGGGTAAAAATTACTATCCCAACTCCAGCGAGTGCAACAGTAGGGAAAGTGTTGGATAGGGGATGGGAATCATTTAATATTCCCACTCCACCATGTGTAGCAGTAGGGAAAGTGTTGGATAGCGTAGGGGAATAATTTAGTATACCCACTGCTGCAATATAATTAACATTAATTAAAAAGTAGTTATTTTTTCAAAATTAATTTACCTCCCACCATTTCCCCCTATAAACGTCACCTACAATATTGTAAAATATTAATAAATTAACATAATTAAATAAAAACTTAATTAATTAACTAATTATAATTAACAATAAAATTACGCGCCGTATGTACGCGCCGTAACCCCAGCCCCCTGTATGTATGCGCCGTACCCCCACCCCCGTATGTACGCACCGTACCCCCAGCCCACCCGTATGTACGCGCCGTACCCCCACCCCCATATGCACGTGACATACCCCCAGACCCCCGTATGTACGCACCGTACCCCCCGTATGTACGCGCCGTACCCCCACCCCATATGTACGCGCCATACCCCCACCCCGTATGTACGCGCCGTACCCCCAGCCCCCCGTATGTACGCACCATACCCCCCCGTATGTACGTGCCGTAACCCCACCCCCGTATGTACGCACCGTACCCCCAGCCCCCGTATGTATGCGCCTAGCCCCCATATGTACACACTGTACCCCCAGCCCCCTGTATGTACGCGCCGTACCCCCACCCTGTATGTGCGTGCCATACCCCCAGCCCCCTCGTATGTACGCGCCGTACCCCCACCCCCGTATGTACGTGCCGTACCCCCAGCCCCCCTGTATGTACGCGCCGTACCCCCACCTCCGTATGTACGCACCGTACCCCCAGCCCCCACTGTATGTATGTGCCGTACCCCCGTATGTACGCGCCATACCCCCACCCCCGTATGTACGCACCGTACCCCCAGTACAGCTGGGGGTACGGTGCGTACATACGGGGTGGGGGTATGGCACGGACATACGGGGGGCTGGGGGTACGGCGCGTACATACAGGGGTGGGGGTACGGCACGTACATACGGGGGTGGGGGTACGGCGCGTACATACGGGTGGGGCTGGGGGTACGGCGCATACATACGGGGGTGGGGGTACGGCGCGTACATACGGGGGGGCTGGGGGTACGACGTGTACAAACGGGGGTGGGGGTACAGCGCGTACATACGGGGGTGGGGGTACGGCGCGTACATACGGGGGGCTGGGGGTACGGCGCGTACATACGGGGGGGCTGGGGGTACGGTGCATACATACATGGGTAGGGGTATGGCGAGTATATACGGGGTTGGGGGTACGGCGCGTACATACGGGGGGGCTGGGGGTACTGCACGTACATACGGGGGTGGGGGTATGGCACGTACATACGGGGGGGTACGGTGCGTACATACGGGGGGGCTGGGGGTACGGCGCGTACATACGGGGGTGGGGGTACGGTGTGGATGTATGCAGGAGGGGTGGGAGGCTGGGGGGGTGTACGACTCGTACCCCGGGCACAAGTGTTCCCGGGGTAGGGGTCGTCCAAAGTTCGCTCCGTACGGGACATTTTCCATACGCTTGTGTATTCGGGACACCGGTATGGATCGGACTTGTGTGCTCGGACTTCAGTTTTACGACTCGTACGTAAAACTGTCCGGGGACGTCTCGTAGACTTTTCCCGAGGTCATCCGTATGTATTTTTCACGTACGAATCGTACTTCGCCGTTTGTGCGGGACTTGTACGATTCGTACGTAAAAAAATACGGATACGAGTCGGACGGTAAATTTTTTTAACGGATCGGAATCGGCACCTAAATGTTATTAATCAATTTATAATTACTTACTAATACATTAATTAACTTAATTAACAATATAAATTATTAAATACTAAATTATTAATTAATACAATAATTAATGACTTTCAATTAAACTACTTCCCACCCTATTCCCCTATAAACCCTCAACCCACTACAGAATTAATTTGCGCAAAAAATAATTAAAATATAATTAATTATTTCTAAATAATTCTAAAAAAATATATTATAATTAAATTCATTACTTTTAAAAAATTCAAACATACACTTAAAAAATAATACATACTTTTAACACCTATACTAACACTTAAAACGCTATAAATAATCGATATTTTTAACAACTATATTATGACTGTCAATATTATTAACTTCGATATTATGAAAAGCAATATTTGTTACCTGCATTTCGATATTCTGCACCACTGTATTTTTGTAAGTCGAAATTATGTCCATTCTATATTTTGAACTCAATATTTTGCCATATCGATATTAAAAATTTGATATTGTGACTGATGGCCATCTTTGGTGACCGTCCTTCCACCCCACCTCTTAATGCACTTTTTCAAAAATGTTATGGATTGAAGTTGGATAAGTAAAATAGCAATTTATATCATTTAAAATGAAATACATGAATTTGTGTTGTCAATTTAAAGTTAATACATATTATTCACATAACAAGTGCATACTTTTGTGTCAATTGTAGTTTATAAAAATAACTTTTGGAAAACATTCATGTAATATAAAAATAACATTTATTTGTGTCAATCTACTAAGAAGTGACACAAACCTTGCAGTTCAGCGGTGGTGTCTCATAGGAAACCCCAACTCTACCTTTCCATTAACCATGGTACCTGATTTCTTATCACATATGGCCAATGGGAATGTTAGATAAGCAAAGGGTTGAAGTGAGCTAGATGTCCACCTTGCTTGAACTGTACATTTTTAGAACTCTCTCTGGATATGGATTTTATCAATCCCTATTCTTGCTGGCGTAGTTACCTGTGATGCAGATAATAGATAATATGCTAGAAATGCAAAACTATTCCACCCCAAGCTCATGTTCTGCCCACTGCTCCTTTTTATCTTGTATTATCTTCTGTTCTCAACCTATGTAAGAGACTATTGACATAGTGCAGCAGACACTTTACTAACTCAGTATTCAGCGAGTTATGGGACTTTGATTTTTTTCATTCATGTACAATACACCTTAAGAAGACAGCAACAAGCCAAGAAAACACTAGGGTTGCCATTCAGTACACACCATCACACACTAGTTAAAAATATCCATGCCCTTTCTGCCTTTCGGCTGTACCTGTTACATTTTGTTGTATTTCCAGGTTGATGCTACAATAAGGTGAGACTCATCCCAGAGCCCTATGATTCTGTAATTCTGATAATTCTTTGATTGTCTTTAATTGAATGCTTGATGCATCTCGGAACCTTGTTTTTTTAAATATGCTAAAGTTTTTCATCACAAAATAATAATCTCGAATTTCAGTGTTCTCCATAACCAAGATATGAGGTGCAATGTTCTCTGTGATCGATATGCAAAGTTCACTTCAACCTAAATTCAAGGTGAAAAATTATCTGTAAGGAAAATGAAATGTCCACTCTAACCAAAATTTAAAATACACCAAAATTCTAGTTGTTATGTTCATTGACGATGTTTTAGCACCAATGTTCTTTGTTAACAGAGGTGCTACATTTACCTTTATCTCTTCCTGCAGGTTCTAGAAGATCCTGCATTTGTAAGGCAGCATGAAAAAGAAGATAGCTGAAGGACCAAAGCTTTGACTGGCCGGCGGCAGATCGGCAACAGAAACTCAGATCAGTACTTTGCCATATCTGTGTGAAGTGATACAAAGCGAGATTCTAGACTTTAAATGTGGCTTAAATAGGAAATTGCATCCAAAATGGCCACTAAAGCTTGTGATATATGACCTGCACTGCGATCCCATTTTTAAACGTGATCACATTGCAACCCATGCTGTTGGAGTGCTGAATTGGTGGGTAAGTCAGGAGGAGTGCCAAAATATGGTAATAAGAATATAGGGCAGTAGGGACTGTCTAGACGTAGAAGCATTGTGATTCGCAGGCCAATTGACAGATAGGATCTGTTTTATGAGGAGACTAGGGATTACTTTTTCATTAGTTGTTGGTCTACGTGCTTTCTTAAGGATATCAATAAATTGGTAAAGGGTAGGTTGATGTCTCCTTATGAGTCCATAGAAAGAGTTGTGCTTATGAGTACATAGAAAGAGTTGTGCCACCCCTCTTTGGCACTATTTATTTTGTCTTCTTTGGGATTCTGTTACAGACACTCTTCGCCATTGGATGAGGAACCTGGGTATTTGTCTGTGCTCTGACCGATGCATGTAACCCATCTGGTTGTCCTCAAATTAGTGTTTTCTTCATCCTTTGCTGTAGACTGAGTATATTAAGAGATCATAATAGTGTACAACTTCAATGGGGAGTGGACAGCTAGAGCTAATAATTGTTTTAATTCAGAAGCTTATTTGGTGTTAGTGGTGTATTCCACAATAAGGGGTCTATTAGCATGGCGGTCGGAAAATCACTCGGACCGCCATGGTAGTGGGAAAACACCGCCCGCCAGGACCACGGGAAAACCGCGGGTCCAATGATTATGCTCCACAGAGGAAATCCAACCGAGGCGGTCGGATAGCGGCGGTTAACATTGTGGCGTGCGGTGCTGGGAGCAGCACCGCCGCGATGTCCAAACAAGCATGTCCTGCATGTCCCTGCACTGTGTTGCCGGCACTGCACAGTGCCTGCCACCTGGTACAGGGACATGTAGGGGGTACCATGGGTACCCCCAGTGCACCCTCACCCCCCAAACATATTGGGGGTCCGCAATGGTTGCTACCGCCCGCCCGGCGGAGGATATCCGCCCTCCATCCTAATAGAGCCCTTAGTGTGGACTTGTTTGCACCCCGCACCAAAAGTCTTGATTAAAATGAAAATAACAGCCACATATTAATATTTCAGGATAGGTTTTGATTATGTTTTTTTACTGTTGGAATGCATTTGTTATTTATGGAAGCTCACAAACAGCATCAATTTAGGAAATATTGATATTGAAATAATGTCTATGTGAATTTGGTTAATTGGCTGCTCCCAAGCCTAAGGTCATGAATCTGGGCATTTGGTTTGATGAAAAACTCTCTTTTGAAAGCCAAATCACTGCACTTGCAAGGAAATGTTTTGGGCTGCTAACGACTCTAAACAAACCTTTCGCCTCTTGCCAAAGCCTGCAAATAAAACAGTAGTTCAGGCTATGATTTTGTCCAGGCTGGACTGCTGTAATGTTCTGTACCTCGGTGTGTCACAGAATCCTGTGAGTGGATCCCAGCGAGCGCAGAATGCTGCAGCATGCCCCCTGTCGAATCTCCCAAAGCTCGCCTCTACTGGGGCCATGCCTTCTAAGCTGCACTGGCTCCCACTGAAGCAGAGTCCACCCTCAAAGCACTATGCTACTGCGACGACAAGGCGTTTGCCAACAATGGCCCTTGCATCCCCACTCTTTTATCAAACCCGCGTACTAATTAAAGAACTTGCGATCCGCAGGTGCGATGCTTGTCGGCATTCCCTGAGTGAAGAGCGCTCGCATTGGGGGCAGCTCTTTCAGTTTTCTAGGGCCCAAACTTTGGAATTCGCTAGACGATCCCGGGGTCAATGTATGACCGCTGTATGAAAGGTCATCCCGTATCACATACATTATAATATAGTAACATATTTAAAACTGAAAGAAGACTGAAGAGCCTTCAAGTTCAACTCTCCCTTAAATTCCAAACATGTTTAAAGGGAAAGAAGCGCAAGGCTACATTTGGTAACGTTGTGGCAAACATGTTTCCCAGCACATTTCTTGCTGTAGCCACATTTCATGATTGGAACATTTCTGTGCCAGCCTTGCTAACAATGGTAACACACAACACTACAGACCCGCCAGTGTTCTGCTTCTGCAAAAACTCATCTGACCTTGTCTTAGAAACTCTAAGAACGGATGCAAAAAGCCAGCTCTGATATGGGCCTGTTTCATAGCCTAGCGGTTCACAGGCAAATAACAAATGTATTTGACAAATGTTAACCCCCTCCTTCCGGTCTTGATGGATCACTGCCCATTCTCAGGGATACCTTCCTGGCTGAATGAGGTGTCGAGTCATTCCTGACATCACCCATGTCTGGAAGTAGATAAAGGTCATACCTGTCTCCTCTCCACATCCTCTGAGGAATGCCAACTGTTCGACCCTCACACTGAGGCGCCGGAGGTAAGTCTTCTGTAAGTAACTGCTATAGGCAGCTTATGCTGTGACAAGGGGACGATTATCCCATCCTTTCAGTTTTTGATTACCTTATGGGCCAAAGAACTATCTAACAAACTGCATATTTATATTTGGTGACTTTTAATCCCGCATCCTCAATACTATTTAACTCAACGGTCCATAAGGGCCTATGTATTCTCACCCAATTTATGAAACCACTTAAATTATTTCCGGGATTGTCCGTGCTACGTACACTAAATAAATACATTAATTAATTAACAACTACACAGCTCAGCCTTCTATTTACAGAAGAGGAAGAGAGGGGTGTGATGGAGCTATTCCAACAACCACGGGCACAGAAACCGGAGAGGACGGAGAGCTGTGATTTGGGAGAGATGTTTTAATACCACGATGATATAACATGCAGGAGAGAAAGGATAGGGAAAGCAGAGAGAGGATTAAAATACCACGATGTTATAACATGAAGGACAGAGAGATACGAGAGGGGGATTCATACTCTACAAGGATATAACATGCAGTGGAGGATGGATGGAGATACATGCAAAGGGCAAACATCTCAAGTGTGGAGCATACTCTAAAATAAATTGGAGATACGAGAGGTATTTAACATGGCGATGCAGGGGGGGCGTGGGATGGGGGGCAGGAATAGTATCCACTGCCATCTTAGTTCCTGTTTGCATTTGACATATTACATTCTCTTGAATTCCTTAACAATATATGCTTTTTGCAGGTTCTGTCCATCTTTTTCATGCAACATATTACCCACGAATAGTGTGACGTGCCAAAAGGCTCACTCCTATGTAGCCATGTGAGCTCAGGTTTTGGGTAGGCCGCGACTGAGAACTATGGATTTCAGGCCGAATGCAGTGCCCGTCAGTGGGTCATAAAGGAGTTCTGAACTTGGTCATCCAATCCTTGGGTCTGTGCAGAGGTCACACAGCAATGGGCAGGTGTGCAATTGTAATTGTGATAATAAGCAAAAGTGTATGTAACATGAGGACCCAGGTTTAAATCCTCACCTGGACTATACATCCTTTGATCGCGGAAATCTCACTATGGCGAAAACAAAGCGTATAATCTGTGTCTTGTGAAGAGCTCTTATCTCCTTAGGCATGGTTTGCACTATGTATAACTGTACAAAATAAAATGGGGATTCTGCCTGTCACCTGTGCTCATATCTCATCCTCCAAGTATTAACAGCAAGGCATTAACCTTGGATAGTAGAAAGGATACCCATCTAGTGGATGATTTAAACAGTGTGAAACAGGAAAATCTGGGATCAAACTCAGCTTCCTTGCTTGATCAAATTGTGTGATACTAGACAAATACTTCAGTTCACAGAACCTCCTTTTTGCTCATTATCACGTTGGAGAGCACCTTCAAATATGTGAGTTCAGGATGGGCACTGTGCAAAAACATCTTTTGCGTTTGATTTGCTAGCCTATAATATTGCTTTATTTATAATAAGAATCTTGGCCACATATTGGTACACATGACAACTGACTTGCTTCTTAGATCACTAACAGCATTGTCTCCGGGGCTGGAGCAGGAATGTTTCTCAGTTCATGGTTTAAAACTCTCACATTTAATAAATACTTTTACAATAAACGGATTTATTTAGGTTTAAAAGCTTTAATGAGTTATATATGGGGTAACTTGACATTGCTGTAATGTGGTCCTTTTGCTAGGTAAAGCTTTCTAAAATGGATAAAAGGGAGCAATCTCTAAAACACTGATCTTGTTTCTTTTTCTAACATTTAGTCTATCAGATGCTCAAGTGTAGTCCTCTATCGCATTACTTTCAGTCACTATCGTTAGGCTGACCAGGCGTCCCGGATTTGCAGACATAGTCCAGTGTTTACCGTATCACAAATATTAGGCAGGCTTTCATGTATTTCGGTGCAATCTTTATTATTAAACCTGATCAGAAATCAATTAGTTAACACAGATAATATTGTGAGTAAATGTTGCATTTAATTCCTCTTACTGTCACATTGTCTGTCTTTACTATGTTGGTCAGCCAGTGGTGTGGGGGGCATTTCAGCTCATCATGCATGAACCTGGGAAGCTTGGCAGATATTCATCCTTACCCCACTGGCTGCTTCAAAGTCGAGCTTCACACCGAAAAAGAGGATGCTCAATGTGCCACCCTGCCTGATGCCTCTGACTGCCCCTGCCGGGTAAGAGATTGCAAGAGTGTAACCAAGTACACTCCAACAACGTGTGAAGTTATAAAAGAGGCAGCGATGCAGTCCCTGTTTAAACCTCACTCGTTTTTCAATGCATAAAAACCATGGGAACTGTGATCCTGACTGCAGTGGAGGCGGGGGTAGACATGAGACAAAGAAAGAAAATATTATTTAATCATTCTGCTGGTGTGTGCGTCAGATATAACTTGTAAATACAGATTTATTCATAGACGCAGTTGACATTTTACACCAATGTCAAGGTTCTGTCTTTTCCTGTTTTTTTCAAATATTTAATAAGTATGTCCTGATTTTAAAATGAAGGAACCCAAGCCAAAGAAAACATTTTAAATCCTTGAATTAATCATGTTAATTCCTGACTTAAATACAGCACAGTTTTATTTTAGAAGCGGCAGTGAGAACCTCCAAAGCAAGATTCTTCATATCTGTACAACTCAATCATATGACAGGACCACACAGCCAGAGATCGAGTTAATGTGTATATTAATTCACTCTTTACAACACAGCATGTTTGAATGTCATATTATAACAGAAATAGGGTTTCTACGGCACACCTTTATGTATATTGTAGATCTATAATCAGTGAAGATCAAATATATGAAAACAATAAAATCCCCCCAAATTTTTTGTCTTTCTTTTTTTTACAATGAGCAAGACACAGTTATAAGGATCCAAAACTTCAATCCAAGACAATCAAAATTTATGCAAATCTGTGTTTCTTTATTCTTGTTGATGAAGATATTCCTTTGTTTTGATAAAATATTCCCAGCACACTATAGCCAACACGTGTTTCGTCTTATCCTAAGACTGTCTCAAGGCATTTAAGAGTGAACTGCATGTCATGTAATGGTAGTGGCCAGAGTTCATTAAAGCATGATGAGGTTTACAAGGAAACCCCAAAAGTAGGTGATGGTACACCACTCAGAAACTTTCACAAGTGAACAAAATTTATCAAGAATGTCGTCTCAAAGCTTCATTTTTTATTATTCTGACTTCCTCGGTACAAATGTAATAAGTTGTAACCGAACAAAAGTAAAAGAAACGCCGATCCGCGTGTTTCCGCATCAATGATGCTTGATCTTCAGGGCCACTGTCTTCAAACTTCACCCTTTTGATTCTTTTCGCTGGCTGTTTTTAGTTTTCTCCATTTTATTAAATGTATTGTTAACAGATATCATTTGCCTCTTTTGGAACTTATTATCATGGGTCACCTGATGGTGACCCTTAAATGAATCATTTCACATCAGACTGAGCACAGCCAGTTTTGACAAGTGCTATCATACTGTGTTGTGCCAATCTTTTGTACATATGTGCGAGCGCCAGCTTGTGAATTTTACCAAAACCTTGGTAGAGTTAGGGCCCTGGAATAATGGGATTCTGTGGCTGCTGCATTTCCACATGATTTTAGATTTGTCCTCATTTGTCACATAATCCAACATCTGCTGCATTCATTTTCAGAGTTTCACAAACAATTGTTTCTTGCTCAAGCGGTTCAAAAGCTGCTAAAACTGCTGCGACACGTATAGCCACAGGGTGACCTGTCAACCTTTTAGCTGATTATTCCTGTATTTGGATGTTAAACTGATCCTATTGAAATGAAACCTTTACCCAGTGTTAGAATTTGCAAACATTTCAAAATAATGAAGTACTGCCATGACAAAATGTGCCACATTATGCGGCATAATTTGGTTTTTATTGTTGCATAATTTAGTCAGCCTTGCCATATAATTTGATCTTCCCTGCCACAAAGTTCCAGTGGCCCTGACCATGGGTGATAACTGCATACAAAATATAATCCAGACACCTTAAATGGAAAATAAATGCTAGATAAACTATTCTGTGGGAAATATATTGTTCTAGTAGGAAAACATAGTTGTTTAGAATGATTACATCAGAGACTGGGGACTAGTGACTTGTGGGTTTATAGACCAATGATGCCCCAGCCCTGTAGGGAAAGTATTATGAATATGTTGGTCGGTTTATAAAATGCATTACAAAAACACTAATTGTCCTCGGGTCCAGAGAGAAATATATTGAGAGGAAGAGAATCAAATATCTCAGAAAGATGGCTGGTGAAAAACTGTCCACCTGAAGGTAGTCCCATTATAGGAAGGTTTCCCTCACACACCAGAGGTGTCATGCTTCATCATGGGGATACCTCCTTGCGTCACAATCTAGTTCTGATGCGGGCTACAACCCCCTCGCTGTGAGGGAGGAGCTCAGGGATGGTTTTCAAAGTGAAGAAAGGGGTATCGAAAACCCAGTATGAGCAATGATGTGTGTAGGAGATTGTGCAGTGCTAACTAAACTGTGGTGCAAGAAAAGGTGATTTAAACTAGCTACGTGGTATCGAATTTTATCGTCGCTTCCAAGTTTCAGAATTAAAACCACTATGAAAATGGTGTAACTGCCATCATTAGAGGTAGCTGCTCTCTCGAATGATCAACATGTTTCAGCCGTATTTGAACTGTTATAGTATCATGGCTTTCATCAGGATCTTAAGAAGCTGTATAAAGTGAACAAAAAGAAAGAAAATTAGAAAGGCGAATTGCAAAAGTGTCACCAGTGATCAGGCTGATCCATAGATTCACTGGTGTCCCTGTAAAATAAAAGAAAACTAGAATAGTTACAAATAGTAAGGACAGTCATCTCCCAACATTTAGGTACATCTCTCATGGTGTGACAGTTCTAATTAACTTGTCATAGTAGTAAAAGTGCTGTATATCACCTAGTGATTGATTCAAGTCCTTGGCACTCACCTGCATAAGTCAGGTGTATTAGTCACATCTGTTCATGGCAATTGGCCTTAAATACAGACGCCCGTCCCACCTAGTAAAGAGAGGCAGGGAAAAGCTTGTCATAAGAAATGACAAAGCATTATTAAACACATTTAAAACAAACAAGAACATTAATCGTATCCAGTTGATTGTCGTTGGAAAAATGAAACTAAAAGGCGGGTTCAAAGTGTTCATATCGCTGTTTGTAAGTACACTTACTCACGATGCCATTATGCTGTTAGTGTCCCGTTCTGTTAAGACCAAAGGCCCAATGACATTACGTTAGCTCAATGAGCCTGCATTGTTTGGAACGAGGGCATATAAAATGCTGTTGTCGGCCTAGTGGGGATCATATGGCAACAATAAAGAGAAGCCACTGTAGAGTGCGTGTGTTTAGAGCAGTTTTCAAGGTAAAACACATAGTACCATGTATGCGTTTGGGGTGCTCTGATATCAAGTCATGTGCTCTGACTCAATTATGTGTAGCGTATAACATCTAGCCTCTTTAACCCAAAAAGTCGTGAGACTGAAAAGAATCCAAAGCCTGGCTCGGTTGAAACGCTAAAGCATGCATACTCCACTCTCAGAGGAATAAGCGGATCCTAGTTGTGCTGTGTATGACAGTTATCGTCAAAACGATCCGGGTGTTGATCTTTGTATGAATATCAAATACTTTGTATGAATATCAAGTCTTATGTTGATCCACGAGTCTTAGATGAGGTTACTTATTTGGGAGTACAGATTCGTGCTGGTGCCTCCACCACGGTAGAGGCTAACTGGCAGAAGCTGATGCACGGGGTTCGTAAACAGCTGGATCAGTTAGAATGTTTACATTTGACATTGGTTGGCAGATGCAACATCTTGAAAATGATGGTATTGCCTAAGGTGTTGTATCTTTATAGATGCCTACCATTAGAGATTACTAGTGCACGTATATCACAGCTGCAAGCAATATGTATGAGGTTTATTTGGTCTCAGGGGAAAGAAAGACGGGCTAAGAAATATATGATGCTGCCTAGGGCAGTGGGTGGTTGGGCAGTCCCTGATTTCCTTTTGTACTATTATGTATGTATGTTGCAGCGTATGAATGTTTTATTAACTGGTCGGGGACCTGTGGAGCCAGCACTACAACCTTCTATATATTCTCTGCTTTTAGGGACTGATGCCAGGAACCGCCTCTTTATTGACATAGATTGGAGCTATTACAAGCGTACTAGATTTAAGGTGATAGCCGCTGCATATAAGATCTGGAAGGTAATAAGGAAACAATATAATATTCGAAATGTGTCTACCTATACTACTTTAATTGCACCGGTATTGCACCCCAATATATGCTGGGATTACATAGTAGTCAATTGGCGTTTAAGAGGTTTAATAACAGTGGGAGATTTATATACACCAGACGGGTTAAAATCTTTCTCCCAACTGAAGAAACAATATCTGTTACCCACTTCGCATTTTTTTAAGTATCTTCAGTTGCGTGAGTATTTTGTTAAAATAAATATTGTGAATAAATCTAACCCTCTTATTGAGGCAAATAAAAAGGGCTTTCGTATAGGAGTATTGTACAATATAATTCTTGAGACAATGTCCAACGATCTGGAAACTCATCGAACGAGATGGAAAGAAAGATTGGGATGCTCTGAAATATCGTTGGAGCTCTCGATGGAATGGGCTAACCGTTTATTTATGTCAGCCAATCTTAAGGCACATTGCAAGACTATGTTCTATCTTTATCGCACACCTGATAAAATTGCAAAGTGGGGGGGAGATCCAGATGGAAAGTGTTTCAGATGTAATATTTTACACGCTGATGTAGCACATATCTTTGCCACCTGTGCTAAATTATCAGAATTGCTCGGACATATAAATAGGTTTTTGTCTGAGATTCTTGGTGTTTCTATACAAGTGTCAATTAGTGAGATTCTATTGGGTATAGATGCAGGTGGGGCACGCACGGACTCTAGTAAGGAAGTTAGGTATTTGATATTTATGGCAGCAGCAGTGCTTAGGATGTGGACTGCCTCATTGTGGCTACAAATTGATGCCCCCCCATTTGAGATGTGGAGAACTCGTTTTTTGTTCACGTATAATATGGAATATAACCTATATACTGTTAAGGGGAGGCGGAAAATGGCATTGGGGCAGATGATATGGGGTGCTGTCCGTGCATATATGGATAAGTTGGATGGTCTTGAGTTATTTGGTGTACCTATTAATTACCTGGTCTTATCTTTTTTATTTATTATCTTTGTACTGAATGAAATAATGGAATTTTTTTTTTTTTTCCTTCTGTATTAGCTATACCGGCTGCTATACAGCCTGAAATCTGCTGAATATTATAGCAATTTAAATTTTGTGAATTGATCCTGCATTGCATAACAAATTGAATCGTGTGTTATGTTTCTTTTTTTGTTTGTACCCGTGATCTCCATTCAATAAAGAAATTTAAAAAAAAAAAAAAAACTATCCGGGTGACAAGTGAAGAATAGATGGAAAAGACTCACCACGGACTTGTTTCGCGTGGTGCATCAGACGTCAGGAACAGGAAGACAGCAGGTGGTTGAAGACTGCCGGTTTACATGCAGAAAGCAACCCGGAAGTACTCCAGGTCTTAGCGAGGAGTAGGGTATCCTGGGAAATGTAGTCTCGATAGCGCTACAGCAGCTGCAGAGACGTATGCGGGGCAAAAATCAGCTTGTGGCGCATGTATATAAAACCCCACATGGATTCACGGGTCTAGTACTTGAGATTTAGACATAATTATAGACCCATATTCCTCGGAGAACCTTATAGGTGAAATGTGTTAAAGAGGAAATAACGCGCTGAAAAATACCGCGCTGAAAAATAAGGAGTTGCATATGTGAAAGTTACGCATTCTGTCCTCCAAGTGCCGTTATAGGATAAGTGGTTAAGTTGGCTTACACAACCCACATGCTAGAGTTGGATCAGGGTTGTGGGAATGCTGGAGTGTGTGTCGGAATAGATAACCCACATTGTTTTAGGTGGATAGTGGGTGAGTGAATACTTCATAGACTGATGCAAAAACCAAAATGAGATGTAGAGAATAATAGAGAGTCATTATGATAGTGACTGCCAGGGAATTTCATCATTCAGCTCCCTGGTTGATGTATCAAGTCTAAACAACCAGCGTTGTTCGATTCTCAGTAGTCTCTTTGAGAGTTGTGGACAATTCGGGTGGAGATTGGGTTTGTCCAGAACTGTCCACTTAAGACTGTCAGCTGGATGTTTATTTTCAAAGAAGAGTCTCATTAATTTTGTGGCCTGTCTGGCACATCTAATAGTACTCTTATGTTCGAGTATGCAGGTTTTTATCTTACGTGTGGTCATGCCAACATACCTCAAGTTGCAGGGGTAGGTGATCACATAAATCACCCGCTCACTGTTACAATTGGTATTTTGGCGAAGTACCCAAGGGTTGTTAGTGCCAATGTCGATTGTTCGAGTTACTTGAAGTTTGAGTGCAGGCCATGCACATGCAACATGGGAAGTGACCTACAATTGGTGGAAGATTCCATAGAGTGTTCGGTCTCATGGCGTCATTAGAGAGTTGCTAGTCTTGTGTGTACTAGGCTATCTTTCAAGTTGCGGCTGCGCTTGAAAGCAAAGAGTGTTTTGTCCAGGGTGAGGGACCCTTTGTTGAGGATATTCCAATTTTTGTTAATAATCTTCTTGACCTTATTGGAAAAGGTGCTGAATGTATTTACACAGACCAATCGGGCCAAAGCCTGTTTTTTCACTGAGGTGTCCAGCAGGGCATCTCTGTTAATATTCAGAACTCTTTTTGCTGATTTTTTGACCAGGGTTTTGGGATATTGTTTGACTACCAGGTCTCGTCGGAGTGTCGCTGCATGTGCAAAGTCGAAGAAATTGGCACAAGGGTAGATTGTCTCGCAACGCCTTCGGATGGTAACTGCTATACTGAAGAAGTGCGTTGCGGGCCATGGGTTTGCGATAAAGCTCAAACTCCAGGAGGCCTTCATGAGGAACTATCAGCAAATCCAAAAAGGGGAGCTTCTCCTTGCTGGATTCGCATGTAAAGCGAAGATGCGCATTCTGTGCATTGAGCCGCTGATGGAAGAGAGAGACGGACTGAGGATCTCCAGGCTAGATGACGAAGATGTCGTCTATATATCTCTTCCATAGTTGAAGCTGTGGTAGATAGGGGTTGTTATCAGATAGAACCACTTCCGTCTCGAAGGCGTGCATATACAAATTAGCTAGACTTGAGGCAAAGGTGCTGCCCATCGAAGTTCCTGATGTTTGTAGGTAGAGATGGTCCTCATACTGGAAAAAAAATAATTTCATAGCCAATGTAGCACATTGCATGATGAAAAAGATCGGAGTGATACTATTTGGTGGATTCTTGGTGAGAAGATCTTCAATAGTAGCGAGAGTCTGATCTTGCGGGATACAAGTGTATAACGACTCTACCTCAAAAGATATAAGGAGATCTGTGGAATGGTCAAAGGGCACCTCGTTCAAGAGCCGAAGCACATCAGTTGTATCCTGGAGGTATGTGGACATACATTTGACTAGAGGGCGTAGGAACACGTCCACAAACTGGGATAGCGGTTCCAGCGCCAATCCAATGCCTGAGATGATAGGCCTACCAGGAGGAGGCCGCTGAGGCTTATGAATTTTGGGCAAGACGTAGAAATATGGAATGACAGGTTCTTTGTTGGCTAGAAACTCTGCTTCTTTCTTGGTTATCCATGCATTCTCTAGAGCAAGATTGGTCCTGTTGGTGATGGTCGTCATGATCCTCTTTGTAGGATCTAGTTGTAGGCGGCGATATGATGTGATGTCATCAAGTTGTCACTGGCATTCACTCCTGTATGTCTCAGTATCCATCAGGACAATGGCCCCGCCTTTGTCAGCCGGCTTGATCATAATATTTTTATCCATGCTGAGCTCGCGCAGGGCTTCTTGTTCCGTTTTGGAAATGTTGTGAAAGACCTTTGGAGTAGGGGTCAGTCTGGAATCAAGATCCTTCAGTACTGCCTTTTCAAAAGTTGCAAATTCAGTGGGCACCAGGCAGATTGGAGGGTTAAAAGTTGATTTTAGACGCAGCTATCACCTCATCATTCAGTGGTTGATTTGCAAAAAGGAAGTGAAGCCTCACTTTCCTAAAGAACTGATGTATTTCTTGATGAAGCTGGAAAAGATCTCCTCTATTTGTAGGTACAAAACCGAGTCCTCGGTTGAGTACATTTGTTTCATCCTGGATCAGTTGCTGCTGACTAAGGTTGACAACTAGACTGGGTCACTGCTCGATCCTGGTTGGTGTGAATATTTGGACAGGATCATGCTGCCAGTGTTGCGAGGGGATTTCGGTGGAGTCCAGTGGACTTGTTGTCAGCTCTTGCCTCTTGAGCGGCCACGGCCCTGGCCTAAAAAGGCGGTTTATAAACTGGTGGTGGCAGTTGTTGATATCCCATCATGGGTCTATGTGGTCCGGGACCAAACGTTTGGTAAGGAGAATAATGCCATGGAGTCGGTGGCCACCATCGTGGCTGTGGAGGTCCCACACATGGGTCACAAAATCTTCTTTGCCCTCGTCCACGTGAGTTCTGTTGAAGTAATCTGTGTTTGCATCAGAATCACTGGACAAATCTTCCCTGTCCGAGGAAGAGTAATTGGAGCTGTATCGTCTGCCACCTTTATGGAATATAGGTGACTTATATGTTTTGTCGGTATATGGGTACACTTTTTCCAGTGAGAAGTTTGCGAAATCCTGCTTAAATTTATTGATTTTGTTTGACAATAAGGATTCCTTATAGTCTTTTGTGGTCTTATTGTTTTCTATGAGATTCTTCTTGAAAATGGTGGCGCCAACTATGGTTTTTATCTCTGCTTCTAGAGTTTGAATCTCAATTAGGATGGTGTCTGCAATCTTCTTTGATGTGCTAATGATTAAAATGAGCCAATCTCCAGTGCAGCGCCACGCTATAAGAGACCAATCTTTTAGGAAGTTCTTGTTATCCAAAAAGAGGCGCGGCGCATTGGTTACAATCAGACCTGTTGGAGCACAGTTGCCTCTCAAATACTCGGTCATAATTGACCCATGAGTAGTGGTTTTGATGTGTAAATGTTTGAGATTCAACAGTTTGTTCCAGTCATCAGTCACAGCAGTAGCACTACTGGACTGTGTACCCATGATGCTTGGAGTGGTCAAGATGTCTAACACCAAAGCATCATTAGAGGTCAGACCGGTCAATTTAGCCATGGTGTGGGTGTATATGTTGGAGTGGCCCTCAAGAAATTTTAGAGGAAAGAAAGAGGGGGTTTTTCCAAAGTAATCAACTGGATATTGTTCCTGAATCTAGGGGTGGGCGGAATTTGTGAAATTCACTTTCGCAAACTATCGCGAAAATATTAAAAATCTCCGCAAACACGCGGAAATATCGTGAAGACGCAGAAGTTTTTTTCCCGCCCGTTCGCGGTATTTTCTGCGTGATCGCGGCTCGCCAACTTACCCATGCGGTTGCTCACGGGCGCGAGATCTCAATCATCTCATACTCTTGAGGTGTATGATCGCGAGAAGAAAGACGTGATCGCGCGACGAATGACGTGATCGTGTGACAAATGACGTTTAATGCGGGCGCGAATGGCTACCAACAATCCAACATCTCATGGAGAACGCGACCGGATCGGGAAAACTTGTTGGCGAATGCGGGGATTCAGGTAAAGCGATCGCGCGCACTCGAGAATGTATTTTTTTACAGCGCGAGCAAGAAAAAAAGAGAATCAAATATCTCGGAAAGATGGCTGGTGAAAAACTTTCCACCTAAGGTAGTCCCTTTATAGGACGATTTCCCTCACTCACCACTGGTGTCATGCTTCATCATGGGGATACTTCCTTGCGTCACAACCTAGTTGTGGCGCGGGCTACAACCCCCTCACTGCGAGGGGGCTCTACTAATGCCATATTCCCTCCCCCCTTATGTCATATACTGCAGTCTCACCAACAGCACCTATGTCAAAGTGCACCTACCACTGCTTTTACCATGGTAGCCCTACTCATACCAACGCCCAAATACATCTATCCGCATCCATATGCTGATACATTTTCCCTCTCCACTAGTCCTGTCCAGTGGTGGAGTGCCTTCTCAGGCACACTTGTTCTGCCAGATGGGCCAGCTTGAATGGGCCAGTCTGAGGGCTGCTTGTTTAGTCATGACACACTCCGGCCGTTTCAAACTATCCTATTGGGCAGTGCCAAAGACTGCTTCTGTTCCATTTTTCTTATTGCTTGTTTTCTTATGACATTTGCTGGACCTGTGTTTCTTTTTTCGAATTTACCCAAATATCCTGAGAAAAAGTGGTTTATGTTTTTTTGCATCCACAAAGAGTTTCACTGGCCTAGGATCTTCAGATGGAGGAGAACACAAAATCAACAAGCATTTGCAATGCAATCGCCTTTGGGACCTTATAAGTATTTAGCTATGCAGCACATTATGCTGGGAGCTATAATATCTACTGTTGTTGAATATGGAGGCTTCGACACTAATAAGCACATTATCGCATTATACATGGTTTATGGTAATATTTACAAAACAGTTGCAGAGGCTCTGTTAGAGTGGAAGCGCCCAAGTTAAACACATCATCACTTAAGACCCGTATTTCCAAGTTTATGCCAGCAGCCATTTGTATCAAGTTAGTGTCAAATGCGGAGTGCAACTGTCTCATTGTGTTAGGAATGCACCATTCATCGTGCTGACACAAAACTCTGAAATGTTAAATCTTAAATGGTCTTTTGGTCCAATTTGTATTAAAATGTAGCTTTTGCCATCCATTCTGTTAAAACTCTTACAGGAAAACCCTTTGTGTAAAGTTTGTTGAGCTTTAAAATGCCTTTTGACCACAGCCAGTAAGTAATTTAAATATGACTACTATTAAAACAGCTTTGAAAGTAAATGTATACCTAGTAAACTTTGTATCAGCCTCGGTTTACTAATGGTGAGCTGCCATTCCGTATAACAAGCACTGCTTACAATCCCCATCTTCTAAATACACCCCCCCTATGGTGCACGAGTGACGTCTATATTACAAGCTACATATATGCAGGGCTTTATGTGGGCTGAGTTGCTCCGGGTCTCTGGCCTGGTAGTAAATTAAAGACGAACATTGTTATTCACTACCTTAATTCTACTGTCAAATAACACATCGAATTTCGAACAAATAATTAAAAACAACTTTATGGTAATGCTGGCACGTAAACGTGTACCAAAATACTAGTTATGTGGTTTAGACTCAATTACATAGGCCACGCCTCTTTTAGAAATTCCTCCACTTTTTGCATCCCACACTTAAAACCCTGCATACATATACAGACAAAGTCCAAGGAAAGTACTAGACTTTAAAACACAGTCTGTTAACTTAAAAGAGGCATGAATCTTGGGAGTTCGTTGGCATGTATTGTCTCAAAATGCCATGAACATCCTGGAAAATCAAGAAAACTGCAATGAGAGTTTCGGCTGATCGTTCCAGCGGTCTGACACTCACCCTCACACCAAGAGCACAGGCATACCGATGAGCTCTATGGGGGCTGCCATGACAGTTTTATAGACATGTATATAATCCTAAAACCCTTACCCCATCTACATAATCCCAAACCCTGAACATGAATTAACCCTTTACCACCGCTCTACAGTATCATACCGGAATGTATTTTCCTCTACACTGCCGCCTTTGTGCAGGAAAAGAGATCTGAACAGTATTTCTATACAATTTTAGGGGATGAAAGAAACATTTTGGGGCTTGGCCATCAACTCCAAACTAGAACCGAACACAATCGAGCCAATTCAACTTTCAATGATACATTGGTTACGGAGGAACCTAACTCTGTCTTCAAAGGTAAAGGGTGTACAGCTGCAGGCTTACACCATAAAAGCTATTTATTACGGTTTTCTACGTATATTGATTGATTACATAGCACTATTCTAGCCAAAGCGAAAGAAAACAAGAGACACAAAGAATGAAACAGGTTTTGTAGGATCATCATCTGTTTTGTGTGTGGGGTTTTTAGTATCCCTTGTACTTCATTCGAATGTCTCCAACTCACCTTGTTTCATCAAAAAACTAAAATGACAGGAGTATGAGCAGAGTGGTATCCTTAAACTGTGTTACTACTAACAATGTAAAGTTGTCAGGAACAGACCCTCCAAGCCCCCCGCCCCCATCCCCCAACCCTGGTGCTGCTACGGACGACCTAATACTACCTAGATAAGTCTAACACTAAGCAACTCCCTCAGATCCTATCCTGGTGCTAATGTACAAGAATATTTGTGTCGTCTGTACACAAAGTATTCCTTTATTATTGCTACATTGTCACAAGATTTAAAGTCTAATAATTACAGGGTATCATTCACTCATTAAGAAGCCTACGTGTCTGCTCCATGCCTCAAATTAAAGGTACATTTTCAGTACATGCACTATAGCAGCATGTTGCAGGAGTGGATCTCTAATAAGCAGATTATGCCCAAGGGGCACATACCTGCTCATATGACGGAAACAATAATTGCATGAAACAGCAATACATGAAGAGGCTGTCAACAGACAAGAATTATCATTCCGGGTACTTCTTTGAAGAGACATGCATCACGACCCTAGAACGTAACCCGTTTCTGAAGGTTATAATTGGGAAAAGGGTTGTTAGGAGGGCCCAGCAGAGGAATTTACACCACACTTATTTTCTCCTGATAGCATGCGCACAAGTGGGACGGCAAAAAAGAAAAACTATTTCCTGTCCACCAGCTGTATCACCTGGTATCCCAGTTCTAGACCACTTTGCAGGTAATACCCCTTCACTTGTAGGCACAGGGTAATTAATGCTCTCTCGGAGAACACCTTGTGATCCAGTTACCCCTTTATCCCTGGAGCTGCAAGTAATGCCTGGTTCCGTTGGTTTAACCGTTGGTTTAACTCACTACTCTTGTGCAAACCTAGCACAGACCACATCGATCGACTCCAACACATACCTGGCTGCTGCAGTCCTGTGGAAAATTCCTGTTCAGGATCTTTCTGTGGTTGCACAGCTCCCAGCGTGTTTTCTGCAGCTGGTTCTGGATCTCTTTGGGATCCAGCTCCCCGCACCACCTCCACCTATTGGGGGGTACGGGTGGGGGCGGGTAGAGCAGGGGTGCCGCTGCGCCATAGGCCACAGCCGCTGCCATTTTGCCCCACACGACTCCTAGATTTTAGTTAAGGTGGGCCCTCTCCGAGAAGGAAACATGAGGCCCCTCCACCACCATCAACCCGTAGCAACAACAGTGGCAGCAATTGTGCGACGGTTACTAGCCACGTCGCAACTCAAGCAGAGGGTGCTGCTGGGGCCTACAAATGAGCTGGGGCCCTCTGGTCCTCCCCAGCTGTGGCTCGCCTGACCTGCTACTGCTTCCCGGGTCTCCTTCATCGTGGCAGCTGTCCACGTCCCCTGTGCGCAGTGGTGCTCCCATGTGCGTTGTGGGTGGCTCCTCCACGTCACCTAAGCACGCTGCTTGGAAGTTTGTATGTGGCTCACTCTTCCGCCGAGTCTGGACGGCCCCCAGCGCCAACACAGGCTAATGACACTTCAGTGCCCCTCACTCTGGCCTCGCAGCTCTTTGTAAACACAACACTCTATGTCCCCTGTGCGCAGCGGTGCTCCCAAGTGCATTATGCACGGCTCCTCCCCGTCGCCTAAGCACGCTGCTTGGACATTTGTATGTGGCTCAATCTTCCTCTGAGTCTGCACGGCCCCCAGTGCCGACACAGGTTAATGACACTTCAGTGCCCCGCACTCTGGCCTCGCAGATCTTTGTAAACACAACACTCTCCTTGCCTACAAAGCCGCGTGGGGCTCATGGTAAACAGCTGCGTCTGCCCGGAAGGTGTTTCATCCCCACTTCCTTTGGAAACGGGACCCCGGGCTAGCAGAACTGCATGAACTGGAGAGAGGGGGGGGGGCTGAGAAGTCACGGACTGCGGGAGGGGAGGGGGGAGACAAGGGAAGAAAATAGTGCTGAAAGAGAAGGGGCCTGTAGCCATGGAAGTATACTAATGACTGACATGGGGAGGGACTAACAAACTTAAAACTAATTGGAAGGCAGCATTTATAACCTAAGCCAATGAAGAAGATGGGCCAGAGAGTGGGCGTAGCTTCCACAAAGCTTCCACACTATAGTGGATACTGCATGCCTCGCAAAGCGATGCCAGCGCATTCACGCAGCAACGCTAGGCGAGACCTAAAAAGTATGTCCAGTTTTTTTGTTCTTTCTGGCCTGTGCTATGCTCAAGAATGAGAACAGGCAAGTAGTCTAGGCACATTTGTATTGTCATCTTCCACTAAGGATTCAGGTATGGGCCTATTCAAATATAAGTAGCCACAAAATGTATATGGATGTTCAAGAGGTGCCGCAATGTAGACCATGATTGCTGTCCAGCTCGAATCGAGGATTGGTATATAGTCTGTCAACATCTGGGAGAGTAGAAGATTAGTGATAGCTTGTAGGCATTGAATAAGTGTGGAGGACCCCTAGATGATGCTTTACACTATGAACTGGATTGATCCTAATGCTATATACTCATTCCAGTTGCAGTGGGATGATTCAATCTGGTGCAGACACTGCCTGACCCCCACACCAATCCAATAGGAAGTTGAATGTCATGGTTGACCACTTTGTACATATCAGATGGTAACAGGGGATAATTGCTCTTAGTTCACAGTGATCCATGGAGCTAAGGAGGCCACACAAATGTCAGAAATTGCTGAATTTGTCCATAATGCCAATATGAATTATATCTGGCAATCTTGTCAGAACGTGTCAGATTCCACATACTTCTAAAGCTGCTTGGTGGCTCTCAATTCCAGGACCCCACTAAGGTACATCAAGTTGGAGATAGGTATCCTGTAAGCCTTGTTTGGATTCTTCAAAAGTGGAGCGGTGGCGAAACTGTTGGAAGTTCGCAGGATCAGAGCCCTGTTCGTGGAAGCGGTTAGTGATGACTGTGGCTCAAGTTCAGATTACCTTTTTTAGATCTGAGGTCGAGCACATTTCTGCGACTAGATTTAGGTGTATATTCTCAAGAATGTGTGACAATCATCGCAAAAGTAATTTAATTCAACCTACAACATCGCATTCACAACACCGCGGTAGCATGCGATAGTCACCAGATAACGCATCAAATGGCCCCGTTAAAATCAACGCCATGCCGCAAAAATGCGAAACATGAACGCAAAAAAAGCTGCGATGAGGCCAAGCGCGATACAAAAAGCTGCGAAAATCAGCTACAGGCCTGCAAATCCCAGGCATCTGGCAGGAAAATGCACCATAAAAGCAGAACAAGAAAAACACACCAGAAACAATTCAAAGTGCACAGCACCATGGATGCACCCTGACCGAGCGCAGAGACCAAAGCGAACCCCACAAGCCCCACAGTCCACCGCCAAGGAACCACGGGGTCGGGGAAGGTCAAGCAGAAGAGGGAGAGGAAGTCGGGGTGCAGTCCGCAGGGAAACAAGACCAGCTTCATGGAGGTGACAGAACACAACCAGCAACTGACCCACAACCAGGCCACCTTGAATGCAGCCGGAGTGTCGAGGAGGCCAATGGAGGAGGGCAAGAGGTGCTGGCATGACGTGAAAATCTAAACCAGGCACCAAGCCGCTGCCAACAGGAAGGCAGCAAGGGCGACAGAAGGTGGGATTCCTGCGCCACAAGAGCAGCTGGAGGAAACGGAGGCCACAGTCAACAGTGCGGAGATGGTGCAAGGATTCGGGAGTGCGGACACAGCTCCGGAGGACCTGACACAACATCAACAGTGTGAGTAAAGACCAGGGACTGGGGGGACAAGGGGAGATGGGCACAACAGCACACATGCACAAATAAGCAGAGCACACTGCACACCCACAATGACCCAGGATCATGTCCCTCATCCCCGTGGCACACTGCAGCACACACACATAGCAATAACAGCACATCCACATTGATGACAATGTGGCACAATGTGCAACCCCAACACTGCAGAACAGAGGACACAACTGGCTCCGCACACGCGCAGACACAGTCCTACTACATCCGACAGAGCTGGAAACTGTGAAATGAAAATGTATGCTTACAACCTCACATCCGTCATGTAGTCCAAATGTATACTGTCCCGCATCTAAATTCTGCACCACCCAAACAGTCACAATGTATATTGTCATACAGTCTGCATGTACCAAGAAAAATGCACAAACATACATGTCAACTCAATGTCAACATGCATCTCCCCTTCACATTGCAGTGGGACACACAACCCCTTCAGCAGAGCACAGAAGACCACACATCAGTGATGCCGGAGAGGACCACCACACCTTCGACACTGACGCCCTACAATAGCCCATGGACACCCCACGCAACCCACCACCAGGACCAGGGCAGCCAAGGTACTTAGAGGAGAACCCAGCCCCTGCAACAGACCACACAACATGAAGCATCCGCAAGCATGGCTGGCTCACAACACCCCACCAACCCACACATGGCACCCCAATGCCAGATGTGTCACATACAGTGCACCAAGGAAAGGTTTTCCGCTCTCCAAGCAGAGTATTTCTAGATGGATCGCAAGTACCATAAGTTTGCCATCACAAAGCAGGCAGACCTTTGTCTTCGCGTGTCTGAGCCCATTCCACGAGGGCTGTCTCGACATTTCCAGCTTTATTTGTGGGAGTGTCACATCCTGAGGTTTGCGTTGCGGCAACGTGGAAGAATAGACACATATTTACCTGACACCACTGCCTGTACTTCTTATCCTAATTGGGCTAGGCTCACCTACTCGAAGACATTGTTCTTACTTCCATTGTACTATCATTTGTTATTGTGCTTTGTTTATTTTGTGTGCAACTGTCCCTGAATCTGCGATCATTCCTGTTTTTTACTCCTACTTGATGTCGATTTTGCATATATGTCCTTCCCCCCCCCCATCCCTATTGTAAAGCGCTCTGATATCCCTCGGGATCTTGTTCGCGCTATATAAAACTTTATAAATAAATGTCAGAACGCCAAAAGGAGGTGGCCCAACTGGTGCGGTTGTGGTCCGCACCCATGGAAGGCCAACTAGACCACATACGTGGGTGTCTATCACCCTTCAGGGATAACCTACATCCCACAAAGGTGACCCACACTGCCATAGAGACACATGCAGATGTACATTCCCAGTACAGAACCACGCCCAGGGGCACGCACACATCAGTCACACACCCACATTGGCTCTGCGTACAACGGCCCAGTCCACTTCCCTTACGAATTGAGAGGGTACGACAAAGCTACATGTCCAAGCCCAACCCGCTGCCTGCGGTGACATGTCCGCATCCGCTGTACACAGCACAATGTAATGTCGTAGGGCCCAGAGCCCTCATTCATACAACAAGACCACTGGGACACATGCAGATACCATGTTGAACTGGCTTCGGGCACGTGCGCCCGGTCCCTTTATTGGCAGGGCCACATGTACAGTGACGCCTGTGCTGGATGTGTGTGGGGTGAGCATAAGCCTGCCCATGCGGAGTGCTTGGTGCTGGCAACAACTTGAACAGTGGACACCAGTGCAATGAAAACAGAAAGCACTAGCATAACAGAGTCAACTGTTGAGCAACATGGGTGGAGCCGGAGCAAGTACAGAGGTCACCCAGTATTCAGTCAGGAGGTTCCGTGAGTTGCAGTGCACTGAGGTAGGGGCACCAGATCTGAGCGTGCTCATGTGAGATATTGTCTCGACTTGTGTCCCTTCTGGATAGCTCTGCTTCGGCTGCAGCAGGGTGTGTTACACCTGCTACATCTCACCCATCATCGTCCCAGGTCTTCCCCACTGCATGAGGTAACATTATTACGTGCGCTGTCCACAGCACAGCACCCAATCAGAACAGATCCATGAGTTGTGGTGCACAGAGTTAGTGGCCCCGGATGCAGTGCGGCCAGCACTGGCACACCGTCACAGGACGGTGACTTACGCTGCAGTGAGATAGGGACACCAGAGCTGAGCGGGTCCTCGTCGATGTACAAGGTGAATGACACGGAGTGTTTCAGGGGACAGTGGAAGGTGTTCTTCTAGGGTCTGATGCAGAGGGCAGAACCAAGCAGACACAGGCAATATGTAGGAGATGAATGCTACAGACACATACTTGACAGCAAATCAGTATCACCTACGTGATGATGATGACAACACCCAGGCCATAGTCTCACACACCACCAAAGTTCAACCAGGGAGTGTACATGGATTACGGGGCACAGAGTTAGTGGCACCAGTGCTGAAAGGGGATGCAGTCTGCTATGTTGCTTGTACAATGGCATAGAATCTGCCATAAATAAATCACATCTCAGTTCCACATGTGTGACCTACTTGTCCGCAGTGCAGGCCGGAGCCATGGCTCAGCAGGGGCCCACACCCACGTGTCATTGGCTTGCGATGCACAGAGTTAGTGGCACAAGAGCAGTTGTTGGTAGTGTTCGATCACCTCCGTAACGATGAACCTTTCTCCCTCCCGGCTGAACTGCGTCTTCCTCTTACTCCTCTCCTTGCTTACAATGGTACACACTCTGAGATAAATAAATCAAGACTCAGTTCCAAATGTGTGACCCACTTGTCCACGGTGTATGCCGGAGGAGTATGTCAACGAGAAAGGAGGACTGAGGGCCTTGCTCGAGGAGGCCGTGATGATCTGAGCAGGCTGCCAAGGTCGTGGGCCATGGGCTTGGAGGTTGCATCGGCACGTGGTGGGCCCTCCTTGACACACGCCTGTGTTGGCAGGTGAGTAGTGAGGCCTGGCTGCACCGGTGCAGGCAAGACAGGTTCGGGGACCAGCAGCCCCGGGTACAGCAGGCGCACAGGATCGCAGGAAACTCCGCTCAGGATGACGGCGTCGGCCTCGTGGCAGGGTGAGTGACGCCACCTTGGCAGAGACGTTGGGCATTTCGGAAGAGGACCACGCCCAGGGCTACGTGTTTTTTATTCACACTCCTACACTGGCCTGGCGTATGCAGATCCAGCCTACTCCGCTCATGCTTACAGGGGGGGATGTAACAGGCTACATTTCCGCGATCTTCCCCCCTGGCTGGGGTGACATGGTTGCGTCCACTGTCCGATACACTCCATACACCAGTGGTGTATGTCGACATGGATATGGGTGTGGTCTGCATACTCCAGTCTGTTCAGCACATCCACTCCACACTTGGCATTGTGTACATACTCATTCATGGGTCACTTGCCTCCTTCGCACATGCCTGGTGCCCACCTCTTCCCACTATCTGCTATGGTGTGGCCGAGGTGCCATGCCGTTGATAGGTAATGTACATGGCTGGCCCAGGTTCCCACAGTGAGTTGTGCTGTTGTGTCTGGTGGGTGTTCATGTTGTATGTGAGCTTGTGCATTTCCTGAGTCGTGTGTTGCATGATTGTGGAGTTGAGGTGTGTAGTGTGTGCATCTGGTATTGGCCAACAAGCAGTGCATTTCCGTAGGTGCCATCCTGGTGGTGCAGATTGATGATGGACTGTCGGAAGGTGTGGGAATCATGCACACTGCCTGGGTGGTTTGCAGCGGCGTTGGCGGGGATTCCCCGGTGGTCCACTATCGCCTGCACATTGGTGGGATACGTGCGCTTGCTGTTGCGCTTATTGTGTGCAGTTTTGCCTGGGACTACAAGTGGGACATGTGTGCAGTCAATTGCCCCCTGACACGTGCGGGCAGCCAGCTGTGGCATACACGCTTTGCTTGGTCTCCAGGTGTTCCTGCGCAGTGTGTGCGAAGTATAGATGGTGGGATACCAAGCTGATGGTGTCATCCATGGCCGTTGTGAGGGACTTGGATTGGCCTGGCTGCAAGACTCCTCCGTCTCAGGCAGATGTTGGTGTGAGGGTACCAGAAGCCAACAGGTGCAGCTCGGCCATCAGCTTTGTCTGAGGTGGGATGTTGGTTGTCCGCTGTGTTGGTACCGTCAGACTGTGGGCAATGGTGGTGAGGATGAGGAGGAGGGTTGTCCCTTTGAGCATGTAGTGGGCAATGACATTCTCTGGTGTTGGGTCTGTGGGTTGGTGCATTTTTGGAGGGTCGCTGTCTTTGTATGCGGTGCCTCAGTGTTCATTGGGGGGGGCGGTGGGAGTGGTCCGGGGGGTGGCAGTGGGTGTTGGGGCCCTCTTGGGTGTCCGGCCCGCATGTTCAATGGCTCCATGGCATCTGTTGTTCTTCACGTGTGGTTCTGGGCTGGGTTCCCTTTTGTGGTGCAGGCTGCCGTCCGACTTTGCACCAGGTCGGAGCAGGTGTTAATTTCCTGCAGCTAACGCGCCTTATCACATGTTTCGTGGTCTTTTCGCAGATCTGTCTGGTCGTCGAGAATGTTGTGGAGTGGTGTTGTTGCAGCTTTTTGCTCGGGAACGCCTACTCTGCATCTCAGTAGCGATAGTTGTCGGGGTCATCTGTGGCGATGTTTTTTGTGACTGCTATCACAGTTAAACTGGTGTTACCAGCTTGTGAATGGGTTGATACGTTTATCGCGACTTTAGCTGCGATAAAGTGCTGTTACCTCGGCGATAGCTCCTTGAGAATATGCCCCTTAATGTTTTGATTTTTCTCTTCAACTTCAAGACTCGGGATATACCCATAGATTTGAAAGTTGAAAATGTCACTTACTAGTGAGAGGGAAAAGAAGTTGAAGGGATTGAGGTTGTGAAAAATTATCATTTCGAAGAGAGTTAATAGAACCTCACCAGATGTAAATGAGGCACAGTGACGACTGGTAAAGAATTTCAGTTTAAAAATTTCACAGAAAACATTGAAGTACTCCCAGAATTAGAATGCTTCGAGGAATATACGTAAAGGCAGATACATTTCTTTGATCATTGTGGTGTCTGAATGCAGTCCTTCATTTTAATCCTGCAGCTGATCTAGTCTAGATTGGAAGTGTACTTATGACTGCACTGTTTGTTGACTCAAGCTGTTTTCAGGCTAGCTAGGTTGAAGTTGGGCCACTTGTTGACACCATTAACTATTGTTTTTTACATTTCCTTCTTGTTTTGGCACTGAAAATGCAGTACTTTGGATATTTTCTAATGTAGGGTTCCCTTAAACCAACTGCAGAAAGTTGGGGAATGAACTGAGTCTGTTATGGATTTAAGATACAGGCAACTTATCCCAGGAGTTATTATAGCATTGAGTCAGAGAGTGCATTTTCCAACCTGTGCAACTTGATAGGGTAACAGCGAGTGCTGTGATCATGCTGACCACAAACTTTCAGATCAATAAGGTCCTAATTATGGGTAAAGACCAGGGCAAAGAAGTGAACATAGTCAAAAGGAAGGTGAGCTAGCAAAGCAGGTGAATCCCAGGTTTTCCACACTGACTGCCATTTTGTTGGCTTGGTTCTTATCCATCCTGTGGGCCTACATATCGAAATTGGCCATTTGCATACTTTCTGGAGCAATGTTTAGAAGTGATGAGTTATATTAAAGTATCCTCCTTCCACAATTATTTCTCGGTTGAGGATACATAACTGCTAAAATGAAGGATGAGTTGGGGTTCAATGGCACTTGTGGGATATCTATTTTAAAAGCAATCACTTAAAACATGTGTTTAGAGTTTGACTGTGCATTGGGCAGACCTCCTTTAAGTAGTATTTATCACTGTTCAGGACCTTTGCAGATGGTTGTTGAAAGAGTTGGTATCTGAAATTATAGAGAATAGTCTTTTCACATTAGTTCACTTGCCAGCGAACTAGATTTAAGTATTTAAACCAGGTCCTGAAGAAGCATAGTTGTCTGTGAGGTTGCTCTGTATAACTCAGCATAAAGTATGACATTTGCTTTATAAAATGTGTTGTGCCTTCAAGTAGAGAAGGCTAAACCTTGGACAAAGTTAAGGGCCTGATTCAGAGCTTGTGCATAAGGATGGGCTGCCAAACGCCTCCTGTTTACCCATCTGTCGCCACAGAGGTCTGTCTGTCAGATTTAGATTATGAAAGGTTGACGGACCAAAATCCTTCAGCCATTCACTGCCTCAGCTGCACTTGCCTTCCTCTGTCAATGGAGTTATACTCTAAACATGATGGACTTAGAAAAGTAAAGCCACTTCTCTGTCCACCATATTTAGAATATAATTTTCGTTGACAGAAACATGGAGGTTCATCCTCCAGGCCTGTGTTGTAAGAAAAACAGCATAAATAATCAAACTTTGCCCACAACAAGCACAAACCCAACTTTAACATCATGTCCCTGCACAACAAAATAGAGCGTTTGTACACTGTGCAGAGCATTTTTAAATGTACGGATCGCGCCATGCGCCAGAACCCCTGGACAAAATTCAATTATCTCCTACTCTAAAGCGACTCTGCTAACCATTCGAGATAAAGGTGAGCAAAATAGATGGGTTTTCATGCATCCCAAAAGTGATTCCTTGATCTACGACTGTCCTACATGTATTTCTAATATGGACACCACTTTTTCAAACTCCCATCCTTCAAATGCCAGAAATATGAAACCATCTGACACACGTGTAGGCAATGAGCGTGCCTTAACTTGTGTCCTACTGAATACTAGATCGCTTCCCAAGCATAGAAACAAACTTGCCAATTTCTTCGAACAACATAAGCCAGACATAATGGGGCATATTATCAACACAGGCGATAAAATTATCGCCGCTTTAGCGGCAGAAAACGGCCGCTAAATCAGCGATAATGGGCTTGACAATATGCTCTATGGAATTCCAATTGAAGCCCATGTTAGATGTCCTTCACATCTAACATGGGCTTCAATTGGAATTCCATAGAGCATATTATCAAGACCATTATCGCCGTTTTAGCGGCAGTTTTCTGCCGCTAAAGCGGCGATAATTTTATTGCCTGTCTCGATAATATGCCCCAATGTTCCTTACAGAGACATGGACTCACAGTTCCTCCGAACCTGACTTAAGCATGGCCATACCATATGATTATGACTTGTTTAAAATTGACAGAGAAGGACAACGAGGTGGGGGAGTGGCCAATGCTCACCGTTCCCACATTAAATCTACCTTCTCAGATATTCCCCAATTGAAGGAAGAAGCTATCCTGTTCACCTTCAAATGCAACAATACATCTGTTTTCAATGGCCTACTATTTTACAGATCACCTGGGGCTGGAAACCCTTTTACTGAACCTATACTGTCAGTTATGGAGTCTTGTATGGAATACTCTAATTTCCCCATACTGGGGGACTTCAATTTCCATTTAGAGTCTTAAGCGCTGACACCAACAACTTACTAGACAGATTAAAAAGTCTAGGCTTAAAGCAAATTGTCACTGAGCCTGCCCATACTGAAAAACACACATTGGACGGTATCTTTACCAATTATGCCCAGATAAAATTTAACAACACATTACCAATGTCCTGGATCGACCATAGTGCTAACTTCTTCAAAGTACTCATTAACGAACCGTCCATTAGAGCTCTGAATAAAAACAGGACAGGTGTAGTATGCCCTTGGAAGCAAATAAACAGCCCAGACCTGCAAACCGCTCTACGGACCCACAGTCCTTGCTTAGACACCGACCCCGATTCAGCAGCCCTAAACTTCAACAGCTGGATTGACCTGACAGTAAAAAAACTAGCCCCAGAAACGCGCACACATACTGGAAAAAGATCATCATCAACCCCTTGGTACACTGCGGAACTAAACAAATTAAAATATGTAGAGCTAAAGAACGAAACTGGAGGAAGGAATACTCTGAAATTGATAAAAAACAGTACAGTGAGGCGTTAACAAAGTACAAAGAATCAATAATCTCGGCAAAATCTAGTTTCTTTACCGAGAAAATTATGACCTCTAAAAATACTGCTAGAGAACTTTTCAAAACAATTTCTAACTTAGGCAAATTCGATAACAGCCAACAGTTCTGTCCCACTAGGCAGTTTTGCGACAAGCTAGCGGAGTTCTTTCATGATAAAGTGGTTAAACTTTACGACGAGTTCTCTAAAAGCAAAGCTGGAATTAAGTCAGACGGGCTTAACGATGACAGGGCAAATACACAGGTCTACTTACAAGAATTCAATCCCCTAACACCTGACAGAGTTGTGAAGCTTATAATGTCAACCAAGTTGGGATCCCCTCTAGACCCTTGCCCTGCCACGGTCCTTCACATTGTCCCTAACTTAATTGCGGGCCATCTAACACCTCTTCTTAACAATACTCTGGAGTCATGACACTTTCCTGCTACCTGGAATAAATCCCTGGTTAGACCTATCTTGAAAAAACCAACTCTTGATCCCATTGAGGTTGTCAATTACCGGCCCATCTCCTGCTTACCATTTCCATCTAAAATCCTGGAAAAAGCCCTAAATGAAGAACTGCTGTCTTTCATAGAGGCGAACGATAAACTTGATCCAGCGCAACACGGTTTCCGACCGCGGCATAGCCCAGAATCTGCATTGCTTGCCGCCACAGAGGACATACATGTCCAACTTAACGGGGGGGCAAGCCATACTGATTCCACTTGACCTATCGGCCGCATTCGATACGGTTGATCACCAGATACTTATCCAGCAACTGGCTGAAATAGGGATTGTAGATAAAGCCCAGACATTCTCCGTTCCTATCTAACCGATAGAGAACAATCAACAATGATGGAAGAACACAAATAGCACCCCTACGCTTTGCCTTGTTGGTGCCCCAGGGATCTTCAATTTCAACGTGTACGTCACCCCGTTGGCCAAACATATACGCTCCCATGGCTTCACTGCCATCTGCTATGCTGATGAAATGCAAATAGTCGTCTCCTTATCTTCCAAACTGGAGAATATTGCAGCATCTTTTAATGATTGCATGAGCCATATTATTAGATGGATGCAAGATAACTGCTTTAAGTTAAATACTGGCAAAACTGAAGTGGTTATGTTTGGAAGGGATACCTCCCTTTGGAATTCTACCTGGTGGCCGGAAGCAGCAGGGTCTTGCCCTCGGCCGGTAAAAAAGGTTAAAAACCTTGGAATTACGATAGATGACCATCTTTCACTAACGGACCAGGTCGATAGCATTACTTCCTCGTGCTTTCATACTTTAAAAAGCCTTCGAAAGATTCTACCTTTCATTCCTATGGGCCTCAGAAAAACAGTTATCACTGCCTTGATACTACCCAAAATTGACTACTGTAACGCACTCTATCTGGGAGCAAAAAAGAGTACGATACATAAGCTGCAGACTTTATAGAATTCAGACTTCTAAGCCAAGCCATTCAGGATCTGCACTGCTACCTGTCGAGTCAAGGATCCAATTCAAATATATGGGTATAGTGCACAAGACTTTGTACGGGACTGGGCCTGCCTACATTAGTCAACATATCAAGCGCTATACTCCACAGCAAAGCCTTAGATCGTCATCGGCCTCTCTACTTGTAGTTCCTAGGGTAAATAGATACATTGAAATGTGGTGGCAGAAGTTTGTTATTCAGGAAAGAATTGAAACATGGCTATTCGTCCCTAAACCATAGCTGCTGTTGGATAAATCAATGACAGCTAGCGCTAAGACGCCACGGCAAACACGCACTTTACAAAAACCTTCATTTCATTTCATTATGTTAACTATCAATGGGACTAAAAGTAACTTTATATATTCCAAACCATACCCAACAGCAATATACCCTTTCTCCCTGTCTGGCCACATGTCTCACATGCCACACCTACATTAAATTCTCACATAAATAATTTTACTACTCCCCCACACCTCAGGCCTGTAAATAAAAGCACATTTTTAACACATATACATGGCCACACAAACATGTCATGCTAACACTCTATAACAAAGTTGTTTTAACTTTTGATAAAAATTAATGTATACTAATAATATTTAAAAATTGTAGTGTTTAACTTAAGTCACACAACTATTCCTAGACTCTCCTTCATCCCACTTTACCCACTTACTATACACTCCACAATCATATGATGCAACCATGTGCCCTAAATACATATTTCCTCTAACCAGTTACAAATCTGTTACATCTTTAAATCTGCCACATAACTTCAGGTATTGGACACCCATTCAAATGCGAGATATTTAACTAATATTCGTAACCTAGGTGTAGACATACATATTGTATGGCATGGACTATATCTGAACCCCAGTATCTGTAGGCATGCCTACATATACTCACAAAAATACTGGAGTTAAATGTAGTGATTCACACCACCGCTCTGAAAGTGACTCACTCTAGGCCCTCAGAACAACAATGAGACCTCCTTTAACACTCATATGAAGGGATTGAACTACAATTTTCCACAATGCAACACAGGGAATCTCAAGACCTTGAAATGTAAGTAATTAGTTCATGTATGCATCATACTGGAATACACAATGTACCATACCCCCCCACACACACGTATTCACAAAACAAAACAAAGGTTACAGGGACGTTCTAGTTAGGGTCAGATTTTACTCATACAAATCTAGAGAAATTCAGCCGTTATAGTTAGCTGAGTTAACTATAACTCGCCCCCGCAATGCACTGCTTATGACCTCACACATTACATCACTCATAACATGGTCAGTGACATCTCTGATCAAATAAAAGGGAACAACAAAAATCTTTTTCCTCTGGGTTCTTAAATGTCAATAAAAAATGAAAGATGCAAAAATCCTCTGGGGGTGGGTCAAAAAAAATAGTGTTTTATCCCAGAGTGTATATAGTTGACTCCAGTCGTTGTGGTCCTGGCACTTACTTGTTTTTTTGGTATTCAGAGGTATTTATATAATTTTATTAGGACGGGCAGGGTAGATTGTTCTTGGGAGAAATGGTGACGCCAATGTTGAGGTTTTGGCATAGTGTTTGATGGTATGGGATTTTTTTGAAGTTTTGATTTGTCAGGACAGGTGGAATGGTGGAAGGAGGTGGATGGATTGGGTCAGAAGGAGGAATTAGGAGGGGTTTATGGAATGTGGCCAGGGCTTTCTATTGGGGCTGGTGCTGGAATGGTATCAGGTAAATGGTAGCAGAATGAAGGATAGGGGCAGGTGTGCTGGAAGCACTGGTGTCAACTGAGCCACTAGCAGAGAGAAAACTTCTCTGTAAGGAAGCCAGTGCAGGGTGCACACTGGCCAGAATATCAGTCACTTGTGTGAGATGCTACCTGACAACCTGGAAGGCATGAAACAATTCTGTCTGCCCCACAGAGAGGTTCTTAGATCTTCTAATGCCTCCGTTCACAACAGTGCTGATGGGATGGGAACAGGGATAGAGGTGTACAGTGCAAAGGAGGCCCCAGCCCATTTATGGAGTGTTGACATTGATATTGTAATGGCCTGTTAGCTTGCCCCAACATCATCATTCCAGCTGGGCCCTTGTTGTCGTGGCTCCAACTTTTCACCCATTGGCCATCTTCTCCCTTGCTTGTGCCGAAGGATACTGAAAGTACAAATATCAGTTACATAATACAAAGGTCAGTAACAAAATGTGCGCATTTCAAAGAGGGCCAAACATTAGACATTTTACTGTGCTAATCTCAATAAAGGGCAGAAATTGGACATCTTAAAGGCCCTAAATTTTTGATTTTTGAAAATGGTTGCTCCATCACAAATGCCATCAATATTCTGTCTGCCTTTTTACAAGTGCATTATATCATCCAGCACTTGTAGTAAGGCTGCTGGGGTATCTGTCACTTATGTGGCAAACTACTCATCTGCACAACTCCAGATCATGCACTACATCTGTTAATTAATTAATTTCAAGAGAATCAACATTTAACTAAAGCACTGACTTAGAGTTTGGCAGGTAGGTTACTCCATCACAAACATAAGGGACACCCCGTCCACCTTATTAGAAGGGCCACAGGATACAATGCCCAAAGGCAAAAGGGACATCCATGATGTTTGTGAATGAGTGGCCTATCTCTCATACTCTGATTCAGAGCTTAAGTCACACTTCTGATATCCGTCTTGACCAATACATTACAAGTTAGATACGTTTTAATACACTTGGAAAATTGTGTATGTCTCTTCTATCAAAAATCCCAGTGGGAGTACCTTTAAAAAACTAGAGTCACCTGCCACCTTCACCTTCATCTCGGTGCCAAGGAGTGAGGAAGACGAGATGGAACCAAAGGAGAAATATTGACCTTCAGTACAGTAGACGCCTGACTGCTACATGGATTCAGAAGTATTGATAGAAACAGTCTGCAAAATTGCAGAACTTAAGACTTTATCCAGCCACTCCTCAATATCTGATTATATTGCACTATTGATTATATCTTTGTGTATATTGGCATCACCATTTCTCCCAAGATCAATCTGCACTGCCCGTACTAATAAAATTGTATAAATACCACTGCATCCCAAATGTAGAGACAATTGCTTTACCTTCTTGAAATCATATGTTTCTCATTTTACCACAGCAAAAATAAAAACATTATTTTAATATGCCCAACAACTGTGTGTGTACCTACAACATTGACACATTGCACTCATGTTTCCCATATGTCTATCAACCATCCCAGGTAAGATGGAAAAGTTTACATCAATGGAACAAAGTAGATTACAAACCTTGTCCTGATCATGAAACTATGTAGGAAAGACACATCATTAAGCCCCTCACTGAGAACTACTGGATGAATCATACCCCCATTCAGTCATTATCATAGCAATTTTAATCAGAACTTTGATGCACATAATAATTCAGACTACTATCCATCCTATTTTGAAGATTATGGCAGGGATACATTTCTGTGCAGCTGGCGCCTTCCAGTACACACTTAACGATTCCAATGGGATGTCACAGCCACATTTTTCAGCTATCCTCAGCCAAGTCCAGGATGTTATGCTCAAATGAATGAATAGCTACATCCAATTTCCAACAGATATTTCTACACTGAATAATATCAAGGCAGAGGGAGCTGAGTAAGAATATCGATGTAAAAATATCGAGGTAAAAATTTTGTGGGTCAGAAATATCGTCAGCCAAAAATATTGTGGTCAAGAATATCGATTTTAGGTAAGTAATATCGATGTAAAAAATATCAAAGTGTTTAATATCATTTGTAAAAATGTAGGGGTCCATTAGGATGTCGGGCGATGGCATCACCGCGGTGTGGAAAAATGCCTTTTTCTGCCCGCGAGCAGTGGTCCTCACGTCCGCCATATTAGTATGGCCGAACATAGCCCATTTCCCGGCCGCCCGCGGTGCGAAACCGCCCTAACAGAGACTCCGGAAGCTCGACAGCGGGGCACGAAACCAGAGTCCCGGTCCACACCACCCGGTCACAACCGCCATGGATCCAGCTCTACACATTTTCCCGGTGCTGTACATGCTCCATCACCAGCAACTCATGCACCGCCGCGGACACCGCCGCAGGTACGCAATAACACAAACACAACACACAACACATGGGCTGACACAGGGTCCAAATCCACATCAGACACCCTGGTGGGGACATCCACAAGGGCACCCACACATCACCCACCTGCCACCAAGTCACCCCTCTGCATCCTGGACACACATCTTCCGCGACCATGCAGCAATGTCCCCGTCACGTCACCGCAGCGGTGAACACAAGGAAATACATGCGCACAATGCAGAAGGCAGGGCCAGGCATGGGCAGGGCACAAAGACCATAGGGCCACACCCCCTCCCACCACACACTAGCACATCCCATGACGGCACATGCCATGTCCCCTTCCTGTGCACCCCCATGCACAACAGCAAGCCAGGTGAATACACACCCTGCACCACACAACAAACAACCAGGGAGACAGCCACTGCAGGAGTGGCTGCACAGGAACACACAACACACAGCACAGTAGCACAGGGCCAGGGAAACACACACACCACCACAACACCACACTCAGGGAAACACAAATGAGAACAAGCACCAAATGAACACATACAAGGAACAAACATCCACATGGACACACAGCCTGCATAGTCACACATACATACCACAGACTGACACACAGACACATTCAGACCCCACATGCCAACAGCAATGGAGCACAACAAATAGGAAAGCCAAAGTGGGCTGCACACAAATGGAAGGCCATGGAGACACACAACAAGCATGTGTACATCACATCAAGACAAGGAACAGAGAAGAACACCCTCAGACCATCAAAGCACACATGGCTGGTACAGTCAGTGAAGTCAAACCACAGACATCACAGTGCAACAACACAGGGAGATTGCAAGACACACCATGTATAGGCACAAGGATGAAAGGAAGGCCCTGAAGTCAAACTGTGAACAGCCACACATGTATACAATTACTCCACAGGAGTACACCAGCAGCACTACACACAGGGCCCATTGACACACTCCATGACTGCCAAACACCAGTAGGAATCTACAAACATACCCCCCTCACACCAACAGCACACAACACCAGTGTCAAACACACTGAAGGCTGCCAATACTTGCAAGTCAATACACACACAAACAATAACACACCCTGGGGGTAGCCACAAACATCACACACACAGGGATGCCAGAACAAATGTCTGCACAAAAACAACAAAAGACAGACACAAAAACCCAACAGAAACACACACAGAACCACAACAAGAACAGACATGCCCTGTGCAGCTAAACCGTGGAAAGGTAATGGGAGCACAGACACAACAGGAGTGCACAACCTCATCACTCAGTAACAATGCACAGACAACATACCACAACACACACAAGACGTGCACCATCACAGAACAACACAGCCACATCAAACAAACAACAGATGCACAGGCAGAAAAATCACATAGCAAACAAAACTGGATACCAGGCAATGACAACGCAACATACACACACAGCACTGCATGCACAACAAGCAACCAAGCATACCAGCCACACACAGACAAGAGTGACAGAACATCAACCCACACAACACCAATCAGCACAGTACAAAGACAACAGCACACCCAGGAAGTCAAGCAGTACCACAGCCAACACACATACATCCAACACAACACCAACAGATGCACAAGTCTGGGACACAAAGGTGGAAACAACTTGACCAGAGGACTGGGCAGCACACACAGTTGAACTGCATAGGAGCAACCATGACTGCCAAACAGCACAAAAACATTACATACAACCCATTGGTGAAATGCCCCGATTGACACATTGATCCTGGCCAAATAACTGCACCACAAAGCACAGTGTCACAAAAGAAGTGATGGGGAGGCACACACACATGTAAACCAAGGGGACAGCGGACACCAAAGTGAAGTGTACTGCATGTCAGTAGGGGACATGGCAGGAGTGTACCATACACAAACAGAGGGAGTGTAGACCCACAATGGGTAGGCATCTGAAGCACAGATAGGGGATGGTATGACAACACACACAACATGCCATACTGGAGGCAAGAAGGCACCATGTGACAGCAATGCATGAGAAAACACAACCACAATGGCAGTGTGGAACAGCAGGTCTGCACAGTTTCCACAAACAGTAACAAGACACATGGATGTGCCTTCAAAACACAACACTGACTTGCCAGTCACACACTCTGCATACTCAAAAGTGACAAAAACAACAAGTAGGAGTCAGACAGAAGTGCAAGGACACACTAACACACTGCACAGTGCACAACATACAACTCACACATGTGCATACAACCACATCCACAGGGTTGAACAATCAAAACAACAGGCATACAACTCCTGGGTGACACATGTGTGTAGTTTACAATACAGGGGCATACACACAACAACACTCCTGACAAACTCACCCCCTTCACACTGCACACTTCCTGACCATCCAAGAGCACACATGTAAAGTAAGCCATGGGACTAGGATGACTGGCCATCACAAGATGACCACACACATACACCACTGGACACACATAAAGGAAGAATACACATACATGATGACCCTGGCTTGCCTGCCTGCAATACTGTGTGCAGAAACCCACTCTGAGCTGGCAGTGCCCCCCAACCTGACATGTGTACTATATAGCCAACATGAACAAAATAAGAAAAGGACAACTGCTTTTCATTTAAAATTGACACCATT
This sequence comes from Triturus cristatus, assembly GCF_964204655.1. Taxonomy (NCBI): domain Eukaryota; kingdom Metazoa; phylum Chordata; class Amphibia; order Caudata; family Salamandridae; genus Triturus; species Triturus cristatus. Next base: position 608,783,360 of record NC_140584.1, read on the forward strand.
GCCCCCACAAGTATCTGGGTCAGGAAGAACTGAAGGCCCTGTCACCCTTGTAAAAAACTAGAGTAAGTGAGCCCAAACATTGACTATGTTGAAGTGGCACACAGACCATGTGGCACAGTAAACCATCTACACACAACAAAATAACTTTATTCAGTAAGGACACTGACAAAATAGACAACAGGAGCAACTGTCTTTATTCACATATTGCACAGATAGGCACCATGAGAAGAGAAGAGAAAGGCACAAAGTGCAGAGTATGTCCATGAGAAGCTGCAGAGGCAAGGGCAAAACAGCAGTGAACAACAAGGCCAGTGGCCAGGGCTAAGTGCAGAGCATGTCCATGAGAAGCTGCACAGGCAAGGGCAAAACTGCAGTGAACAACAAGGTCAGTGGCCAGGGCTAAGTGTGAAGCATGTCCATGAGAAGCTACACAGACAAGGGAAAAACAGCAGTGAACAACAAGGCCAGTGGCCAGGGCTAAGTGCAGAGTATGTCCATGAGAAGCTGCACAGGGAATACTTGAACACAGCTAAGAGCAACAAGGGCAGTGGCAAAAACGAAGTGCAGGGTAAGTCCAGGAGAGGCTGCACAGGGAATGTGTGTGACTGTACCTTTCCATGGTCAGCAACATAATCAGTGGGTAACAATGTGCAGTACAGGCCCACCTGAGTGCGAGACAGGTGTGTGAGGGTGACTACCACTCAGACTAGGCAGTCAGGTGGACTTGGAGCTGGCTGTGTCTCGGGGACTTTCGGGGCACTTGACAGAGGAGAGAGCGGACTAGCTGAGGTAGAGCTATCAGTGGCTTGGCAAGCTGGAGGGCTCCTTGGACCAGGTGGTGTAGTGGCACGTGGAGGCGGAGTCATGCAGACGGGAGACACAGTGTGGATGGGAAATTGTGGAGGGGTGCCTTTCCACTTCTTGGGGATACTAAAAGGCTTGTCTGACTCTGGATCAATGGGGAGTGGTGTGGACACAACAGGAACACTCACCCCCAAAAGCTGCATCAGGTGCAGACGCTGGCACCCCCTCTAGTGATGTGCTGGACCCAACGGAACGCTTTGCCTGGCTTCGCCTCAGCCCCCTTCCCCTGTTTACTAGGTGTCACCCCTACAGTGCCCTTCTTCCCCTGCTTCACTGGGCTTGGAATGGGAGTCGAGATGGTGGGGTGAATCTGCCTTTGAGCCCTTCCTAGGTGTACCCTTGGCATGCACCACCTCCTTGGTGGGCACAGAAACTGTATGCTTCCCTTTGCGAGATGCTTTAGGGACAGGAGAGTCCTTGGATGGGGATGCCTTTGAGGTATGTGTGCCTGAGGTCTGCTGCTTTGCTTTTTGTCCCCTGGTGTCGCCTGACGGGCTTTTCTCTCTGCGCTCTGCGGTGGCTTTGGTCTTCTGAGGGAATGGTATCTGCACCCGGGACCACTTGGGTTGCTGCTGCTGTGTGCTTCATGTGCCGTATCATGACTTTGATGTATGTGGACCGTGGTCACTATCGTCAGACATTGCCACTGCCAGGAGGGTGGACAAAGGGACCGGAGCTGTACTGTGAGTATGTGCCTGCTGAAGGGCAGATGTCACAGTTGAGGACAAAGCCTGGACAGTCCGGTGCAGCCCACACACGGCTGAATGTATGCCTTCCATGAAAGCAACCACCTGGGCCAATTTTTTGGCGTGGTCAATGAAGGCATTGAGGAGAGCTGTTTGGCCTACACACAGCTGGCGCAAAAGGTCAACAGACTCAGCACTGATGGCAGCAGGGGGGACAGGAGCAGGGGCAGCGGTGCCAGGGGTGAAGGACACTCTTCCTCTCTTACTGAGGTGGACACGGGCAGCACCAGAGGAAGTGGCTGGGAGGGTGGGCACTTGCTGCTGTGTGGTGGAAGACGATGCAAAGTCAACATTCCCTGTGCCCTCCAACATGGATGCATCCCCGCTGGCATCAGATGATGTGGTGCTTTGCGTCTCAGGCTGGGATTCCTCCAGCAGACTCCTGTCCCCCTCTGAGTCGCTGGTGACATCTGTGTTACTGGGCTCCTGTGCAGCTGTTGTGCTAGTTTCACCCCCACTGGTGTCCGTTCCCTGTCCCTCCGGGACCACAGGAGAGGCTGCATGAGGGAGAGGGATGTAGGGTAAGGTCAGTGGCAGCAACAGAACAAACATATGCAAGCAATGCATAACAAAAGATGAACAAATCTACATGTTGCACACCACCCTGTGCAATCACATAGTGCCAACTCACTATATAGGTTCAAACAGTGCATGGACCTGGAAATTCAGGCATGAGTGAGCCATGTGATGACCACACAGCACAACACCCTGCTTGTGGCTCTGTTCAACTATAGGTCCCTATACAAATACTAACCTTTGAAGAGGCAATAATGAAGGAAGTAGATGACCTAAAAGATCACACCATAAAACCCTTCGTGAACATTTCCAAGTCGGAACAACAGGCGCTTGATGTGCATCGACATAATGTAGAACTTGTGATAAAGCCTGCGAATAAGGGTGGAGGGATCGTCCTACTCACAAAGAAAGGGTATAACCAACAATGCATAGAACTGCTCTCAGATGAGACATTCTATAAAAGGATCACCACAGACCCAACAAAACGAATGCAAAGAACTATCGAACGTATGGTCGACGAAGCGGAACTGAACAATTGGATCTCAAAAAATGAAGCAGAATTTTTAATAACAAAAACACCAAGGATGCCATAATTTCATTCTCTCCCCAAGATCCATAAAGAACGGAGACCAACACCTGGACGACCCATTGTTTCAGGGATCGGTTCTATTTTAGAACCACTATCACAATTCGCTGACCAATACTTAAGACCTCTGGTACAACAAACCCCCACCTATCTAAAGGATACCAGAGATTTTTTCAATCTTCTGAAAGATCAACCATACTCAGAAGAAAGGATGCTACTGGTAGGATTGGACGTTGAAAGTCTTTATACAAGTCTACCCCAACAAAAGACTCTAGACACGTTAGAAACTTTACTTTTCAACAAACAATGGGATTATAAGACACCCAGACACTTTGTCCCTGAATGCTGCAGGTTGGCCCTAACCAGTTTTTTTTTTATATAACAACGCAATGTACCTACAACGCCATGGCACTTCAATGGGCAGTACATTCGCTCCAAATGTGGTGGGACTGTATGTGAGCAATTTTGAGGAAATCCACATATAAAACATAACAAATCCATTCCTACAGAGGATTGTGTTTGGAAGCGTTATATAGATGACATCATCTTGATCTGGGAAGGCGACAGAGAAAGCCTAACCAACTTCCATCATTGGATCAACACCAGGGATGAATGGCTGAAGTTCACCTACACAGCAAACAACAAAAAAGAGGATTTCCTGGATATAACCATTTTTGTAGAAAATGACGTGATTCAGACAAAAACATTTTTTAAACCGACTTCCAAGAATAGTCTACTTTCGTACAAAAGTTTCCACCCACGACCGCTTAGAGAAAACCTTCCCTATAGCCATTTTCTGCATCTAAGACAAAATTGCAGTAACATCCAAGACTACAAATGCCAAGCAAAGGACCTCTGTGACAAATTGAAGAACCGCGACTACCCAGAAAGAACTACCAACAAATGCCAGAAAAGGGCCAGAAACCAACAAAAAGACAGTCTCCTGGAAACCACAAGAAAAGAACCAGAGAAGGATGTGATAACCTGCGTTAGCACTTACCACACAGCATCAAATAACATCAAAAAAATTATAAATAAAAACTGGCGAATCTTGACCTCTGGATCCTTAAACTGGCCCAAAACCAGATTCGCCAATAGGAGAATTAAAAATTTTAAAGATATGCGGGTACATACTAGACCACTACCGCAAACATGGAATGAACCACTACCGAGGTTATGGGACAACCCACCTGTGACTGAACATTACCCATGTGGTTCCTGCTCTGTTTGCCACTTAACAACTGCAACGAAAACCATACAACTACTGCCAAACTTGAAATGGACCATCAGATATCATACAAATTGCAACACTACACACGTAATCTACATGATCACATGTCCCTGTACATTAGGCTATATAGGGATGACTTGTCGCAAAGCCAAACAGAGAATATGCGAACATAAGAGTAATGTGAAGTGTAAAAAGAACACTACAAAAATGAGCAGCCACTTCATAGAAATGGGACATACCATCAATGATTTGAAATGGGTGATTCTAGAGAGCGTAGAAACAAAAAATCATAACGCAGAACAGATACTTTTTGAAAAAGGGCAGAGATGGGTTCACCGTCTCAAAACGAATGTACAAGGATTGAATGACAAGATCCCATGTTTGAGTGTAAGACGCTAAACTCCCACATACCAACAAAAGACTAATCACACTTGTACATGAGTGGAAGAATCCACTGGATATATGCAGAAAACTTTCTTTCTTAAAATCTATGACAATATACATCTTCATTTTTAATTATTCATTTACAATTGTGTTTCATTCAGCAATTTGGCTAAATACAATTTACTTGATGCATAGTCTTTCTTCGCTTTTTATATACTTCTACTTAACCCCACACGCCTGTATCCAAACACAACCGGGCCAGTAGAGGAAGAGCCAGCACAAGTCGTGTTGAACTGCACAAGAGGAACAAGAAGTTAAACACGAGGATGCAAAAACCGTGATGTATTATATTGAGCGAAGCTTACAATTGTATATACTTGTTTTTTCAAGCAGGCACAGTCTTCCGAACGCCAGATGAAGCCCGCACATTGGGATTCAAGGTACGACTAAAACTCACGCGCCAAAAATAGATTAAACATGTAACTTGAATATACGGTGCGCGCTATATGGGTTAACCAAAGTAACTTTTTTCATTTACTAAGCACCATCAAATAAGACTCTATTGCTATAAAATGTCGGACACATAACCAGCCGTAGGCAGACATTATTGTCCAGTTTGCGCTTTAAGCCAGTAGCTATATGCAAGTTACGTAATTACTCATATCTTAATGCCCGTTTGATTTTTCACATATTTTACAGCGATTGCAATATACAACACAATATCAATGCAAGTGCCACCCCTGTTGATACATTCTATTAATCAAATATAGATATATGTATCTAGTGCGCAACACCAACACACTAGCACACATGATAAACAGGTAACTGCCAATACAGAATATCTGTATTTTTATACCTGCGTAATGATCTCACGTTTATAATTCACAGCGTAACACCAATGCTAGTGCTGCAACTCTATAGATGTGTCTACAAACAAATCTCAAGATCCTAACTACAAGACTAAGCGCGATACATTTACACACTGCTGCAGTTCCCGGCCCACATGACATGCCGGTATTCCTGAAATATGCCATCAGTTCAAAATGCGTGACAGACAGAAGTTATTTTACTGACATATTACCAATTTAAATGGCATACTAACTACAATTGAGGCCGTCTTAGGTTAATGACGAACACAAGTCTTGAACATTTACAAACTGTATTGCTATGATAAATGTGTACACATTGTTTTGGTTTTCCCCAAACTATTTCAATGATGAATATCATTAGTGAGCATTAGTATATAGTTGCAATAGCATAACTACCTTTTCTGTATCTATATGACAAAATGGACTAAACATGTGAATTTTGACCATTGCTATGAGACTCAAATATTATCTTGAAAAATGAGGGATAGTTTGACATATCATGATAAACATGATTGTCTAAAGAATTGCCATTTTTTAGTTGCTACTTGTTTTTTAGTTGCTACATGCCTTTTCATTTTCATTCTTCCGAAGAGAGACAGCACACCAGAAGAGAATTACTTAATGTTCTTCTTCTCTTTCCTTTTTATCAACACAGGTTCTAATTGAACATATGATAATCGGGTCAACATTCCCCATTCCCAGGAGACCTTAACAGGATACGGCCTCTCTCTTTTTCACTTTCTAGGTTCTGAAGAAAGCCCACCTGACCCACGAGGGCAACTGGAAGGGCTGAAACATGTCGACCTTTTTATGGACACCCTAAGTGCACTAGACCATAATTAGTCTTCCAATGCACGACAAGATATTTTAAATATCTTGAATCCAGGTTGATTGAAATTTGTATCTGGTTGTACGAGATTTTAACATCACTTCTCTTCACTTCACTTAAACACCATCACATATCTCTTGATCACTACTGCAATAACCAGTGGTTCAACCTCCTGGTGGAGGAAGCACAAAACTGACCCTATGATGATGCTGTCATGTAACTAATAGTAGAGCGGAGAATCAAGATATACCGCTTTCTCGACTTGCGTACGTGAATGAGGGTTTTTTATTGGTATACTATACGAAAATCACAAACCCTGGTTACTCAGGTCAAGTGATCCATTCCCCATTTGATATTTTGAGTTTGACTAAAGAAGCTGAATGGATCACAAATTCTTCTTTCTCCCCCCTTCTTGATTATGATAGAGTCTTAGCAGCGCACAGCTGTGGGAATTACTGTTAAAGACACTTTGGGGCCGATTCCGATCCGGGTCTGAAAGCACTCCGACCGAGCCGGATCCGGAGTGTTTTCCGACTGAGCCGGAGTCCTGCAGTCCGACTGACCGAGCGAGTACGATGCGGCCGTATGCTGTCGGACACGGTTCGGTCAGACTCCCATAGAAGTCAATGGGAGCCGGTCGTACGACGCGTACATGGGCTCCCATTGACTGAATGGGTACGTCGCAGACAAGTGCGCCCCCCTACAGTGAGTACGCGTCGATGTCATCCGCACCATACATGCCTGTGTTGGGGAGACCCATGGGTCTCCCCCTGTGTTCGAGTCGTGGGGCTGCGGGTGACAGGGGGTCCGACGCGGACCCCCAAAGGCAACCACCTGGACGATTTGCGAGCCGGACACTCCGGCTCGCACAGGCTGTCCGACGTGTGCATCGTACTGGCTCGGTCGTGAATCGCTTCCATTCCACACCACGGTGTGCTTGTGACCGAGACGTACGGAGCGGTTCGGACCTGGAAACGAGTCCGTCGGTGAATTTCATGTAGCTCGCATCGTACTTGCTCGCTCGTACAGCTGTACGAGTCGGGCGGAAAGCACACGTACGGCGCGTAGTTTTTCTGGCCGGATTACGTTCGGTGCCCTTCCGACCCGAATCGGATTGGGCCCCTTTGTATCTACATATGCCCCTGAGTTAGGAGAGCATAATGGCTGAAAGCGTAGGTCTTAGCTACTCAACGGAAGAAATAAATGCAATTCTCTCCCTTCCCTCACTACTACAAGATTAGGACTTAACCCAAACCCTAGCACAAACAACTGACTGGGAGGAACTATCTGTGGTCAAAAAAGAACGTACGAACTGCCATCCATGGCGTAATAATGACAGAGTATCTCCGCGCCAACGCAGCACCCAAAGGACTTTGGGTTAACAATGCTCCCCGTATCTTCCTTCAGGACATAGTCTTTCGGAAAGACTGGTCTGCGATCTCATGGAAGTTTACTAGGGACTATTTAGTACTAATAATAAAAACTGCTACAAGACTAACAGAAGAACTCACGATCAGAATCCAAGTGAGTGAAGCAAAATTGAAGAACATGGTACACATCACTGTGTACAAAAAGAACTCGAGGGGATCAATAAAGAAATGAATGAGACAAAAGAATACATTACTCAAAACAAGATACAGAAACTTGGGAAAGACTTGAAAAGGTTTTCAATGGAGCGTATGCACCCTTATAGATCAGAAGACTATAAAGCCCCAGATAACATCTCTGATAACAATTCCAGTACAGGGACCTCAACAGACGGCTCAGATTGTAGTAGAGATGATTCCTATACACCTAGGAGAAACAGAGGACAGAGCAGACGCCAAAATCGGCGAAGACCCAACACCTGGTATATGCCGTACTATGGCAACCAACCTCAATCAGCACCCTTTCAACCATTCAACCCGAACTTCCAAGGGTGGTTAAGTCCATATTTCCCAGGCCCACCAACAATGGGAGCACCAATGTTACCACCGATGGGTCAAGGCTACACACAAAGGCCGCCTTTTTTAGGGAGAGGCCAAACCAACCAAAGAACAAGGTGAAAAGGAGTGACCTGGATAGACCAACAACGACAGGTCCACACCAGGAGCATGACAGGGGCGAAACCAGGGACAAGTGCGACGACCTCTTAATTAACCTGACAGATACAATCCTAACAAAAGAACAAGAAAATGCCCTGAACAAAGGACGAGGATATGTACCGACACCTCCCCTTGATACTTTTAAACTTCAATGTGAAAAAGCTGAATTTTGCAGAAAGCTTAAATTGAAAGCCTTCTTCAACAACCAAGAAGAACAAGTTAAAGACGGAGATACAATACTACGTCGAAAATCCAACTTCTGCCCCATGAACCATCAGGTCCCTATAGAAATACTAACCTTTGAACAGGCAATAATGAAGGAAGTAGATGACCTAAAAGATCACACCATAAAACCCTTCATGAACATTTCCAAGTTGGAACAACAGGCGCTTGATGAGCTTCAACATAATGGAGACCTTGTGATAAAGCATGCGGATAAGGGTGGAGGGATCGTCCTACTCACAAAGGAAGGGTACAACCAACAATGCATAGAACTGCTCTTAGATGAGACATTCTATAAAAGGATCACCACAGACCCAACAAAACGATTGCAAAGAACTATCGAACTTATGGTCGACGAAGCGGAACTGAACAATTGGATCTCAAAAAATGAAGCAGAATTTTTAATAACAAAACACCAAGGATTGCATACTTTTATTCTCTCCCCAAGATCCATAAAGAACGGAGACCACCACCTGAATGACTCATTGTTTCAGGGATCGGTTCTATTTTAGAACCACTATCACAATTCGCTGACCAATACTTAAGACCTCTGGTACAACAAACCCCCACGTATCTAAAGGATACCAGAGATTTTTTCAATCTTCTGAAAGATCAACCAAACTCAGAAGAAATGATGCTACTGGTAGGATTGGACGTTGAAAGTCTTTATACAAGTCTACCCCAACAAAAGACTCTAGACACGTTAGAAACTTTACTTTTCAACAAACAATGGGATTATAAGACACCAAGACACTTTGTCCTTGAATGCTGCAGGTTGGCCCTAACCAATTTTTTTAAAAAATATAACAATGCAATGTACCTACAATGCCACGGCACTTCAATGGGCATTACATTCGCTCCAAGTGTGACGGGACTGTACGTGAGCAATTTTGAGGAAATCCACATACAAAACATAACAAATCCATTCCTACAGAGGATTGTTTTTTGGAAGCGTTATATAGATGACATCACGTTGATCTGGGAAGGCGACAGAGAAAGCCTAACCAACTTCCATCATTCGATCAACACCAGGGATGATTGGCTGAAGTTCACCTACACAGCAAACAACAAAAAACTGGATTTCCTGGATATAACAATGTTGTAGAAAATGACGTGATTCAGTCAAAAACATTTTTTAAACCGACTTCCAAGAATAGTCTACTTTCGTACAAAAGTTTCCACCCACGACCGCTTAGAGAAAACCTTCCCTATAGCCAATTTCTGCATCTAAGGCGAAATTGCAGTAACATCCAAGACTACAAATGCCAAGCAAAGGATCTCTGTGACAAATTGAAGAACCGCGACTACCCAGAAAGAACTATCAACAAATGCCAGAAAAGGGCCAGAAACAACAAAGAGACAGTCTCTTGGAAACCACAAGAAAAGAACCAAAGAAGGATGTGATAACCTGTGTTAGCACTTACAACACAGCCTCAAATAACATCAAAAAAATTATAAATAAAAACTGGCAAATCTTGACCTCTGGATCCTAAAACTGGCCCAAACCCAGATTCGCCAATAGGAGAACTACAAATTTGAAAGATATGCTGGTGCATACTAGACCACTACAGCAAACACGGAATGAACCACTACCGAGTTTATGGGACAACTCACCTGTGACTGGACATTACCCATGTGGTTCCTGCTCTGTTTGCCACTTAACAACTGTAACGAAAACCATACAACTACTGCCAAACTTGAAATGGACCATCAGATATCATACAAATTGCAACACTACACACGTAATCTACATGATCACAAGTCCCTGTACATTACGCTATATAGGGATGACTTGTCGCAAAGCCAAACAGAGAATATGCGAACATAAGAGTAATGTGAAGTGTAAAAAGAACACTACAAAAATGAGCAACCACTTCATAGAAATGGGACATACCATCAATGATTTGAAATGGGTGATTCTAGAGACCCTAGAAACAAAAAATCATAACGCAGAACAGATACCTTTTGAAAAAGAGCAGAGATGGGTTCACCGTCTCAAAACGAATGTGCAAGGATTGAATGACAACATCCCATGGTTGAGTATAAGACGCTAAACTCCCACATACCAAAAAAAGATTAATCACACTTGTACATGAGAGGCAGAATCCACTGGATATATGCAGAACATTTTGTTTCTTAAAATCTATGACAATATACATCTTCTACATTTTTAATTATCCATTTACAATTGTGTTTCATTCAGCAATTTGGCTAAATACAGTTTACTTGATGCATAGTCTTTCCTCGCTTTTTATATACTTCTACTTAACCCCACACGCCTGTATCCAAACACAACCGGGCCGGTAGAGGAAGAGTCAGCACAAGTCGTGTTGAAATGCACAAGAGGTACTAGAAGTTAAACACGAGGACGCCAAAACCGTGATGTATTATATTGAGCGAAACTCAATTGTATATACTTGTTTTTTCAAGCAGACACAGTCTTCCGAATGCCCAATGAAGCCTGCACATTGGGATTCAAGGTACGACTAAAACTCACACGCCAAAAATAGATTAAACGTGTAACTTGAATACACGTGCGCGCTATATGGGTTAACCAAAGTAACTTTTTTCATTTACTAAGCACCATCAAATAAGACTCTATTGCTAAAAAACGTCGGACACATAACCAGCCGTAGGCAGACATTATTGTCCAGTTTGCGGTCTAAGCCAGTAGCTAAATGCAAGTTATGTAAATACTCATATCTTAATGCCCGTTTGTTTTTTCACATATTTTACAGCGATTGCAATATACAACACAATATCAATGCCGGTGCCACCCCTGTTGATACATTCTATTAATCAAATATAGATATATTTAACTAGTGCGCAACACCAACACACTAGCATACACGATAAACAGGTTTCTGCCTATACAGAATATCTATATTTTTTTACCTGCGTAATGATCTCACAGTGTTTATAATTCACAGCGTAACACCAATGCTAGTGCCGCCACTCCATAGATGTGTCTACAAACAAATCTCAAGATCGTAACTACAAGACTAAGCGCGATACATTTACACACTGCTGCAGTTCCCGGCCCACACGACATGCCGGTATTCCTGAAATATGCCATCAGTTCAAAATGCGTGACAGACAGAAGTAACTTTACTGACATATTACCAATTTAAACGGCATACTAACTACAATTGAGGCCGTCTTAGGTTAATGACGAACACAAGTCTTGAACATTTACAAACTGTATTGCCATGATAAATGAGTACACATTGTTTTGGTTTTCCCCAAACTATTTCAATGATGAATATCATTAGTGAGCATTATTATATAGTTGCAACAGCATAACTACCTTTTCAGTATCTATGTGACAAAATGGACTAAACATGTGAATTTTGACCATTGCTATGAGACTCAAATCTTATCTTGAAAAATGAGGGATAGTTTGACATATCATGATAAACATGATTGTCTAAAGAATTGCCATTTTTTTGTTGCTACTTGTTTTTTATTTGCTACATGCCTTTTATTTTCATTCTTCCGAAGAGAGACAGCACATCAGAAGAGAAGTACTTAATGTTCTTCTTCTCTTTCCCTTTTATCAACACAGGTTCTAATTGAACATATGATAATCGGGTCAACATACCCCATTCCCAGGAGACCTTGACAGGATACGGCCTCCCTCTTTTTCACTTTCTAGGTCCTGAAGAAAGAGCACCTGACCCACGAGGGCAACTGGAAGGGCTGAAACATGTCGACCTTTTTATGGACACCCTAAGTGCACTAGACCATAATTAGTCTTCCAATGCACGACAAGACATTTTAAATATCTCGAATCCAGGTTGATTAAAATTTGTATCTGGCTGTCCGAGATTTTAACATCACTTCTCTTCTTTTCACTTCACTTAAACACCATCACCTATCTCTTGATCACTACTGCAATAACCAGTGGTTCAACCTCCTGGTGGAGGAAGCACAAAACTAACCCTATGATGATGCTGTAATGTAACTAATAGTAGAGCGGAGAATCAAGATATACCGCTGTCTCGATTTGCGTACGTGAATGAGGGTTTTTTATCGGTATACTATACGAAAATCGCAAACCCTGGTTACTCAGGTCAAGTGATCCATTCCCCATTCGATATTTTCTGTTCAACCAGAGACACAACTAGCTCTGAGCACACCTAGGGACATGATGGGGGCACACTACTTGTTGCCACTGACAGATCTGGATGGAACAGGAGGGGACAACACAGACACAGACTACAACATGACAGTCCACAATGGCCATTAGCCCATGCCACCCACCATGTCATACTTTGGGGCCCAAAGACTGGTGCACATTGTTGTCAGATGTCTAGGCCTCCCCAGTCTGGGTTCATGCAATGGACGTATTGATGAAGGAACACTCAGATCGCGAACACTGACGTTCCCTCCCATGGGATTCCCAAGACCACCCCAATGCAGAAGAAACCTGAAGAGCACAACTCAGAATGCAATGGGAATTCACAGCATCCAAATCACTTTGTAAGTACAGGTATGGCAAATGCATGACACCGGCTTCCAGCCCAGCAGCCACTTACATGCCACTGCATCCCACTACCAACATCACATAGGCCAGCGCTGGCACAGGCTCTGTAACATGCAGCCACTCCCAGCCAAAGTCACCCTCCCGAAATGCTCACCCCTGGCTTGCTGCTGATGCTCCTTCAAACGTGCATCCAGCTCAGGTTGTGTCACCGCCAAGATGCGCCCCATTAGTGGTGTCATGCTGCGCTGTGCCAACGTCCAGTGCGAGGAAGCAGCCCCAAGGTCATCTCCGCCACGTTCTTTGCCAGCCGGCTGATGTCATGGGTGCGCCGTCGGTTTGAGACCCCAAGAGCTCGCACTTGGCCGCAATGGCCCTCCACAGGGCCTTACGCTGGTGTACCTTGAGCCACAGGCATTGGAGACAAGAGGGGGAAATGATCAGTGACACAGTGTTATGTACCGACATCTATCAGTATAGCAGCAAGATACAAACTCATCACAAATCCAACGATTTGTCTATCAGAGACTGGAGTACATCTCACATGGTAAATATGCATGGGAAAAGCTGATGTAAATGCATGCAGGTGTGAGGGGGAACACAGTCCCTGCACATCTCACACACATCCAGGATGCCAGCACTGAAACACCTATGTAGCCTGCCCACATCTCCAGTCCATTGTTGGGTTGAGCAAAACATACATCACATATCAACCTGTGTCTGGGGGTGGACTCACTGTGTCCAAGACTGCGCAGCCCCCAATGTCCCTGCCCTGTGAATAGATAACTGTGTCATGGATGTCACATTGAGGGACATGATCTCACAAATCCAAAATCCTCATCACTAGGCCGGTCGTGTGCAATCTACAGTGCTGAGATGGCCCATAGCTGGAGTGCAATGAGAAAAGACTGATGTGAAGTGATGTGTCCTTGTCTTTGTGGGCGGGGACTCTGCTGGCCAGGTGGGCTCACACTGAGATGGACTACAGGGGCACACACAGCCATTCAGCCAAGCAATCCCTGTCCTGACTCCTGCATGAACAACCTTCTGCGTCACTCTATGGCTGACAACACAACACAGGTCACTCATACATACATATGGAGGCAGGGAAACCTGTGGCATTGGGTACACACACCTTCCCCTGGAGACAGCATGTTAGGCAGTGCATGACACAACCCCACACTCCCAGGCACATACTGCATCAGTCCAACTACATGTGTGCCCCCCTGCCCTACCCCCCGACTGTTGAGGACTTACCATGACATTTGGGGCACCATATAGCCTTGGGTACTGTGTAAGCACCTCGTCCAACAGGACATCCAGCTCCTCGCTCGTGAAGGGACTGGCACAGATCTTCTCTTTCCTTGCCATCACTGTGGACAAGAGACAACAGTGGCGGAGTTGGGTGGTGAGGGGTCTCAGGCAGCCGTCCCTGCTGGCAGCAGCAGGTGAGGGGTCTCTGGCAGCAGTCCCTGGAGGCAGCAGCAGGTGAGGGGTCTCTGGCAGCAGTCCCTGGAGGCAGCAGCAGGTGAGGGGACTCAGGCAGCAGTCCCTGGAGGCAGCAGCAGGTGAGGGATCTCTGGCAGCAGTCCCTGGAGGCAGCAGCAGGTGAGGGGTCTCTGGCAGCAGTCCCTGGAGGCAGCAGCAGATGAGGAGTCTCAGACAGCAGTCCCTGGAGGCAGGAGCAGGTGAGGGGGCTCTGGCAGCAGGCTCTGGGAGCTGTGGAAATGTAAAGCTCACTCCCACACATATATAGCCCCCTGGGGTCATTTCAAAGGTGCCAAGCTGCAGCAATTGGTGGTCCAGGTCTGCTCCTTTCAAATGCATCCAATGACCGCCTCTGCGGTGGCACAGCAGGCCTACCGCAATTTTCAAAATTGCATCATGCCACCGCAATCAAGGTTCCCATTGGCTGTAAGGGCATGCTCCATGGTGGTGACACACCGCTGGGGTACAGTGTGCGCTAGCGCAATGGTGCATCTTTAAAATGCATCCAATGACCGCCTCTGCGGTGGCGGAGCACGCCTACCAAGATCTTCAAAATTGCATCATGCCACCTCAATCAAGGTTCCCATTGGCTCTAGGGCAAGCTCCATGGCAGTGACACACCGCAGGGGCCTGGTGTACGCTACCGCGATGGTGCATCTTTCAAATGCATCCAATGACCGCCTCCACGGTGGCGGAGCACGCCTACCGCGATTGTCAAAATTGCATCATGCCACAGCAATCAAGGTTCCCATTGGCTGCAGGGCAAGCTCCATGGAGGTGACACACCGCAGGGGCTCGGTGTGCGCTACCGCGATTTTGGTGGCAGAGCATGCCTACCGCCATTTCCCCATGTCTCCATGCCTATCACTAGTGCACTTGTGTGAATGGGGTGCTGGTGACACACTGCTGGGGCCAGGCGTTATCTACCGCAATATGGATGACGGAGCATGCCCACCGCCATTTCCCCATGTCTCCATGCCTATCACTAGCTCACTTGTGTGAATGGGGGTGCTGGTGACAAACTGCTGGGGCCAGGCGGTAGCTACCGCGATATGGGTGCCATACATTGACACGAGACAGCAAAAGGCACACAATTGATGGACGGAATGCAGAACAAATCAAAACATTCACCCCCAGTCAAGAGATCTGGGTTAAATCCATCATTATTTTGATCACCATGCCATCCCAGTTTAGACCTGGCTATAGGCAAATCAGCCTTGACCCTGTGCGTCATGGGAACAGTCCAGCCCGAACTGCCAAGCCAGGTCCTCACTGGACCAGAAACAAGCATTCTAGGACCGGTTTCGGGGATTCACTACTCTTCAGCCAAGATAGCTTGATTCCAGTGGCACACTGAGCCCAGGACTCAAGTCTGAGCATACCTGGCGCACTTAGGGCGAGAAAGCAAAAGACACACAATTGAGGGACGGAATGCAGAACAAATCAAAACATTCACCCCCCAGTCAAGAGATCTGGGTTAAATCCATCATTCTATTGCTCACCATGCCACCCCAGTTTAGACCTGGCTATATGCAAATCAGTCTTGACCCTGTGCCTCATGGGAACAGTCCAGCCCGAACTGCCAAGCCAGGTCCTCCCTGGACCGGAAACAAGCATCCTAGGACCTGATTCAGGGTTTCCCCCCTCTTCAGCCAGGATAGCTTGATTCCAGTGGCACAGTGAGCCCAGGACTCACGTCTGAGCATACCTGGCGCACTTAGGGCGAGAAAGCAAAAGACACACAATTGATGAACAGAATGCAGAACAAATCAAAACATTCACCCCCAGTCAAGAGATCTGGGTTAAATCCATCATTCTTTTGCTCACCATGCCACCCCAGTTTAGACCTGGCTATATGCAAATCAGTCTTGACCCTGTGCCTCATGGGAACAGTCCGGCCCGAATTGCCAAGCCAGGTCCTCCCTGGACCGGAAACAAGAATTGTAGCACCGATTTCAGGGTTTCACCCCTCTTCAGCCAGGATAGCTTGATTCCAGTGGCACAGTGAGCCCAGGACTCACGTCTGAGCATACCTGACGCACTTAGGTCGCACCGGATGCACCGGTCCTAGGATGCTTGTTTCCAGTCCAGGGAGGACCTGGACTGGCAGTTCGGGCTGGACTGCTCCCATTGGGCACAGGCTCAAGACTGATTTGCATATGGCTGGGTCCAAACTGGAATAGCATGGTGAGAAAAAAAAAGATGGATTTAGGCCCAGATCTCTGTACTGGGATGAATGTATGACATTGTTCTGCATTCTGTCCATCAATAGTTCTTTTTGCATTTGTCACCCCGAGTGGGACGGGTATGCTCAGACGTCAGTCTCGTGCTCTCCATGCCACTGGAATCAAGCTATCCTGGCTGAAGAGGGGTGAAACCCCGAAACTGGTCTTAGAATGCTTGTTTCCAGTCCTGGGAGGACCTGGCCTGGCAGTTCGGGCTGGACTGTTCCCATTGGGCAGAGGGTCAAGACTGATTTGCATATGGCTGGGTCCAAACTGGAATGGCATGGTGAGCAAAAAAACGATGGATTTAGGCCCAGATCTCTGTACTGGGGTGAATGTATGACATTGTTCTCCATTCTGTCCATCAATAGTTCTTTTTGCATTTGTCACCCTGAGTGGAACGGGTATGCTCAGACATGAGTCCTGTGCTCTCCATGCCACTGGAATCAAGCTATCCTGGCTGAAGAGGGGAGAAACCCCGAAACCGGTCCAAGAATGCTTGTTTTCAGTCCAGGGAGGACCTGGCCTGGCAGTTCCGGCTGGACTGTTCCCATTGGGCACAGGGTCAAGACTGATTTGCATATGGCTGGGTCCAAACTGGAATGGCATGGTGAGCAAAAAAATGATGGATTTAGGCCCAGATCTCTGTACTGGGGTGAATGTATGACATTGTTCTGCATTCCGTCCATCAATAGTTCTTTTTGCATTTGTCACCCTGAGTGGAACGGGTATGCTGAGACGTGAGTCCTGTGCTCTCCATGCCACTGGAATCAAGCTATCCTGGATGAAGAGGGGCGAAACCCTGAAACCGGTCCCAGTAGGCTTGTTTCCAGTCCAGGGAGGACCTGGCCTGGCAGTTCGGGCTGGACTTTTCCCATTGGCCACAGGGTCAAGACTGATTTTCATATGGCTGGGTCCAAACTGGAATGGCATGGTGAGAAAAATAACGATGGATTTAGGCCCAGATCTCTGTACTGGGGTGAATGTCTGACATTGTTCTGCATTCTGTCCATCAATAGTTCTTTTTGCATTTGTCACCCCGAGTGGGACGGCTGTGCTCAGACGTCAGTCCGTGCTCTCCATGCCACCGGAATCAAGCTATCCTGGCTGAAGAGGGGTGAAACCCCGCAACCGGTCCTAGGATGCTTGTTTCCAGTCCAGGGAGGACCTGGCCTGGCAGTTCGGGCTGGACTGTTCCCATTGGGCACAGGGTCAAGACTGATTTGCATATGGCTGGGTCCAAACTGGAATGGCATGGTGAGCAAAAAAACGATGGATTTAGGCCCAGATCTCTGTACTGGAGTGAATGTATGACATTGTTCTCCATTCTGTCCATCAATAGTTCTTTTTGCATTTATCACCCCGAGTGGGACGTGTATGCTCAGACGTGAGTCCCGTACTCTCCATGCCACTGGAATCAAGCTATCCTGGCTGAAGAGGAGTGAAACCCTGAAACCGGTCCTAGAATGCTTGTTTCCAGTCCAGGGAGGTCCTGGCAGTTCGGGGTGGACTGTTCCCATTGGGCACAGGGTCAAGACTGATTTGCATATGGCTGGGTCCAAACTGGAATGGCATGGTGAGCAAAAAAACGATGGATTTAGACCCAGATCTCTGTACTGGGGTGAATGTATGACATTGTTCTGCATTCTGTTCATCAATAGTTCTCTTTGCATTTGTCACCCCGAGTGGGACGGGTATGCTCAGACGTGAGTCCCGTGCTCTCCATGCCACTGGAATCAAGCTATCCTGTCTGAAGAGGGGTGAAACCCCGAAACCGGTCCTAGGATGCTTGTCTCAAGTCCAGGGAGGACCTGGCTTGGCAGTTCAGGCTGGGCTGTTCCCATTGGCCACAGGGTCAAGACTGATTTGCATATGGCTGGATCCAAATTGGAATGGCATGGTGAGCAAAAAAACGATGGATTTAGGCCCAGATCTCTGTACTGGGGTGAATGTATGACATTGTTCTCCATTCTGTCCATCAATAGTTCTTTTTGCATTTGTCACCCCGAGTGCGAGGGGTATGCTCAGACATGAGTCCTGTGCTCTCCATGCCACTGGAATCAAGCTATCCTGGCTGAAGAGGAGAGAAACCCCGAAACCAGTCCTAGGATGCTTGTTTCCAGTCCAGGGAGGACCTGGCCTGGCAGTTCGGGCTGGACTGTTCCCATTGAGCACAGGGTCAAGACTGATTTGCATACGGCTGGGTCCAAACTGGAATGGCATGGAGAGCAAAAAAACTATGGATTTAGGCTCAGATCTCTGTACTGTGGTGAATATAGGACATTGTTCTACATTCTGTTCATCAATAGTTATTTTTGCATTTGTCACCCCGAGTGGAACGGTATGCTCAGACGTGAGTCCCGTGCTCTCCATGCCACTGGAATCAAGCTATCCTGGCTGAAGAGGGGTGAATCCCCGAAACCGGTCCTAGGATGCTTGTTTCCAGTTCAGGGAGGACCTGGCCTGGCAGTTCGGGCTGGACTGTTCCCATTGGGCACATGGTCAAGATTGATTTGCATATGGCTGGGTCCAAACTGGAATGGCATGGTGAGCAAAAAAACGATGGATTTAGGCCCAGATCTCTGTACTGGGGTGAATGTATGACATTGTTCTGCATTCTGTCCATCAATAGCACTTTTTGCATTTGTCACCCCGAGCGGCAGGGTATGCTCAGACGTGAGTCCCGTGCTCTCCCTGCCACTGGAATCAAGCTATCCTGGCTGAAGAGGGGTGAAACACCGAATCCGGTCCTAGGATGCTTGTTTCCAGTCCAGGGAGGACCTGGCCTGGCAGTTCGGGCTGGACTGTTCCCATTGGGCACATGGTCAAGATTGATTTGCATATGGCTGGGTCCAAACTGGAATGGCACGGTGAGCAAAAAAACGATGGATTTAGGCCCAGATCTCTGTACTGGGGTGAATGTATGACATTGATCTGCATTTGTCCATCAATAGTTCTTTTTGCATTTGTCACCCTGAGTGGGACGGGTATGCTCAGACGTGAGTCCCATGCTCTCCGTGCCACTGGAATCAAGCTATCCTGGCTGAAGAGGGGTGAAACCCTGAATCTGGTCCGAGTATGCTTGTTTCCAGTTTATGGAGGACCTGGCCTGGCAGTTCGGGCTGGACTATTCCCATTGGGCACAGGGTCAAGACTGATTTTCATATGGCTGGGTCCAGACTGGAATGGCATGGTGAGCAAAAAAACTGATGGATTTAGGGCCAGATCTCTGTACAAGGGTGAATGTCTGACATTGTTCTGCATTCTGTCCATCAATAGTTCTTTTTGCATTTGTCACCGCGAGTGGGACGGGTGTGCTCAGACGTGAGTCCTGTGCTCTCCATGCCACTGGAATCAAGCTATCCTGGCTGAAGAGGGGTGACACACCGAAACCGGTCCTAGGATGCTTGTTTCCAGTCCAGGGAGGACCTGGTCTGGCAGTTCCGGCTAGTCTGTTCCCATTGGGCACAGGGTCAAGACTCATTTGCATATGGCTGGGTCCAAACTGGAATGGCATGGTGAGCAAAGTAAACGATGGATTTAAGCCCAGATCTCTGTACTGGGGTGAATGTATGACATTGTTCTGCATTCTGTCCATCAATAGTTCTTTTTGCATTTGTCACCCCGAGTGGGACGGGTATGCTCAGACGTGAGTCCCTTGCTCTCCATGCCACTGGAATCAAGCTATCCTGACTGAAGAGGGGTTAAACCCCGAAACCGGTTCTAGGATGCTTGTTTCCAGTCCAGGGAGGACCTGGCCTGGCAGTTCGGGCTGGACTGTTCCCATTGGGCACAGGGTCAAGACTGATTTGCATATGGCTGGGTCCAAACTGGAATGGCATGGTGAGCAAAAAAACGATGTATTTAGGCCCAGATCTCTGTACTGGGGTGAATGTATGACATTGTTCTGCATTCTGTCCATCAAAAGATCTTTTTGTATTTGTCACCCCGAGTGGGACGGGTATGCTCAGATGT
This sequence comes from Triturus cristatus, assembly GCF_964204655.1. Lineage (NCBI taxonomy): Eukaryota > Metazoa > Chordata > Amphibia > Caudata > Salamandridae > Triturus > Triturus cristatus. The sequence goes on from NC_140584.1 coordinate 608,803,862, forward strand.
GAGTCCCGTGCTCTCCATGCCACTGGAATCAAGCTATCCTGGCTGAAGAGGGGTGAAACCACGAAACCGGTTCTAGGATGCTTGTTTTCAGTCCAGGGAGGACCTGGCCTGGCAGTTCGGGCTGGACTGTTCCCATTGGGCACAGGGTCAAGACTGATTTGCATATGACTGAGTCCAAAGTGGAATGGCATGGTGAGCAAAAAAACGATGGATTTAGGCCCAGATCTCTGCACTGGGGTGATTGTATGACATTGTTCTGCATTCTGTCCATCAATAGTTCTTTTTGCATTTGTCACCCCGAGTGGGACGGGTATGCTCAGACGTCAGTCCCGTGCTCTCCATGCCACTGGAATCAAGCTATCCTGGCTGAAGAGGGGTGAAACCCCGAAACCGGTTCTAGGATGCTGGTTTCCAGTCCAGGGAGGACCTGGCCTGGCAGTTCGGGCTGGACTGTTCCCATTGGGCACAGGGTGAAGACTGATTTGCTTATGGCTGGTTCCAAACTGGAATGCCATGGTGAACAAAAAAACGATGGATTTAGGCCCAGATCTCTGTACTGGGGTGAATGTATGACATTATTCTGCATTCTGTCCATCAACAGTTCTTTTTGCATTTGTCACCCCGAGAGGGACCGGTATGCTCAGACGTGAGTCCCGTGCTCTCCATGCCACTGGAATCAAGCTATCCTGGCTGAAGAGGGGTGAAACCCTGAAACCGGTTCTAGGATGCTGGTTTCCAGTCCAGGGAGGACCTGGCCTGGCAGTTCGGGCTGGACTGTTCCCATTGGGCACAGTGTCAACACTGATTTGCATATGGCTGGGTTCAAACTGGAATGGCATGGTGAGCAAAAAAACGATAGATTTAGGCCCAGATCTCTGTACTGGGGTGAATGTATGACATTGTTCTCCATTCTGTTCATCAATAGTTCTTTTTGCATTTGTCACACCGAGTGGGACGGGTATGCTCAGACGTGAGTCCCGTGCTCTCCATGCCACTGGAATCAAGCTATCCTGGCTGAAGAGGGGAGAAACCCCGAAACCGGTCCTAGGATGCTTGTTTCCAGTCCAGGGAGGACCTGGTCTGGCAGTTCCGGCTGGTCTGTTCCCATTGGGCACAGGGTCAAGACTCATTTGCATATGGCTGGGTCCAAACTGGAATGGCATGGTGAGCAAAACAAACGATGGATTTATGCCCAGATCTCTGTACTGGGGTGAATGTATGACATTGTTCTGCATTCTGCCCATTAATAGTTCTTTTTGCATTTGTCACCCCGAGTGGGACGGGTATGTTCAGACGTGAGTCCCCTTCTCTCCATGCCACTGGAATCAAGCTATCCTGGCTGAAGAGGGGTGAAACCCCGAAACCGGTTCTAGGATGCTTGTTTCCAGTCCAGGGAGGACCTGGCCTGGCAGTTCGGGCTGGACTGTTCCCATTGGGCACAGGGTCAAGACTGATTTGCATATGGCTGGGTCCAAACTGGAATGGCATGGTGAGCAAAAAAACGATGGATTTAGGCCCAGATCTCTGTACTGGGGTGAATGTATGACATTGTTCTGCATTCTGTCCATCAATAGTTCTTTGTGCATTTGTCACCCCGAGTGGGTCGGGTATGCTCAGACGTGAGTGCCGTGCTCTCCATGCCACTGGAATCAAGCTATCCTGTCTGAAGAGGGGTGAAACCCCGAAACCGGTCCTAGGATGCTTGTTTGCAGTCCAGGGAGGACCTGGCCTGGCAATTCGGGCTGGACTGTTCCCATTGGGCACAGGGTCAAGACTGATTTGCACATGGCTGGGTCCAAACTGGAATGGCATGGTGAGAAAGAAAACGATGGATTTAGGCCCAGATCTCTGTACTGGGATGAATGTATGACATTGTTCTGCATTCTGTCCATCAATAGTTCTTTTTGCATTTGTCACCCTGAGTGGGACGGGTATGCTCAGACATGAGTCCCGTGCTCTCCATGCCACTGGAATCAAGCTATCCTGGCTGAAGAGGGGTGAAACCCCGAAACTGGTCCTAGGATGTTTGTTTCCAGTCCAGGGAGGACCTGGCCTGGCAGTTCGGGCTGGACTGCTCCCATTGGCCACAGGGTCAAGACTGATTTGCATATGGCTGGGTCCAAACTGGAATGGCATGGTGAGCAAAAAAACGATGGATTTAGGTGCAGATCTCTGTACTGGGGTGAATATATGACATTGTTCTTCATTCTGTCCATCAATAGTTCTTTTTGCATTTGTCACCCCGAGTGGGACGGGTATGCTCAGACGTGAGTCCCGTGCTCTCCATGCCACTGGAATCAAGCTATCCTGGCTGAAGAGGGGTGAAACCCCGAAACCGGTCCTAGGATGCTTGTTTTTAGTCCAGGGAGGGCCTGGTTGTTCGGGCTGGACTATTCCCATTGGGCACAGTGTCAAGAATGATTTGCATATGGCTGGGTCCAAACTGTAATGGCATGGTGAGCAAACAAACGATGGATTTAGGCTCAGATCTCTGTACTCGGGTGAATGTATGACATTGTTCTGCATTCTGTCCATCAATAGTTCTTTTTGCATATATTGACACGAGGCACCGCGATTCAGGAGGCTGACCATGCCAACCGCCATTTCCCCATGTCTCCATGCCTATCACTACCGCACTTGTGTGAATGGGGGTGCTGGTGACACACCGCTGGGGCCAGGTGGTAGCTACCGCGATATGGATGGTGGAGCATGCCCACCGCCATTTGGGCATGTCTCCATGCCTATCACTAGCGCACTTGTGTGAATGGGGGTGCTGGTGACACACCGCTGGGGCCAGGCGGTAGCTACTGCGATATGGGTGCCATACAATGGCAATGGCCATCTGGCAAACATCAACCGTGCACAGTGCCCACATGGTGAATGGCACATCATTGTGCACACGATGCCAATGTTCCATTTACTCCACTGGTGACTACACATGCCATGTTTGTGTATGTGATTTCGTAGATTGGCCTGTACTCCCTCACATATCACTTATGAATTTGATGGTCGTGTAGGCAGGACAGTGTTGTTCTGGACTCTACAATGTGTACACATGTCAATGTGTTGAGGTGCAGTGACAATCACAGCAATGCTCGTCTCAATGTATGATGTTCTTTTTTGCATGGCCTCTTATGTCTGCTCATGCACACATTAGTCATTTCTGCGCCAACTGTGGTCATTGTGTTGTGGATGTGTGCCAGGTTGAAATGACGCATGTAGGTGTGACAGGTACAGCAGCTAGCTTGGAGACAGTGGGGTTGATTTGTTACACATATGCTGGATGCTATACTCCCAGGTGTGCCCATGTGAAATGTGGCCATATCCCTATGTGTATTCACATTGACCAAGGTGGTGTTTGAGGTACTTGTTTTGTGTAAGTTGACAGATGTGCCCTTTGTGTAGCTGAAGGTGTCCCTACATGTAAGCTGGTCTGTAACTCAATTTTGATGGCAGTCAGTGTTGTCGTTGTGTCATCCAGAACGTGAGATGCTGTGCCCATCTCATGATGTATTGCATTGACATGTGTCCACTTTCATCTCAACTAGGAGGAGGCCAAATCTGATTCGTCACTTGACAGTGCTGGAGGACATGGAGGCTGTGGCGATCATCCGGAAATGCCGTCTGGATAGAGCCACCCTAAAAACCCTTTGTGATATGTTGGAGCCCCACCTGCAGCCTCGCCAGACATATCCAATAGCTGTCACCCCAACTTATAAGGTGATGGCGGCCCTGCATTTTTTTGCCACTGGAATGTTCCAAGAAACAGTGGCCAGCGCTGGTGGGATGTCCCAACCGATGTTCAGCATGGTGCTGCATGATGTTCTGTCCACCATGATGATATACAACGACAGATATATTCATTTCCCCAGGGGTGCTGAAATGCCAGCTGTAAAGGGAGACTTCTATCCCCTTGGACACATCCCCCATGTTGTTGGTTCCATTGATTGCACCCATGTCGGGCTTGTGCCACCACAGGCAAGAGAGCACAGTTACAGGAATCGCAAACATTACCACTCCATAAATGTGCAAGTGGTGTGCCTGGCAGATATGATCATCTCCCATGTGTGTGCCAAATACCCAGGCTTGGCCCATGACTCCTACATCCTGCGGAACAGCATTGTGCTCCAGCTGATGGCTAATCTGCTCCCAGAGCGTGCATGGATTGTGGGTGAGTATGCCTAGTCGTATGGTGTGCTGGGTGTGTGACCTGCTGCCCTCTGCATCAGCGACATTGCAATGTCTATTTGTGTTTGTCATACCTAGGTGACTCTGCATATCCCAACCGTCCCTGATTGCTGAGCCCACTGCGGAATCCCAGGACCCCGGCTGAAGTCTGCTACTATGAGGCCCATGGGAGGACACGTTGTGTGGTGGAGCATACATTTGATCTGCTCAAGTCACATTTCCGCTGCCTGGACAAGACCGGAGGTGCACTGGCATACTCGCCCAGGAAGGTGTGTCAGATTGTAGTGGCATGCTGCATGCTCCACAACCTAGCCATTCGGAAGGAGATTCCCCTGCTCCTGGATGATGATGAGGACCCAAGGCCCCAGCCTGCAAACCAACCCATGTCCAGTGATGAGGACAGTGGTGAGGAGGAAGGTGTTGACCTGCGTGAACAACTCATCACCCGCTACTTCACTTGAAGGTGGGTGACAATGCTGATATTGCTGTTGTCGTAAAGGAGTGTGTAAGAATTGTAACAGCAGCCAGTTGTGGACTCAGCAGTGGTTGGCAATGTTTCTGGGACAGGTCATTTGAGATCATCTACAGGACGTGTATGTTGACACTTGTTGCCCATTGTGACATGTGCATGTTGGGTTATCTTGATGGTAGGTGTTGTGTGATGTCTGTGGTGCCACACCCATGAATGTTGTTCTGTTGTGTTTCCCTAGGTGCCTTCAACTTCTCCTAGCCTACATACAGTCCATACTCCTGGTACATTGTGATCATGTTGAAGATTTTTTATTTACAATGGTGACATGTGAGGGGGTGTACATTTCCATTGAGGTGGTGGTGGAGCAGTGAGTTGACAGTTATGGTAAATGAGATAATTGAGTAGTCGCCAAATTGCTGTGGTGACCCAGTCCAACAGACAGATGCCATTCACAAGGCAGTGTGGGGAAGGACAGTCCAAAAAGTCAATGCAGTGGTGAACAGGGGTGCCATCAGGGCTGGCTCCGTGACTGGCTTTTGGCAGGTGCTTTGCCTCCAGATACTCCCAGGGTCTTCTTAGGATGACCTCTTCGTTGCTTGGCAGGGGGGGCCCTGCTGCAGGGCCAGTGGGGTCTGAGGACTCACCCCTCTCTGTGGGGGCAGGGGAGGATGGTGAACTGTCATCCTGCGGCCCACCAGAGGGAGGTGGAGGTGTTGGTTGTGGCGCAGGCCTGTCCCTCAGTACCGCCACTTGCTGGCTGAAGAGGTCCACAATTTGTCCCATGCGGGTGTCGATGGACCTCATCAGCAGGATGAGCTCACGTAACAGTTTGTCCGACCGGCCCGTTTGTCCCTGGGCCTGTTTGTATGCGCCAAGGACTCTGGTGATGTGTTACAGGGACTGGGTCCCAGCCTCCTGGTGTCTGTGGGTGACCCTGCCCCTCCCACCTACCCTGCTGCCACGGACCTGTTGCCTCACCACTGTGGACACCCGCATCCTCTCCCTGCCCTCCTCAGTCAGTGGTGCAGGGTGGTCATCCTCTGGGACAGGGAGGGTGTTGCAGGCAGCACTGGTGGTGGTGGTGGCCGCACAGGCCGTAACAACAGGGGTCTGCAGTGAAGTTGTTATTGCCGCAGATGTGGTGGGGGGGACGATGGGGTCCTGGGACCTGTTGCTCCCTGGCACACCAGATGGGCTGGCTTCGAGCTCATCGTCCAGAGAATCCTGGGAGTCAACATTTGAGAGTCCATGTACTAGGGGGAGACTGGCTCTGCAGGTTGCTGGTGTTATCCTCTGAAGTGAGTTCTTGGTCAACTGTGGATCAGATGGGAAATGGTCGTTGTAGTGCACCCCGCAAGCTTTGTGTTAGCTGTGTGTCATTCACTGTTTGTATACTGCACAATTGACTGATCATCACATTGTTTTCTATGTGCACTACTGTGCTTCCTGACATGATGCAGTGGTACATGCATTACTTGTCCATGGTGTGAGGTGTCAATGCATACCATGCGACCCGTGCATAATTTATGTTTACAGGGACCTGTTGCCATCTAGGGACTGGCACAACATGTTTTTTTATATGTATGTTTGCGTGTTTATATTTTTTTAAATTACGTAACATTTTTATATTTAGTTAAAATGTATATTAAGTTTAATTCATTTTATTAAAGATAATATTAATATTTCATATTTTAATACATTTTATTTTATTTATATTTTTAAATCGATATTTTTTACATCTATATTTTTAACTTCGATATTTTTGATTCAATATTTTTGTACTTACCTGTTTAAGTATAGGGAGTCGATATTTTTACTATCTATATTTTATTTTCGATATTTTTACCATCAATGTTTTTACCACTGAACCAAGTTAGAGTTCTGTGGCTTGGAGGAATTTCACATACTGGTGGTACCATAGCTGGAACCCAGATTGGATTGGTACTTCCGCATGACTGGAAGCAAGTGTACCGCAATAGGAAGCATTTACCCTCTCCAACACTTTGCAGATGGTTTGCACAGCAGATCTCGACATCGCCAGTGTGAGAAAGATTTCGAAGTGAAACCAATGACTCACTAGAGTTACGCAACATCACCATATAACAACAGATGGCAGACCTTGCATCAAAAAGGACCTTGTTTGTTGGTAAGTGTAAACAATTGTGTTGATGTCATTGTTTGTCAGACAGTTAAGACCCTCCAAACATAATTTCAGTTATGTTTGCTTTTGCTCTTATGTTTTTCAAAGATCTCAGCATATCTTAGAGTTTCACGACTTTTAACACAAAGGGGCCGATTCCGATCCGGGTTGGAAAGCACTCCGACCGAGTCAGATCCGGAGTGTTTTCCGACTGAGCCGGACCCCTACAGTCCGACCGAGCGAGTACGATGCGCACGTATGCTGTCGGACTCGGTTCGGTCGGACTCCCATCGAAGTCAATGGGAGCCGGTCGTACGACGCATACATGGGCTCCCATTGACAGATTGGGTACGTCTCGAACAAGTGCACCCCCTACAGTGGGTACGCATCGGTGCCAGCCGCACCATACATGCCTGTGTTGGGAAGACCCATAGGTCTCCCCCTGTGTCCGAGTCGTAGGGATGCGGGTGTCAGGGGGTCCGACGCGGACCCCCAAAGTCCGACTCCGGGAGCTTTGGCGAGCCGAACACTCCGGCTCGCACAGTCTGTCCGATGCGTGCGTCGTACTGGCTCGGTTGTAAATCGCATCCATTGCACGCCACGGTTAGCTTCCGACCGGGACGTACGGAGCGGTTCGGACCCGGAAACGACTCGATCGGTGAATTTCATGTAGCTCGCAGCGTACTTGCTCGCTCGTAAACCTGTACGAGTCGGCCGGAAAACATGCGTACGGCTCGTTGTTTTTCCGGCCGAACCCGATTCGGTGCCCTTCCGACCGAGATCGGAGTCGGCCCCAAATTAGAAACCCAGCAACGCAAGAGGGAGTCCGCTTCAACAAGGCACATTGTGCGTGAATGAAACTCAGTGAGAGTGACAGGATGTGAATGAGAATTAGTGAGATTGAGTGTAAGTAATTGAGCATAAGTGAATCAGTGTTAGTGAGAATGAGTGAGGAAAAGAGAAACTGCATGTGTGTGAGAGTGAGACTTATTATAATTGGCCCTCTCTGCAGGGTCACCCCAAACTTTTTGTCTTTTACTCTCCATTTTTTGCTGGATTTGTCTTTGCTGGTCTTAGGACTCTCTCACTGCTAACCAGTGCTAACATGCTTGTGTTCTCTCCCTTAAACATGGTTTAATTTGCTTACACCTGATTGGCATATTTAATTTACAATAGGTACCCTGTAGAGTGGTATACCATATATCCAGTGGCTGTAAATTAAATGCTACTAGTGGCCCAGCAGCACTTATTGTGCCATTCACTTAAGTAGTACCTTAAAACATTTCCGAGGCCTGCCACTGCAACTTGAATGCAGTTTTAAGATGCCAATTAGACTTGGCAATATTAGCCCGTTGCCAAGCCATAAACTACCCTTTTATTGCAAATAAGTCATACCTTGGGAAAGCTAAAGGTAGCCCATAGGGCAGGGTGCATTGAAATTAAAAGGTTAGACATATACTTTTAGGTTTTACATATCCTGGTAGTGAAAAACCCCTACATTTGTTTTCACTACTATGAGGCCTACCTGAGATAACACTGGGTTGCCTTATTGCGTTAAATAAGTGCTAACTTTAGTTTGGGGTCTTGTCTTTGTTATCTATGAAATTGTAATCAAAATCCTCTTTAAATGTAAAGTCCGATTTTTTATTACAATTCTGAAAATACCACTATAAGAAAGTTAGTGTTTCCCTTCCCTTAGGCCTTTTGTGGCTACAGTCTGGCGTGGGTCACATGACTGGGGTTAACTGACAGACTCTGTGAATTCCTCTCAGACAGTCACCCAATAGAGGGATTAGTTGTGCCTGAATGGGCTATCTGCTGGCAGGATAAGGGGGCGGAGCAGAGCACAGGCCCACTTACAACTGAATAGGCTGTGCTCAGCCTTCACACAAAGGACCTATCACCTCCACATTGCCACTGTAGCCAGCTTGGAGCCAGGGGAGGGGAGTCAGGAATTTCCATGCATGTCAAATAACCATTCTACAAGCTTCACCCACCTTCAAGAGGATGGCACCAGGGTATAAAAATAGAACTCTCAGGCCCACTCTTCAGTTCACTTCTGGACCTGCGGAAAATACTCTCAGAGGACTGGCTGCTGCTGTGACCTGAGATGCGCTCTGCAACACTGCTTTGCTGTACCTGAATGGACTGCTTTGCTGGCTGGAGCCTACCTGGGACCCTCACAGCACAACCCTGCTGTTGAGTCCTATATCTTCACCTGAACCAAGGAGTACCAGAGTGACTCCCAGGGCTAGTTTGCTGGTCTCCTGTTCAGAGCCACAGGGACACAAAAGGCTCCCACCATCTTGAACCCACACCTGGACCCAGCCTGAGTGAGTCCTGGTACCTCACATGGTGTCCCACCATTCCTGGACTCTTGTTTGGGGTGCTGAAGATGCCCTGATGGGCAAACCTGATGGCGTAAAAAATGTTTGTCCAAAAACTGCTCTGAGAACCAGGATGAGACCGAGACCAACCTGCTCGCCTATTCGCCCAGGGTGCATCACCAGCCAGATTGACTTAGTGGCTTTAACTGCTACTTTTTTCTCCACCGTAGCAAATTCTCTTCAACAGTCTCTCGACAAGGGGGGGCGTGGCTTGGGCGCCGATGGTGATGGTCGCCTGAGAGCTCGGCTCCGGGACTGAGCCCGTGATTATCCTGTAATTCGGCGGCTGCGGGGCACCCCAGCCCCCGCATTTTGTGGACCGGCCCGACGGAAACCTGCCGGGGCCCCTGGCGTGATCGGCACGAGCGGTGACCCGGCGAAAATCGCAGTCCGGGGTACCACGCAGTGCGACCCAACATGGCGCCCGGACTTCTTTGTCCCCCTGGCCAGATCCATTAGACTGGAGGAACGTCGTTGGCGGCGGTGCATCCCCTGCTCTGCCGGCTCCCGGTGGGGGTCGGAGCTGGACATCGGTCAGAGCGGTCTCTTTTAACGGGGATTGCACTCGGATGAACGGAGGCCCACACCCTAGCGGATCCCACGCGGGGACGGCAGGAGGCCCCGTCGGTGGCCCCACTCCCTACACCGCACTTGGCCACTTTCTCCTGGCCGACCCACTTCCATGGGAGGCGCAACCTTTTGGGGCCGCGAATCGTCCGGTGGAGCTGGTGACATCCACTCCGGGACTCTGTCGGCCGTGCGGGCCTGCCCGACCTGGCGACGGCTGTCTCCGCCTCCTCCTCGGTGCCCCCGGACGCCGTGTTGGTGGCGTGAGCCAAGGTTGAGACGATCCAACGGGCCCTGGAGACGGGGATCTCCGGCATTCGACCTGAGGCCTAGCACCCGAGGGAGTCATAGCCGGGGCCTGAACTCGGAGGCGCCCGCTCCGAGACCTGCACGGAGAGCGGCCGGCGACATGGGGAAACCTAGAGGAGCCAAGGGGACTGCCCCAGCTGTCTCGGACTCGGAGACCCAGGACAAGGAGGAACGCGGGGGCCCCGAGGATGCCGGTGGTGCACCACTGCAGCAGCAATTTGACCGAGTCCTAGAGGCAATAGCGACCACGCGCTCGGCCCTCCAGCAGGACATTGTCCAGGTAGCGACGAGCCTGGGTCTCCTTAGAGCGGACCACAGCAAACTTTCGGACCGGGTCAAGGAAGTGGAGGGCTCGGTGAAAACCTTGGAGCCGGCACAGCGGACCTTGGCCGTGGATATGAAGGATGCCTTATCCCGGATTACGGTCCTGGAGCAGAGGGCGGAGGACGCGGAAGGCCGTAACAGGAGGAACAACATCCGCGTGGTGGGCCTGCCAGAAAAGATTGAGGATGGCGACATGGTGGCATATCTGGAGGCCTGGCTCCGAGACACGGTGGCCCCGGAGGGTCTATCCTCCTTCTACACCCTGGAGCGGGCCCATCGGGTCCCGGCGAGGCCACCGCAGCAGGGACGTGCCCCACGACCGGTGGTGACGCGATTATTGCACTTCAGGGACAGAGACTTCATCCTCAATGTCGCCAGACATAATGGGCCATTTAAAGTGGCGAACAGCCAGGTGAACATCTTCCCGGATTACACCTATGAAACTCAACGCAGACGGTTTTCCTTCCTGGCAGTCAAGCGCGAGCTCCGGAGCGAGGGTATCCAATACTCGCTCTTCTATCCTGCGAGGCTCCGCATAATTGTCGATGACAAAACTCAGTTCTTCAATACCCCAGAGGATGTTTGTCACTGGCTCGAACTATATAGAGCGGGGAAAGGTGGATCCGGCTCTTCGCCTCGACAGGTGGCGGAGCCGGAGCAGAGACGGAGATCCAGGAGGATTCGGGGTCGCCGTGGCCGCTCGGGGGGTCCCTCAACTGTAGAGACATCGACGGAGCGGAAGGGAGTACTAGAGGTGTTATCAGTGCTGTCTGGTTCACGGGACGCTGCCATTGCGGAGGAAGCGGTCCCTGAGGACGAGGAGGGTCCAACGGACTCCGAGGAATCCGTGCCTGACAGTGACCATACGCCGGTGATCACACCGCAATCGGCGGAGGACCTTCTGGATGGACAGGGGTAACGGGGTGAGCTTCTTCACTTTGGGTGGGGGCCCGGCGAGGGGGTGGCGGATGTCGATCAGAGATGCTGACTACCAGGGTAGGGAGGGTGGGGTGCCCTGGATTTGCCCCGAGGGGGTTTATTTGTGACACTGTTTTGGGCTTCGGTTAGTCCTGGTGGCCTGAGCGTCGAGGGCCCACTGCCTCCGCCCGGCCTGCACCTGGCCCTTAAGGCCTTCCTGCAGTGGCGACTGCAGGATTAGTAGGGTATAGTTGGAGAATATGGTTTGGATGGGAACTAGATGGTGCTATTTGGGTCCTGTTCTGGGGAGGGTGGATGGGGAGTTGATTCATATTTGGGTTGTTAAGTTATGGTTGGGGAAAATGGCCGCCATCAGTGCTGTGAGGATCGATGTCCTGTTATTGTTGGGACCCGGATGGGGAGACTTTGCGAGAACAATATGGGACAATGGCTGAGGTAGCTAATCTGAAATGTGTTACTTGGAACGTACGGGGGCTTCACACTATGTCCAGGCGCCACAAGGTCCACGCTTACTTAGTGCGTAGGGGAATACAAATGGCGCTGCTGCAGGAGACTCATCTGAACAAGGCGGAAGGGGCGGCCTTACAGCGTAGGTGGAGGGGGCAGGTCTTTTGCACTTCGTACTCTGCGTATGCCAGAGGGGCGCTGATCTGGGTTAGGGCTGGGGTTCCCTTCCAGGTCACGAACACAGTGATAGATCCAGAGGGGCGTTATGTGGCTATTTCGGGGACTTTGGGAGGGAGAGACCTAAACGTTTGCTGTGTGTATGCTCCTAATGTAGACCAGACTGCCTTCCTTTCCAGGTTATCGGGCTCGTTGGCCCATTGCCTCTCCGGACCCCTCCTGCTCGGTGGAGATTTCAACTCAGTAGTGGATGTAGATATTGACCGCTCGCATCCACCCCTCCCCGATTCTCCGGTTCGTCGCTTGGCTAGGGATCGTCGGGACTGGCAGACTCACTGGGGTCTAACGGATATTTGGAGGGCGCAACACCCCACAACCAGGGATTACTCCTACTTCTCGAGCCTCCATGAATTGCACGTTCGACTGGACGGATTTCTTGGCTCGCCCGAACTGGTTTCAGCAGCGGTCCGGTCTGAATATTTGACCAGGACCATTTCTGACCATAACCCCCTCCTGTTGGACCTTGGCTGGTTTCCCGGGGTGCCGGCGGTGCCCACCTGGAAATTACGGCCCGAGATCCTTGAGGACAGTGTCTTCAAGGCGGACCTAGGTGATACGATTTCAGAGTACTTTGCGTCCAACCGTGGCACCGCGAGCTCGAGAGCGCTAGAGTGGGACGCTTTTAAGGTGGTGGTGAGGGGGTACTGCATTTCTAAACAGGTCGGCGTGAGGCGAAGTATCCTCGCCGACCTAGAGGCAGCGGATCGAAAACTCAGCGAGTTGGAGTTACGCCGCCCCGGGCGCCCCGAATTGCAGGCGCGCACGGCGGAGGCGAAGGAGGCGGTGGCGGCGGAGGTCGAACGGCTCCGCTGTTTTGACTATAAGGCCTATACGGTTCGGTCCATCGCAGAGGGGGATAGGTCGAGCGCGCTGTTGGCATGGCTGGCCAACCCTACGCGGCAGTCCTCACTGACGACGTCCATGCGCAGGGCAGACGGAACCCAGGTGTACACCCAGCCTGCGATTCTGAGCTGCTACCGGCAATATTACGAGCGCTTATACCGCAGTCGCTCGGTCCGAGACCCTGACCTGCTCGATATCTATTTGCGGCCTTTAGAGATCCGAACAATGGAGCGGGACGTGGTGAAAGCCTTGGGGTCCGACATAGAATTGGGAGAGATCCGTAGCGCCATCAAAAAGATGGCGAGAAATAAGACCCCGGGCCTGGACGGTCTTCCTGTGGAGTTCTATGCGGCCTATGCCGATCTCCTAGCCCCTAGATTGTTGGTAGTATACAGGGAGGCGAAGAGGCTCGGGCGTCTCCCAGGCTCGATGTGTGAGGCATTGGTGGTCCCGCTCCTCAAGCCTGGAAGGGATTCCTCCGATCCGGGGTCGTACCGTCCCTTATCGATGCTGACGGTGGATTATAAAATACTGAGCAGCATCCTGGCCTCGAGGCTGCTCGGCCACATGAGCTCCTTGGTACATGAGGACCAGGCTGGCTTTATCCCCAGGCGTAACACGACCATGAATATTCGCCGGTTGTTCCGCTTGCTAGGGGAACCGCTTGTGGACGCCCCGTGCCCGGTTGTCCTCTCAGTGGATTTAGAGAAGGCTTTTGATAGCCTGGAATGGGACTACCTTTGTACTGTGTTGCGGAGGTTCGGCCTCGGGGAGGGCTTCATCAGATGGACCAGGGTTCTGTACGCCTCGGCGTCAGCCAGGGTTCGGGCGGGACCGCTGATTTCCTCACAATATCCGGTGGAACGAGGCACGAGGCAGGGATGCTCGTTATCCCCACTGCTCTTTGCGCTGGCGGTGGAACCTCTTGCGCTGCATCTCCGGTCGGGAGCCCATTACACGGGCCTGTGGACTCCTTCGGGCCCGCATTACATCTCACTGTATGCAGACGACCTGTTGCTCTTCCTAGAAGACCCGCTAGATGCCCTACATGGGGCTGCGACGGCGCTCACGGAGTTTGGGGAGGTCTCGGGCCTCCGAGTGAATTGGACTAAGACCTGTCTTTTCCCGGTCCGCAGGGGCACCCCTACCCCTACTCTGAGTAGGGAGATTAGATGGGAACCCGACTGCTTTAAGTATCTAGGGGTGTATGTCTATCATGAACCTTCTGGCCTCCTGGATGGGAACATTGCCCGGGGCATTCGAGCACTTCGAGGCAGTATGGGCTTTTGGGCCACGCTACCGCTCTCGGTGGCTGGGAGGATTGCTTTGCTTAAAATGGTGGCGCTCCCCCGGTTGCTATATTATTTCCGGACACTACCGATCTGGGTCCCACCGACCACGTTTCGACTTTTACGATCCATGATTGTCGGATTCCTTTGGGGTTCGGGCCGCCGGCGGGTGGCCCTCAAGACCCTACTGAGGCCGAAGGAGGAGGGTGGGCTTGCGGTGCCGGACTTCGAAAAGTATTATTTAGCGGCGCAGCTCCAGGCCTTCACCCAGGAGATCGCCCGGGAGTTCCGGGGCCCCGAAGAAAAGAGGGGAACGGGCATGGCCAGGCATGTTCTCTCCTTCATAGCGATGAGACAACGGTTGGCCTTGCAGGACTTGTCAATGGAGGAGCGGACTATCCGCCTGTGCTGGAACCGAGCTCACGCCCGGGGCCACCTGCGAACACCGTACGCGCCCGAAATACCGCTGGGGATGCTAACGGCTCTGCCCCATGGGGGTGATTGGTCGCGGCTGGCGACCTGGGAGGACGCCGGTTTGCAGCTAATCGGGGATCTATACGAGGACGGGTCGCTCTTGCCCTTCCAGGAGCTCATCGAGCGCTTCGGGATTCCCCGCGGCGACTTTTTGCTGCACTCGGCCCTTGTTCGAGCGATCCAGGCGCACTGGAGACGTGGGCAGGAGGAACCTCCTTTATCCCCAGTATGCCAATACGTGATGATGTCTGCGGGCACGGTGAAGGCGGTCACTTGCCTTTACGGCAGACTGATCAATGAGGGGATGGCTCCCCTCACCACTTTGAGAAACCGCTGGGAGGAGGACATTGGCAGGGAGATCCCGGAGACGACCTGGGCCCAGCTAGTGCGGAGGGCCTGGAAGGGCACACGCCACGCCCGCTTTCAATTGGTCCACTACTACGTGCTCCATAGAGCCTATTTGACCCCGGTGAAAATCAGGCGATATTTTGGTACGACTTCGGCGGAATGCCCCAGGTGCCCGGCCCAGGAGGCGGACCTCCTCCATATGCTGTGGGCCTGCCCGGGATTGTCATCCTATTGGGAGGAAGTGGGGAAGACCCTGGAGGGGACGACGGGGAGATCTTTATCGCTTGACGCGGCGGTGGGTCTCCTGCACTGGTTCCCTCATACCCCCAAAAATAAAATTTCTAGCAAGTTCATTGATCTGGGGCTACTCCTTGCTAAACGGGAGGTGACCAGGAACTGGAAGGCACGAGCTGGTCCGACGGGAAGCCGGTGGCGCAGCGAATTTTTGAAGTGGGCGGCGGGGGAGAGTACGCTCAGATACCAGCTAGCTTGGAGGCAGCGTAATGAGAAGGCACAGGAGGCAGCGCTGGAATGGGAGATGTTGGTGCAAGCCCTTAGGGATTATGGCGCCCCCAGTGACTCTGAGCTGGAGGAAGAGGCTCGCCCTGAGTCCCGATAGACGATTGCACTTTTCAGATCTATTGCTTTCCCCGTGGGTCCTTTTGGAGATCCTGTGGCGGTTGGTGCCGCGCGCTGATGGCGGGGAGAGGGGGAGGGTTTACCTGGGTTTGGGGTGTTTTAAGAGTGGGGTGTTATTTTGGGTTTATGGGTTTGTTTGGAAAAGCAGATGACGGACAGCGGGTTCTCCGGGCCAGCTTCGACATCCTCCTGAGCCCCCATTGAATTTCGCCGCCCGACCCTAGGGTTGTGGGCTGAATGGCTGTGTAAGTAACTTACGGTGGGGGAACGGAGGGTTGCGTCTCATTGATCGGGCGTGATATATAATGTTGGCCGGTTATGTAACGATTTACGGATTCCTGCAATAAAAATATTTTAAACAAAAAAACAGTCTCTCGACAAAGGGGTATCCAATCCCCTGGAACTGTCTTCAGCTAACGCCTTCTGCCTCATCCCACTGAAGATTTACGATTTTCAAAAAGGGAATAAGTCAGAATATAGGAATCTTCACTCCGGCTTCAACACAAGGGACCTGATGATGACTCTCCCTCCTCGGACACCTCCTGCAGCCTTGCCCTGCTAAACTTTACCTTCTCAGAACATTTGTATAAAAATGTGTTCTAAGTCAGAAGGTAGCACTGACTGTGCCCAATACACGTCCTTTATCTGAACCATGATCCATCGCGGTCAGCCATGTTTTTTTACTTTGACCTGGTCTCGCACCACTAGGTGTCCGCGGGTAGCACTTTGATCTTTTAAGCACTAGTTTTTATGGAAAACGTACAAAAAATCCATAACTCTAATTAGATTTTTGTCATTTTGACGTCAAACAGTGCATTACAATTTACACCAATTTTCTAAATTGGTCTAAAAATGTTCTTGTCATTTTGTTGTCAGATATTTTATTACAATTTACTCCATTTCTCTAAATTGGTCTGAAACTTTTCTTGTGTTGTGGTTTCACTTCATTACTGTTAGTGTGCTGCATGAATACTTTAGCAAAAGGAACAAATGATGGACAGAATGCTGAACAATGCAAACATTAAACCCCCAGTCACAAAGATCTGGGTTTAATCCACTGTTCTTTTACTCACCCCATCACCCCAGTTTGGACCCAGCTATATGCAAATCAGTCTTGACCCTGTTCCTCATGGGAACAGTCCAGCCCGACCTGCAAAGCCAGGTCCTCCCTGGATCGGAAACAAGCATCCTGGGTTGGATTTCGGGGCATCAACCCTCATCAGCCAGACTACCATAAATCCAGTGTCGTAGTGTGCATGGGACGCACGTCTGGGCACACCCTTCCCACTTAGGTCGACAAAATCAAAAGGAACAAATGATGTTAATGTTAATGTTAGTTGCATTTATAGAGTGCAAACTGTTAGCCGACGGTTCAAGACTGTTTTGCATATGGCTGAGTCAAAACTGGGTGGCTTTGTGAGCAAAAGAACCATGATGGATTCAACCCAGAACTGTGACTGGGGGTGAGTGTCTGAAAGGTTTCAGCACTCCGTCCATCATCTTATTGTGTTTGCATGAATACTTTACACACTGCCTCTAAGTTAAGCCTGACTGCTTTTTGTTCCAATATGCCCGTGGTTAAGCACAGGTTAATTTAGTGACTTTGTGTGGTTAACCCTGGCTGTTACTTAACCAGGACTCACACCCCACTCAATCAACAACCCAATTTCTCACAAGAATGATGAGTAAGAATTAATGTGAATGAAAGTGAGTGTTACAGTGTGAGGGAGTGTCAGTGAGGATGAGTGTGATTGAATTGTGAGAGTGAGTGTAACAATGATGAGTGAGACAGAGTGACTGATAGTGAGAGAGGCTGAGTGTGTGAGGGGGTGTATTTTGGAAACAGGACAAAGTGGTGGTGATCTTTGTAAGCTCCCAATCTGCCAGTCACAATCCTTCAATATCCTCTCTGTGCAAAGACTTACAGATATGTGAGATGGGGCCCTAACATAGCCCTGGTTGCGCGCGACCCACATTGGGGTTGGGGTGGCCAGAGACTTCTGTTCTGTTGTCCATTGGGATGGGCAGCGGACTCAGCTCCTGAAGCAGATGGCGCATGCTGCTGGCAGGCAGGTAGCCCTGGACTTGGCCTTGTCGAGACGTCCAACCATTGTAAGAGGTCCTGCTAGTCCGCGTTTACCCAGGGGTGAATATGTTGGGGTTCGTATCGGGGAGGGAGGAAGTGGTTGGGCTGGATCCTGACTGGGATGAAGCGGGACCCACTGTCCCATTGAAACAGCTTTGGGCCCTGAAATGAAGGGATACCGCAGCATGGAGAGGGTGGCTCCACCTATATCAGCAGAAATCCAGAGATCCAGAGTAGCCAGGGACTCCCAATGCTAATAAACAAGAGAGCTTTGACTAGTGAGTGGAGAACGGGTAGTTCTGTTCACCCATCACCTCCCCCCCCACTGCTTTGCTGTTGGGGTTATTGCACTGCCTCCCTGGCCCTTTCAGTGCACTTCATACTGTGACACTTACCTGTGCTGTGCCTCTACAGTGCCTCCATTTCCCAGCTTCCCATGTCTCCCTGCATTGACTTTACAGGATTGTTGGGCACACTGGATTACATGCAGTGTGGGCTTACCTATGCTCATAGCCCCTCGCAGGCATTACAGGACCATGCCTGTTATGCTAGTGTTTATTAAACTGAGGTGCCTTGGTTGTGACAGCAAAGGCAATCGGTTGGCTCCAGGACCTGAGGTGGCCAATCCAGGGGTGGTGGCTTTCGTGTCCCCATGCCCAAGGAATACGCAGACATGGGCGGCTTGGGTGACACGTATTTATTTTCCTTTTCTCTGGCGCAAACTGCCACTTCCACCCGCGGCTCCTCCCCTTCCTCCCCTGCCATGCCTGACCTTGGGGTGAACTCAGGACAGGCATGGCGACACAGCATCTCCCCCTTTTGTATTTTGAATGTTCAATGTCTCTCTCAGAGTTCTTCAATGAGTCGGATGGGCTTCCGAATGTCCCGTCCTGGTCGGCTGGATCGTGATTGACTGTGGGGATGCTCTTTCCTCGGATCACAGATCTCTGATACCCGTATGGGTTCTTCATGGCTGCTCTCTTCTTGACTTGACACGTCTGTGTCCCAGTCAGGTCTCCGAGCCCAAGTGTAGGCAGTCGGGTTGCACCTTTTGAAGTGTGACACATTTCTTGAAGTACTGGGTATTTTAGACCCAGCGGTGCAGGGGCACACACCCTATGACTTCTGGGTTCACCCTGTTCCAGACCTACAGAAACACAGAGTCTTCTGGGTGAAGTCAAAGATTCGTTTATTGGCTGCAGACCAATTACAGGTATCCTAGAAGTACAACAGCGTGTATGTTCTCAGGAGACTGCTGAAAATCATAGGAACGGGCTTCTCCTTAAATACAAAATATCATGCTTCAGGCACACATTCCTTGGTTTACGATATGGCCATATAAAGGTATACATTACAAACGAAAAATCAGAGTCATGATGACCATCCCACATTCCAGTTCGGCCAGCCCACAATGATTTACACAGTAAGGTTCAGATCCCACATCGGATGTCAATAGACCCCCCAATAAACACGAGCATCTCCTGTTTTGGGAAACAAGTCATAAAGCAGGAACAAGCAGGTGTGAAAGAGATTAGCCGGAGGATTGTGTAGAATGAAAGGGTTTTATGATGGGTCAAGCCCTGATGCTAATCACAGGTGGACGGAGGAAGGGGAGCTCGTGAGACCGGTTTGACCTGGGGCAGCAGAGCCAGCTGCCCGGGTCACAGAGAAGTCAGAGGAGAAGCCCATGTACTGTGAGGCCCGTATTTACTCCATTATAGCCTATGTGAGGGCAATGACAAGATGGCCACTGCTTCCAAAATGGAACCCGCGTAGTGAAGCAGAATAACGTGTACACAGTGCATTCATAGCTAGAACGATATATAAAGCACTCGTACATGTCGCATTTACCATTTGCGGTTTGCTAATACCAAGATAGACAGGGGTAGGGCCCTGTCCCCTACGCGGTCCCGAATATTAAAGTACGACATTCTGGTCGTTCTCTTACTTCCGGACTCGGCTGTAATCATGGTCCCTTTTCTTCTTGTTGCTTGTAGTGGGCGATCGTGGTAACGGCTGTCTGATTTGGATTTCCTTTCTTGTCTCACCATCACCCAGTCGCCTTCTCGGATGTCGGACGTCTTGGCGTGTCTGCGGTGGTCTGCATATTCCTTCATTTTCGCCTTCTTAGTCCATTCCAATTCTACCAGGGTCTCGTGGTCTGAAGTAGTAATTCTGGACTGTGTGACGGAGTCTGTGGTTGGTATCCAGGTGCGAGGGATCCGGCCGAGCATCAGAGTAGCGGCACATTGGTTCGTGGTGCTGTGTGGCATGGTCCTGTATGCTCGTAGTACTTCATTTAGTGCTGGCTGAATATCACGGTGAGTTAGCTCAGCTTGTTGCATTGTCTTTTTGATGGTGGCCATGAATCGCTCCACCATCCCATTTGCCTGGGGCCACAAAGGAGTGATTTTCCCGTGCTTGAAATTTAGGTGTCTTGCGAATTCTGCAAATTCTTGTCCATTAAAAGGTGGACCGTTGTCAGTCTTCACCACTATGGTGATTCACCATGCGGCAAATGCTTTGTCAATTACAGGTATGACAGTGGTCGCTTTGGTAGAGGAAATCTGGTGAGCGGGAATCAAAAATATTCGTCCATGATGATGATGATGTATTTTCCCGACTTCAGCGGGCCAAAGAAGTCAACGGCTACGTGTTGCCAGACACTATCTGGTAGGTCTGACATCTGCAGAGGAGCATGTGGTTCTTCTCACCCTACTAATTGACAGTGTGGGCAGTCTTGAAGCGTGGTCTCCACCATCTGGTCAAGAGAAGGGAACTAGACGCTCTCTCGCAGCACTTTCTTTGTGGCTACGACCCCTGGCGTCCTTTGTGTGATAGATTTACAGTTCCCTGTCACAGCTGGCTAGGAATGACAATCCACCGACCTCTTAGTAGTAGTCAATTGTCACTGATGGAGAGTTCATCTTTGACGTGCTTGAATGCCATGAGTTCCTGCGTGTTGATGGTGTCACTCGTCTTCGGTTCTTCTAGGTGTCGCCATGAGTCCGTGCGAACACGATGTATGATGTTTTGGATTGTGACATCATTTGCAGATGTGTCAATGATGGCTTCTAGTGGAACAGCCGGTGGGCAGGCTCGGTCAATGATGAAATGGAGATGTTCTTCAGCCACAGAATGTTGCACTCGCGTCAGATCTTGGGGATGCCGTGATATGTAATCTGCCGGATTCTCCGCCTTCCCCGGTTTGTGAATGATGGTATACGTGTAGTCTTGCAGGCGGATGCCCCACCGTTCTATTCGCAGAGGCATGTTCGCCCTGGGGTTCCCAAAGATGGTTGTCAGTACTTGGTGGTCGGTGATGAGTGTGAAGTGCTTGCCGTATATGAAGAGGTGAAAGTGCTTACACGCCCACGCGACTGCCTGGCTTTCTTTTTCTGGTTGGGAATATGCTTTTTCTGTGTCAGTGAGGCTGCGGCTGGCCTATGCAACGATGTGACGTTGGTCGACCTCGTCATCATATTGCGCTAGAATCGCCCCTAGCCCAACGGGGCTGGCATCCACTGTGATTTCTGTCTTCCGCTTGGTGTTAAAATACGCTAAGTTGATGGCTGAACTCACCGCTGCCTTGATTTTGTTAAAGGCTCAGTCACACGTGGCTGACCACTGAAAACTTTGCTCTTGTCTAGTTAGTTCTCTTAGAGGGTAACTGATGGCAGCGTAGTCTTTGATGTAGCGGGCACAGTAGCTGGTCATACCCAGGAATGAGCGGATGTCGCTGATATCATGCGGCTGCGGAGTGTCCGATAGTGTTGATACTTTTTCAGGGTCAGGTCTCATGCCCTCTTTTGAGAAGATGTGACCGTAGAATTTGAGAGTCGATTTGTAAAACTCACATTTATCCTGATTGAGTGTGAGGTTGGTGTTGAGGAGGGCATGGCACACTCGGTCTAGTGCTTTCTCGTGGTCTTTCTGGGTCTCTCCGAACACCAAGATGACGTCACTTTAATTGAAGGCGTTTGGAATGTCTTGTATAACTCGCCGAACAGCCTCCTGGAAAATCTCAGTAGCTGATGAGATCCTGAAATTGAGATGCTTAAATCCTTGGTGTGTGGTGAATGTAGTGATGTATTGTGATCGTTCGTGCAATTCGAGCTGATGATACCCCTTGTTGAGGTCTAGTTTCGAAAAAACTGTCGCACTGTTCAGGCGTGTGATCATGTCGCTGATGTGGGGTCCTGGGTTTCGCTTCCGTTCGATGGCTGTGTTCGGGACAGCATGTCTACGCACAGGCGTACTTTGTTGTCCTGGCCTCTTTTGGACACAACCACTACTGGTGACACCCATGGGGTGGGTGCAGTCGATCTTTCTATGATGTCTGCCTTTAGTAGATCTTGGAGTTCATCATCTACCGCTTGTTGTAGGTGAAAAGACACTTTCCTGTGATGCTGTGCCACTGGCGTCACTTGCTCATTGATGTGCAGCTTGACCTTGAAATGAGCGAGCTTTCCTAGGCTGCTGAAAAGCTTTGGGAACTTGTTGACAATGTCTGGCGAGTCGTCCACTTTGTACAGGATCTCGACTAGCTTCAAGCGTTCCACCGTTGGCAGGCTGAGAGGACAGTCTGCTGCTTCAGGGCCTTCAATCACGTGGATTTGTGCTTGAATTTTTCTGTATTTGTAGGTCAGCATGGTACGAAATTGCCCTAGACATGGTAGTGGTTCCGTGGACATCCACGTGTAGACCCATACTGCGGCTGGCTCTAGATTCGGTTTCGGATTCATGCTCTGGTATTCAGTGGCGCAAATGTAATTGAGCGATGCGCCTGTGTCTAGAACAAACTTGGCGGAATTACTTCCCATTCGGATGTGTAGTCGCGGGTACTTCTTCAGTCTATCCGGATCTGCCACCATGCATACATATTCATCACTGTCTTGTGAGGTGGGTGTACGGGATGACGGTTCTCTGGACGTTGACCGCTGGGATCGGTATAAGCTGTGTGACTGTGTACTGGATCTTGATGAGCTTGTCGAGTGGTCTCTCCATCCTTGTACGGCCCTTACGTGGTGACGTGATCCTGCGTTTTGCTTGATCTGTCTCGTCTCCGTGCGACGGGCTTGACAGGCGGCTTCGAAGTGGTTGTCTTTTCCACATCGGTGGCATTGTTAGCCAATGGCTGGACACTGACCCGTTTGAGGGTAGTCTTGGCCACACCTGTAGCACTGTGGAGGGTGTCTACGGGAGTGACTGTTCTTTGTCCCTCGGCAGGGTGACTTCGTATGAGGTGATCTTGCAAATCTTCCCGAGGTGTGGCTGTCTGGACGGTGCCTCGGTTCTGTGTGATTGTACGCAAAGAGCCTTTTCTTTTTTTTCAGTTTTGCTGGCCTCCATTTTCTTTGCGTGCTCTTCTGCTTGGTCGTTAATGCGAGTGAGTTCTTCTATTTTGTCGAGGGTGTAGTGCTTCTTCAGTAATAGACGGCGTAGTAATTCAGATTGACATCCGTCAATGATACGTAGACGCAGCGCGTCTACTGTGTTGAAGTTGTTGAATTCACAATGGCGAGCTAGGCGCTTGAGACGGGAGATAAAATCGCCCATGGGTTTGTCTTGTTCCTGAGACGCGAGGTTGAATGTGTAGCGCTCGTAGTCTAGGTTCTGCTTGTGAAGGAACTTCTTATTCAAAGCTTCTCTCACACTCTCATATGACGCAGCGTTGGCCGGTGGTAGGTCTTTAATGATTTGTCCAATGTCTCTATCTACGAGATTTCGTAGGGCTATGAGTTGTTGGTTAGAGTCACGGACTTGTGACCCCTTCATGAAGTCTTCAAAGTCCTCAAGCCAACTCTTCCACGCGGGGCCCATGCTGTTACCGGACGTCAGTGGTAGTGGTTCATGCTGCGAAGAGTCAGGGTCCGACATGGTGAGCTCATGCAGGCATACTTCAATTATCACAGGGGCATTGTCATTGAGCTTACCCCTGGTTTTTTGCGTGCTGTCTCTTCGTGGGGTCATGGTTCTGCCTTGCATTTAGGCCCTAATCACGGGCCGCATATGCGCGCTGTCTGTTGCTAGCGCTCCTTCTTGCCGGCTCGGGCGCTCAGCTCTTGTTTGCAGCTGCGCACTCTTTGTCTGATCTTGCAGGAGATAGAGGGGGTGACTCCGCATCCCACCCTCGTCTCTAGTTTCTTGTCCCCACGCCCAAGGAATACACAGACACGGGCGGCTTGGGTGACACATCTTTATTTTCCTTTTCTCTAGCGCAAACTGCCGCTTCCACCCGGGGCGCCTCCTCTTCCTCCCCCGGCCATGCCTGACCTTGGGGTGAACTCAGGACAGGCATGGCGACACGACAGTGGCTGTTTCAGAAGATACTCCACTGCAAGATAAGCTGAATGATATCCTTGCTGCTGTTAAAGATTCCTGTGAAGCTCTTGAGCTTAAGATGGACACTGTTGCCATGGATGTGTCCTCTCTATGTGCTGATCAACATAGGCTATCGGACAGGATTAAAGAAAAATAATATTTTCTTTCAGAAGTACAGCGAACAATACATGACCTCCTCCAGCAGGTCTGACATGACCAAACAAATCTGTTTCCTGGAGTTTAAATCTGAGTATTCCGGGTCTCCGTCAAGACGGAAATATGTCAGAATTACCGGTCTGACCAACAAGATAGAGGGACCCTCAATGGAGTTATATTTGAGGTCTGGTTTACATTGCAGGTTTCTACGGGCAAGTTAGCAAAGTTCTTTTTTGTGCTGCGAGCATACCCAATTCTTCTGCAGTTGCCACCACCAGTACTCCTTCATGGCCAGTTATAGGCAGATATCTTAACAATAGGGTCTACAATGCCCTGCTGCAGTTGGCATGAAAGAACAGCTTCTATAAGCTTCACAAAAGCACAATTTTCCTGTTTCCAGATTATACAGCAACAATCAAACATTAGTGGACTAAATGAAGGGGCAGATTTATCAAAATGTCATGCAACGCAGTGCAGCAAGACCCCTTGCTGCACTGCATTCTGTGACAGGGAGAGGGCAGGAATGCTCCATATTTAACATTATTTGGTGCATCCGGTCCTCTCCTTGCGCGGGCACACCATGTGCTGCACTGCGCCAATGCAAACATCCTTGTGCCAGGCTGTAAGGGTGGTTTTGTTACAGGCAGGATTGTTTTTGTGCAAGAAGGGACACCTTCCTACACAAAAACAATTCTTTGAGACGTTTTCCTCTTTCTATGTGTTCCACGCATTCCAGGGGCGCAACTAGACCTGAACTTCGGGGGGCTAACACTCCCAGCCAGGGCTGGCCCTAGCACTGGTCGCACACGGTGCAACAGTCTTTTTGGCGCCCCTCTCCCATTGCCTTCCTCCCCATGAATTCCCTCACTACCACTCACCAACAATGCACCTCATCTGTCTATAGCAGTTTCTGACAACATTTTTATGTTTTATAGCGCTACTCATAGTTTACTCATGCTCAGTTCTGTGATCTGCATGGTATACATTCTTTGTAGAAGGCACATTAACCCTCTGCGCTATGTGGGTGGCAGGAGTGCCCATATGAGTGCACTGTGAGCTATGCGACAGTGTGAGAGTGGGATAAGAGGGGTGACTGAAAGGTGAGTGAGGTGACCATATGAATTTGGTTGTGGATGTAAGTGCAGAGTAGGACAAATGAATGCATTGTTAGTGATGGGCTTGTTTGAGTGAGATTGCAGATTGAGCAGTGAGGGGGACAGATGAGTGAAGTGTCACACGAGTGCAGGGTGAGTAGTGTGCTTCTGTGTCTGCAGGGCGAGGTACAGGGTGAACAGTGCATTGTGAGTGCAGAGTGATTACTGTGAGTGCATGGTGAGTGGGTGAATGGTGTGAGTGCTTGGTGATCAGTTTGAGTGCATTGTGATCAATATGAATGCAGGGTGAGCGTGAAAGTGAAGTGCAAGAAGGAGGAGTGAGTTGTCCGAATGCAGGGTGCATTGCCAGACACTTGAAGTAACTCAGTGTGTTATTGAGGGTGGCATAGGGTTTCAGATATAGGTTAAACTATTGCTATTATGGCATTAATCAGGGTTTGAGGGTGAAGAAATAAATAACGTGCTCATTCTGCAACAAACTTCTAGTCTTATGATTAGGGTTGCCAGCTCATTATTTTGATGTCAGACGGTACTAAAAAAAGCAGTCACCTAAAGCCGTATTTTCAGCACTTATCTGTGCACACTTTGAACAGCAAATATAAATAGAAACCCCATTTGCCGGGGAATTGACCACATGGGCACTACGTCCATTCTGCAATAAAGAGAGGTCTATATCTCTGCAAATATGGTGGAGAGAGAGGCTTTACAATGCTGGGAGATCTCTACCCTAATAATAGATTTATAACACTAACTGATGCAGAGGAGACTTTCCAATTGGGCCCTGGACAGTTTTTGCAATATGCTAAGATTGCGGCCACCACTCGAGAGATCTGGCCGTCGTTCCCTGACAGGCCACCCCCGTCCCGAATGCTAGAAGTTATCC
Source organism: Triturus cristatus (assembly GCF_964204655.1). Taxonomy (NCBI): domain Eukaryota; kingdom Metazoa; phylum Chordata; class Amphibia; order Caudata; family Salamandridae; genus Triturus; species Triturus cristatus. The sequence goes on from NC_140584.1 coordinate 608,830,029, forward strand.
TAACGATGGCTGGGGGTAAAAGGCTGATTTCTCATAAATATAGGGCCCTGAGGGAGGACACCCCTAAAAAAACATTGGCGGTACAAGAGCGGTGGGAGGCACAGATAGGAAAACCCATCACAGAAAGAGATTGGAGAAGATACATGAAGGAGTCAAAGCTGCCTCCACGAATGCGAGGTTTAAGCTCCTTCAATACAATGTGGTGCATCAGGTGTATCGGGCTCCCAGTAGACTGCTGTCTATATACCCGGAGCGCTCGTTGGATTCACGGGGTGGGAGACTCCTAGGACACCATTACAGTGCTAATGGAGCTGATACCATTTCGCAAGAAAAATAAATTAGGCAGGCGCTTCATGGTGCTGGGGCTGCTGCGGGCCAAACGCAGGATAGTAATAAGATGGATGTCCCCCAGACGTTTACGATAGAAGATTGGCTGGAAGATTAGGCTGAGTGGATAAGTGCTGAGGGATGCCATATGAAGGCAACCAGTAGGGAAGAAAAAGTGAGCGGTGATTTGGGAGCATGGGCGGAAAAGTTAGCGGAGCTGCTAACACCACCAGATGAGCTACCCCTGTAGACTGTTGTGGACAGGTGCAGATCTGAGCCATAACACATGGTTATATCGCATTGGGGGACTTGGGCAGACAGGTGGTGCAATGTGCTTGATTCCCACACATGGGGACACACAGATGGAGGAGGTGGTCGACAAAGGATTCCCCTCAGGTACAAAGTAGTCTAGAGACCTACACGAGTTATAGGTTCACTCACTGAGCCCGAGGTGCGGGGAGGGGGAGGGCGGGAATGTTGATAAATTATGTATTCAGTCATATGGATGAGATAATGATTTGATGTCAAGTGCGAAATGTATACAATGTTATTACTTATTCAAAATGCCAATAAAAATATATTTTAAAAAATATATATGCATATATATAAATAGAAAGCACTTTTAATTGTTTTCTTGGGCTGCCTGAATGATCCTTGACTGATAATTAAAGGGAACAAAGACAGAAAAGTTACATCACAAATGAAAGCATACTTTTTTATTTATAACTCTATCTAGTGTCAAGAGGAGGTCTTTGCAGGCTCTTTAAACAACACATGGCGGGCCTTTTTCTTATTTTGGTGACCTTACTTTATATTGCTTTTCATCATTTTGTGTTACGCCACTGTGGAGGTTAGAGAGAGGTACCTTTTCCCTTTCGCCCGCCACCTTCTCCACAATGATGCAGGCACTATTGGCCGCAGAGGATTAACCCTTTGGAGGTGGGCTCTTATCTCCCTCTCTCCTTCGAAAGGTGTTAGCTAATTGTTTGTTTTGGCTGCTGAAGGAGCTAGTACACACAGATCAGTCTGGATGTGTGCCGTCCAGATGCACTATGCAGAACACCCAGAGGCTTTTTCAGGTTGTAGGCACTGCTTGATGATGACAGCATCCCAGCGGTCATGCCAGCTGACATGGGGAAAGCCTTCAAATCTTTCGACTGGGACTACCTCTCTGGAGTCCTGTACCTGTACACAATGATACCCAAAGGTAATACTTTGCAGATGGGACACCCATGCCAAAATACTGATCCTGACATCCTGGAGGTAAGTCTTCGATTAGCGGCGCCCATGAAAAAATGCTGGTGCTGGCATGTCGGAGGGAATTATTGGCATGACAAAATGGTATTGCTGGCATGTTGGAGGTAATTCACTGGCATAAGGGATGACAACTGTGGTGTATGGGAAGAGGTAACTATGACAGAATGCTGGCCATAACATACTAGAGGTAATTTTTGACAGAAGGCGCATCCTAAGTATATTAACGGTACTGATGGCAACATTTTAGCACTGTCATCTTGTAGTTATTTTTTGTCCTGTGAGTCTACCCTTGGCCAATGATGAACACCCATGACAAAATGCTAGATCTGGTACTGTAGGGGTAAGTAATCTTTTTCATGTGGTAACACCCATGATACATTTAAAACAAGCATTTGCAATGCAATAGGTCTCGCATTTACGAGAGTTTAAGCTATTGGCATTGTAAATAACAATGCCTTTTATGTATGTTTTTAAAATCAATACACAAATAAAATGCAATTTCATTTACAATGGCAATAACTCAAACTCGTGCAAATGCGAGACCTGTTGCATTGCAAATGCTGCCCTCCATGCAGGGTGCATGGTGCTCTCTCTCCCTTCTCTGCCTTCCAGGGTGCATGGTGTTTTCTCTCCCTTCTCTGCCCTCCTTGCAGGGTGCATAGTGCTCTCTTTCTCTTCTCTGCCCTCCATGATGCTCTCTCTCCTTTCTCTGCATGGTGCTCTGTCTCCCTTCTCTGCCCTCCTTGCAGGGTGTATGCTGCTCTCTCTCCCTTCTCTGCCCCTCCAGGGTGCATGATGCGCTCTCCCTTCTCTGCCCTCCTTGCAGGGTGCATGGTGCTCCCTCGTCCCTCCATGGGGCTCTCTCTCCCTTCTCTGCCCTCCTTGCAGGATGCATGGTGCTCTCTCTCCCCTCCATGGTGCTCTCTCTCCCTTCTCTGCCCTCCATGCAGGGTGCATGGTGCTCTCTCTCCCTTCTGTCCCCTCCACGCATTATGCTCTCTGTTTATGTTCTGCTGAAAGCACACAGGTGATCTTGAGGTCATGGTAGCAGGGAGCTGGATCCCAGACGTCGGACACTGCAAGCGGACCAGCAGGCTTCGCGAAGTCACGCCGAGGTCAGATTACATAAACCTGTGATGACGGCAAGGCTCCTTCACCGAGGTATCTTGGCACTAAACCCAGTAACCTGGAAATAAAAACAAGGGGATTGCAAGATGCGGTCCACAAAACAGATAAACGGGGCTGGAAACATTTAGTCTAGATAGGAATACCATCTAAGGTAAAGGGAATAGATATGAATACAGCCTAAGGTACAGGGAAACAAAGGTTTTAACGGTAATTAGACAATTGTTTTTCCACATGTCAACACTGGGCGCAGCCCGCAGGGTCCATAGTTCGGGAGCTGGCCACTAACCCACATCTCTCTCTTTCTCTAATCCTGGCACTCTCTCCATTGCTTTTTGCTGCACTCCCCAGAGCCTGGCACTCTGTCCATCTCTTCCGTCTCCTCTACATCCATCCTCCCTGCCCTGTCCCCTCAATCGCAGTGTCTTTGTTCCCTTTGGAGTGCTATTCCTCCCCCCCTCGCTCTCTTCCTCTCTGTCCCCCATTCCCTCCCTCCCACTTGCTCTCTCTTCTTCCTTCATCTCACCCTACTTCTCGCTCTCTCTTCCCCACTGGTTCTCTCTCTTACTTCTCTCTCTCTCTCCCCCCTCATTCCTCACTCTCACTTCCCAACGTATCCATCTCCCCAACCCCCACCAAGTCTTCCTCTGTCTCCTCTCTCTCTTCTTCGTCCTCCTCATCTTGGGGAGGTGATAGGGAGCCCCGAGGCCCTCTCTGAAAATGCTAGCTGGAGGTGACGTTAAGTGTGAAAGCACCACGGTGTGAACCGGGAGAAGAGGCGGGGCGGGGTGGGTGGCAGGTAGAGGGTAAAAGGGGGCACTGGCTCTCAGAAAGGTGAGAAGGGGCGGGGAGCAGTCTGAACACAAAAACAACACCAGAGCAAGAGGCAGACGCACCGCTGAGAGCCTGGTGTAAACTGAAGAAACGTACAATTCTTTAGCACTACAAAGCAGCCGAAGTGCACCTTTCACTAGAGCCAACAAGTGGCTGCCATTGCCGGCTTAGCAGACAGGGAGCAAAGAAATTTTAAAAAGCCATGCGCACTTTCACTTTAAAAATACCGGTCGCCCCACACAGTAATCTCGAGACGGGATGCGAGTGCTGTGTGGGGTAGCGGGTATTCTTAAAGACGCAGTAGGCCGCGCTGCATCACCGATCTTGCGTAGTTCTCCCGCGGGCGCCAAGCGCGTCCTACCTGGTCAGTGATGCCGAGGATACCCATTTCCCGGGATGAGACAGCATGAGGCGCATGGCATGGGGGGCAGCAAGCCCGGGGAAGGGAGGGACACAGGCCAGGTCCGCGGGAAGTGCGGGTGCTGTGGGTGGAGGAATGGGAGTACCCCAATGGAGAACTGGGGAGACTGCAGGCAAAACAAAAAAACAAACACAGCGGGAACTGCGGCAGTGCCCTGGGGCAGCTGAGGCCGGGCTATGACACCCATAACTCGTAAACATACACGCCCCCTATAGATAAGAAATTCAGTCACGACAGCCGGCAAGCAGACAATCCACTCCGGATGTGCCAGACAAAAAGGAGACAGGGCGTAAACAAAAAAGCCTCAGTTTCAATCGGAGGCCAACGTTTTACATAAACGATGACGCCAGCCAATGAAAATGAGGGGCTGGGCTTCAAGTCCCCTTCTCAAATCTCCTCGATCACAATAGCCCTTGCAGAGCGAACAGCCCATGCGCGCTGTAATGCTAGGCGAGACCCAAAAATTAGGTTAGCTCCTCGGGGTGTCAGGTTACATTGGCCTCGGACAGAAAGGACATGCATGTTTATGGAGTGCCCTTTCAGAGCCTATGGCCTTTAGTAAATAAATGCAAAAATGTGCTTTAAAATGTACTGTTTGATCTCATTTAAAAAAACGAAAAAATTCTAAGTGGTAGAAATAAAGCCCCATTTCACTTCTGACCCCTGAAATTTCCCATGGAAAATGTTTTGTTTACTCGCTTCATTCGCTTGCTACAATTTATGACAAGCATTATGTCCCACCGCTTTCCAAGATAACCAGATGTCAATGCAAGAACTAAAGGTAAGCTCTACCTAGAGCACGGTTTACTTTATGCAGCTTCCACTGAGATGAGGCCAGGACATTACACTTTAGGTTCTGTTCTGTTCTGTTCTTAGTAAAAAGAAAGCGATCTAAAAAACAAACACATTTTTAATGAAGCTGTTTGCATGTTTTGTTATTGTGAATACATAGAAAATACGTGTTTTAATGAAACCATCACCTCTGTAATTTTCACGGGTGATAGCATCTTGAAAATTATAAGAAATAATAATTGTATTAACACTGAGAAACAAATTAACCAAATAACAGTTTATATGTAATAAATGGTGCATATCAATTAACACGTGTGGATTGAACTACTATTCTATTTTTTCTTCTTCCTGTGAATTTTAAGTTTATTTCTCTTTGCAGTATAGACTGGGGAACTATTAAATCATGACAGTTTTTGACTAGAATCCTTGAGGTTACCTGTGCTGCTCTGAGTTGTGTGGCAGCATATCCTTTACAGATGAACAGATATATTTTTATGTAATACAAAGAGAAGTGAATAATGTCGTTCTTGTGTCGACATCCTTATACTGCTGGTATCTAAACAGACATTTGTCTGCGTTTTGCTGTTATTTTAATCCTGCAGTTGTTATAGAACTTCAACAATGTCAAATATTGTGATGTCAACAGGATTACGTTCATATAACATCACCTAATGGGAAGATCCAGGGTCAAAGGTGATTTAAAATCACTTCATGTGATGTAATTAAGGTCAGTAATAATTATACATTCTATTATTTTGAATATTTAAATTTATCGACAATACGAAAATCAACGTCCAGTTAATTTAAATATAGCATCAAATGTAGCTACATAGCAAATAGTACGATAGCATGATAATAAAGGCGTAGAATGAAACATAGAGCTTGGAGCAAATTTATCAAAACGAGCCTGGCTTAAAGTGCATCACTCAATAAGGGGGCAATTTTCCAAATAAGAGCATGTGAAACTTGCAGGTTTGATTAACTGTTTCCCAGATTTAGGGGCATATTATCAAGACAGGCGATACAATTATCGCCGCTTACGGCGATAATGGGCTTGATAATATGCTCTATGGAATTCCAATTGAACCTCAGGTTAGATGTCCTTCACAAAACAAGTAGACAGTATGGGTCCCTTGCAGGAGGTCTTTGATGTCGCTGAGACCTCAACAAGAGAACAGGGGGCAAGCCAACAAGTTCTTGGAGACCACACGTCATGGTGCCACACACCAGCAGGTAGCCAGCCACTACACAGGAAGGGAGCATGGTCCCTTCCAAAGGCATTAATCCTCCTTGTGCACAACAGATTCCTCTGGCAGTGTGCACCACACAGTTCCAGGATCTCCGGTCCTACATCCCCACAAGTGTACCCTGCTGAAGTATGGCACCATTAGTTATACTGTAGTGTGCCTTTGCATTGGGGGTGGTTTCCCTTTGAACCACAAACGCCTCCCCTGAATTTCAGTCCTGTCTGTCATGGGGCCATGGAATGCAGATCTTAACCTTTAGCAGGGCGATGATCTGGCTCCCAGAGGCCAAGTGTCAAAACCATTTAGTCCAATCTTTCCAACCAGGCCCTCAAATGGCAGAGATCTATCATTCAAGTTGCCTGTCCAATATTTATATCTGTCTTTAAAGAATGCACAGATGTGTTCCCCCAGCCTCCAGTATGGACTGGAGTTAAACTAAAGGCACACAAAGCGTTTTAGAGCAGAGAAATACCCACTTTCTATAAGTGCCATTCACTATGCTTTTAAAGACAAACTCCTCTTTCCCACAATGGAGGGTTTGACATTGTGAATTCAATGAAAGGAAATATTATGGGGCTGCTGTACTATAAGACATTATTTTAGCTTTAAGTAATGTAAGCCATTCCCCCATGTTAACCTATGGGAAGAGCAAACTTCATATGTAGTGAAAACACACATGGGTATTCTTCACTACCTGGGCAGGTAAAACGCATGTGTACATTTCCTGCCTTTTACCTACCACTGGCTTCACCCCTTACTACTTGCTTCAGGGGTGCCCTAGTGGTAGGGAAACGTCCCCTCGGGATTGGCCAGTGGTTTAGAAAGGCCTGAGCATAAGTGCAATTACATGCCCACACGCCTGCAATTACAGGCTTGATAGGTTTAAACGTATCAGGTAAGCACCACTTCCTAACATGTGTAGGAGGACATGGGCAGTTTATCACTGTATTTACAGTGGGAAAGTGCCCAGAGCCCCAAGGCCACTAAAAGAGAATCAAAAAACCCCATGAGAAACAAGCAAAAAGCTTAGGGAAACCCCACCTCTAACATGTCAGGTCTAACACCTGTGAATAGTGATCACCCTCCTTTCTGTTTATGATTTCACAAGATCCATTTTGTTGGGATAAAGTCAAATGTTGCATGATGTCCATTCTGCTGCCCTTGGCATTTTGGTGATTCAACATTCATGCATGTAAACTGTCTCATAGACCTGTGAGATGTGTCAGTGTAGTTCTTCTAGTTCCTAGTCTGTAGCAACATGTAGTCCTACTTCTAAGTGCCTTTGCCAGTATTTTGCTTTGGAATTCTAATCACCCAACTCCACTCACATCCTATTGCACATACAGACCGTAATCATACCTGCACCATCCATGCCCCACACAGATGGAACAAAAAACCCTAGTTGTGTTGGACTGACACACCAATTTAAAACAGGAGAGCCTAGTAAGCAAGTCTCCTGGCAGGCTACAGAGAACAAGCATTGGCAAAGCAAATAGGTCTTGCCTATGTGAGAGCTGTTGACTTTGCCAATGTCTTTTAGTCATGTTGTAGAGCAGCGTGGGTACCGTGTAGCAAGGCTAAAAGTTATTAAAAGGCGCTTTGACGTGGCCAGCGCTGGCTTCGGCATTGTGCTTTTTAAAATCTTATGGCAGGAGGACAACTAGAAGGTGCATAGGGGGGAATGGGCAACCTCAAGTTTCCATTTCTTCGACCTTCTAAAACAAAATATCATGAATTTAGGCCATCATTTTACTTTGTAACTAGCATAGACACAGAACAGTGCAAGAGAGTTAACAATGTGTTGGTAAAGAAAGTCTCAAGACGCTCACATCAGTCCATCATCTTAAAAGACTAAAGTTTATGATTTAAAAACAGTGTGCAGCTGATAAAATAAAGTTTCAACAGTTACCATACTGTTCTGGGGACCTGTCAGTGCACTGTATGATGTACTTACCGCTTTCCACATGACACAGACAAACTTGAAACACAAAGATCTCTCTGTTCATACTTGCCACACCTTTTATTGCAACTCCAGAAATCTCTGGCATGCCACAAGCAAATATATCCCTAACTGCAGAAAACCTCATTATCAAGAAAAAAATATGAACAACAAGAGGGAGTTTGGGAGGGAATGGACAACAAGACAGTGAAAAAAGCCCTATGACACAGCCAGCATTTTCCAGCTCATAGTGCTTTTTTCCCTTATGCAGAAGTGGGTTGGGGGAGGCTACACAGACAATGGGAGGTTGGGGTGGGAGTGTAGAAAAAAAAACTGTATCCCAAAATGTAATCACCCCGAAATGTACCTCATTCGGTTCTCCCACAATTTAAATGGGCACCTCCTCAAACAACATTTTAACAGAATAAAACAGTTTTTAAAGTAATACCTTTTACTTCTTGCTTGTCCTATTAATGTGTTATTGTATGTTTTCTTTTATTGAAATGCCTAATAAAATGTTTTTAAAATAAAAAGTAATGGGGCCTACTCAAGGATTGAGTTCTAGATCAATGAAAAGTTAAAGGGTTTTATTACACAAATTCAAAACGAGTGGTACAGAGTCAATGCCATTAAGGATCTCAGATGCAAAGTTATAGAAAGTACGTAAAATCAGAAAATATTCTATTTCTCAATGAGCAGTAAATCAGAATGAATATAGGCAGCATCCCTAGTAAAACAAAAAAGTCTTAGGAAAATATTTGGCTCATCCCCAAAATCAAGGAGTTCTTAAACACAACTCTTGCATAGAAAATTAGTAAAATGACAAAAAAATTGTCGTGTGACCAGAAGTATCAGGTCTTCAGCAAATCAAAACACAATAATAAACTAGTCATTGCCTTAACACATAAGCACTATTCCAATTCTTAAAAAAGCTATTCAACACCCTCTATGCAAATGCCATCTGAAGATGTTCTAACAAATACAAAACATTCAATAATAAACCTTTCAGCAAATAGTGATCACAGCTGAAGTCCCTTGACAAACGTTACAAGTCATTGGGAACAGGGTAAAGTTCATCAAGAACAATATAATCATAACAATGGAAATCAACTACTGCATGTCAGCTCTGCTGTGCCCTGTGGTGCCAGGAGGAAGGGAATGTGCGCGGGAGGAGGCAGGAGTGAGTGATAGAGATGGTATCTATCTTGTCTAAAATAGGGTTTTGCACAGAAAATGTGGCATAACTAAAACACATCTACATACAGATTTCTACACATCATAAAAACTTTGGGGTATATTTACTAAGATTGTGTGCCGTGTTTGCATCACAAATGAGACACAAATCGATACAAAGTCTTTTTTTACAAAAGTTACTTTCCAGCGCAAAACACAGAGCTGTTTTGCATTACTTAGCGCCAAGAGGGCATTCCATGGGTGGTGCATGGGCATTCTCATGCAACCACCCACAGTTTTTGATGCAAAACCAAATTTGCTTAAAAAAGGAGACGGGTTTTGTAGCAAAAAACAGTGCCCTTTTCAAATAGGCGCTACGAAGAAGAAATGCCTTCATTTCTCAATTCCTTTCTGACTTTGCTTGTGTGCTGCACATAACAGCACACATATAAAGTGGGCTAAGGTTTACAGTTAATCTAAGGATAGAATGTTTACACTGGAAGGGAAGCCTTCCAGTACAAAACCTACGCTAGACTCACACAGATAGCCTTGCATAGGTGTGTGCGTGGCACACGGCAGCAAATTTCAGCACTGGCACTAGGGAGAGGGGAGGAGAGTGCCTTATTTCTGTAAATATGGTGCTCTACTACTCTTTACTTCTCACGCAATGCAGCACAGTATTCTTGGCTCCTGCACTGTTTTGCCTGAGATTTTAGTAAATCTGGGCCTTTGTCTCAACTGTAATTATGTTAATTCAGTCTATATATATAAAATCATGTGTAAAGAGACTTGTTATTCTTCTTCATTACTGTACAAAATATAAACCTGAAAAGGGATTTAACAGGAAAGAAGAAGCAACATGAACAACTTGGGGGTTGTGTTGGGAGGAGAGGGGAAGAAGCGACATAAACAATGCTGGGTAAGAGGGAGAAGAAACAACATGAACAACTGTGGGTTTTAGGGGGGAGAAGAAATAATATTTTTTTTTAACTTATATCACAGGACGAGCAGCAAAAGGACACGAATAAAAAAGAAGCTATCAGTATTTGGTCCATGCGCCACACAAAAGAAGAAGAAGTGAAGCTGACGTGTCCTGGCCAATTAGTAGTCAGCAAATTAGAGTGACAAGGAAGCCAATCAATGCTGAGCAATGGGCAGGCTCCAATATCTCTTGCAAGTGAGAGAGCATGCAATGTTACAGGCAAGACCTAAAAAGGCCTGCCCTCCATTAGAATCTATTACTGCCACCATTTCCTGCCCTCCACAGCTCAATGAGATGATGGTAGTCATGCTCAATAAAGGAGGGTGTATGTGGCATGCATTTCACAGTGAGTCTTCAGCACTTGTGTCATGTGGGCTAGGGCCAAAAAAGTAAAACAAAAACATCACATCCTCATTGTTGGACTTGCCCCTTTCTGGCTAAAGTTCCTTAAACGTTGTGCCTTCCTCCTAGACCTTTTTCTGACATTGTGTTGCTGACTTAGATGGGATGTATGTCGTTACAACGCACACTTTTACAACGCATGCACTTACAACGCATTTTTTACAACGCACAATCCATTACAACGCATGACATTACAACGCAGGACACTACAACGCATTTTTAAAAACTACCTTTACAACGCATTTCCATTACAACGCATACTACCTTTACAACGCATACCATTACAACGCATAATATTAAATTGCATTTAAGGTAAGTATTAGATAGTATAGGGGTAAAAATTACTATTCTAACTCCAGGGGGTGCAACAGTAGGGTAAGTGTTGGATAGTATAGGGTTAAAAATTACTATTCTAACTCCAGGGGGTGCAACAGTAGGGTAAATGTTGGATAGTATAGGGGTAAAAATTACTATTCTAACTCCAGGGGGTGCAACAGTAGGGAAAGTGTTGGATAGTATAGGGGTAAAAATTACTATTCTAACTCCAGGGGGTGCAACAGTAGGGTAAGTGTTGGATAGTATAGGGGTAAAAATTACTATTCTAACTCCAGGGGGTGCAACAGTAGGGTAAGTGTTGGATAGTATAGGGGTAAAAATTACTATTCTAACTCCAGGGGGTGCAACAGTAGGGTAAGTGTTGGATAGTATAGGGGTAAAAATTACTATTCTAACTCCAGGGGGTGCAACAGTAGAGTAAGTGTTGGATAGTATAGGGGTAAAAATTACTATTCTAACTCCAGGGGGTGCAACAGTAGGGTAAGTGTTGGATAGTATAGGGGTAAAAATTACTATTCTCACTCCAGGGGGTGCAACAGTAGAGTAAGTGTTGGATAGTATAGGGGTAAAAATTACTATATTATGCGTTGTAATGGTATGCGTTGTAATGTAAGTATGCGTTGTAATGGAATGCGTTGTAAAGGTAGTTTTTAAAAATGCGTTGTAGTGTCCTGCGTTGTAATGTCATGCGTTGTAATGGATTGTGCGTTGTAAAAAATGTGTTGTAAGTGTAGTGCGTTGTAAAAGTTGCGTTGTAAAGGTTGTTCCCCACTTAGATGCTTTGGCCACTTTGCCACTGCTGATCAGTTTCAAAGTGCAAGTGCTCACTGTATAAAGTGTTATGGTAATTGGTTGTCCATAATTGGTATGTTTGTCTTACTAGTAAAGTGCACTATGTGTGCCAGAGCTGGTTATACAAATGCTACTAGTAGGCCTGCAGCACTAATTGTGTCACCCACATAAGTAGCCCTAAAAAGAGATCTCAGGCCTGCCACTGCAGTGCCTGCGCGCAGTTTGTTAACTACCTTGTTGTCCTGACAAGTGCACCCACTTGCCAGGCCTTTCTCGTCCCTTTTTATGCACATCAGACACCCGTATAGGAGGCCCAAGGTACCCCCCTGGGCAGGGTGCAGTGTATGTGAAAGGTACGACATGTACTGAGGTGTGTACCATATCCTGACAGTGAAATACTGCCAAATGCATTTTTCACTGTTGGAAGGCCATCTTGCCCATAGGTCAGAATGGGGAATGCTGGGTCCCATGTTTCCAGCATATCTTTCAATAGGCATAAGATGGAGAAATGAAGTTTAGTGTGCCAGAATTCAGAATTTGATAACACATCTTTCTATGAAGATGGTTTTTAAATTGTGTGTTTAAAAACCACACTTTTAGAAGTGTCTGGTTTCTTGTCCTAACTATCCGGTGTGTCTCTGCCTGGTGTATATTGACTGTCTGGGTTTGGATGTGACAGGGTCTGGGGAATGTCCTGAGACCAGAGAGGAGTAGGTGAGACAGCACAGGCTGGCCTGCATTTGGTGTAGTGGGAGGAGTAGCCCCTTTGATGCAAAGAAGCCTGTGCTGCTGCCACAAGGAATGGCTCCACCCCCTGCAGAGTGTCAGAGGCCCAGACCCTCACTATCAAAGAAAGAAGGTGTGCACTGGCAGGAAGACACCCAGAACTGGTTTGGACAGGGCTCAGGGCCCCCTGAACACAAAGACTTCAAAGGCATTTAGGGGTATAAATGTAAGAGCTGAAACCCCTGAACTCAAGATTGCAATCCAGACTGAAAAAGGATTGAAACTACTTTGTGATCAAGAGGAACCTCTGCCAAAGGAGAACAGCTGAAGAGACTGAAGAGAAGGACTGCCCTTGCTATGTGTGCTGGCTCAGGCCTGCAGTTTCCTGATTTGGCTAAAGAGAGGACAAGGGACTTTGCTGTGTGCTGTGTCCCCCCGCCTGAGAAGACGTTGCTGTGTGCTGTGTCCTGAAGTAACTTGTCTCCAAGGGCCCGAGTAGAGCTGGTACCCTGTTGTGGAAGCTCAGTAACATCAAAGTTTCCACACGTGTCTCAGCGACGCTTGGTGCAGGTGCTTTTGCACGCCTGAGACTGCTGTATGATCTGTGGTGCTGTTTATGAGGTGCCCCGTGACCGCATTGCCCCCGCAGCGTGAAGCATCATCCACGCTGCTGCATTGCTGTTTGTGGCTCGAGCCGTCATCGTCACTGAGGTCGTGAGTGAGGATCGCCGCCGCCGGCCCGAGTCCCAACGTGCCAAAGGATTTCCTGAAGTTAAGGAAGCTGCAAGGCGAAAGGGATTGTGATTATTGTTCGCCAAGAGGAATCTGCCTAAGATCGTCAACGAAGGAGAAGGTAGCGCCATAAACTGTCTGGCTACAGCGTCGCCTAGCAATGGAGCTGAACGTCGTTGGGCCGCCAAACAGGACGTCCGACGAGCGGAGAGAGAGAGCGAGGCAGCGCCCCCCCGGCTAGGCTAGGCTTGGACTCCGGTCGGGAGTCGCAAGCATGTGTGGCCTGGGGAGGCATGCAGGATCTCTCTCCCGCTGCACCGCGCTAGACACGCTGAGTCCCTGAGCGGCCCGTACCTGCCCAGCAGTACCGGGGTCGCCTCTTTAAGCGTAGGACCGTTGTCTCTTCTGTTGGGGCCTCGTGGTGCCTGAGTTGACCGCGCAGGTTGGCATATAGCATTATTCCCTGCATTACCTACTGCCTTATTCTTGCATTATGAACTGCATTATTCCTTGCATTACAAACTGCCTGAGTCTTGCATTACGAACCGCATTATTCTTGCATTACGAACTGCCTGATTCTTGCATTACGAAGTGCCTTATTCTTGCATTACGAACCGCATTATTTCTTGCATTACGAACTGCCTGATTCTTGCACTACGAACCAAATTATTCCTTGCATTACGAACTGCCTGATTTTTGTATTACGAACCGCATTATTTGTGCATTGCGAACTGCGTTATTCCTGCGTTACGAACTGCATTAGTACTTGCATTAAGGACTGACTTATTACTACATTATGAACTGCATTACGAACTTCATAGTATTGCATTAGATCATCGAGAATTGCTCATTAATACCGCAAGAACCTACAAGGGATTGTTGGCCTAATAACCGGCAAAGTGAAATATTATGAATACGCATATGTTGGATTCTTAGCGTTTGGTCTCATCGTATCCCTTTTGATAAAGATACCGCTATTTTTATAAAACCAATGTTGTGTCCATTTGTGGTGTTATCACTGTGTTACTGGGAGTGTGGTTGCAAATACTTTACACATTGCCTTGGAGATAAGCCTGGCTGCTCGTGCCAAGCTACCAGGGGGTGAGCAGGGGTTATCTTAGAGTGTGTCCCTCCTTTCCCTGACTAGAAGTAAGGGTCCCTATTTGGACTAAGGTACCTACCTCAGCCAACTAGAGACCCCCAGTTCTAACACTACTTATGAGAAATGCGCAGCAGGGGTGCTCGCTTTCCCAAGCCACGTTCATCCTGATAAAGACAAAGACCATTTGCTGCTGTAATGCACTAACACTGAAATTAAAAAAAAAAACACAAAAAATATTGTAGGCTGGCAGAGCTGTAATAGCAACACTTTTGTGGTGTCATTTATATGTTATGCTTCTTTCATTTGTGCCACAACCCTGAGCTCCTCCTTGACATATGTTTCTTTTTTGTTTTTGTATGTGTCTGTTCAGCCATTGCAGCAGAATGTAACTGCTTCTAGACACTAGTGAGAGATGGGAAGGCGAAAGGGGTTGCTAAGACGTGGCAGCGGCACAGTATCCTTGGAGGAAAGGGCATGATGCTGAATAGCAGCCACTGTGGAATCGCCACGGAGCAAGTAATCGATACAGACTCCGGTTGTAATAGAGTAGACGCGACATCTTGTAAGTGGATTTGAATCACAGATGCAACACAAACTTAACAATTTTTTTTTATTTACTTACCAGGGCAAAACTTTTTTTGTTCCAGAAATTCACTTGAAAGTAGCCCAAAGTAGTGCATAGCACTGATTTGCTTTATTTAGCGCCCAGGGGTAATTCCATGGGTGATTCATGAGCATTCCTATGCAACCACCCATGGTTTTGATGTAAAACCATATCTCCTTACAAAAAGTAGACAGGTTTTGCATAAAAAATAACACCATTTTGAACTAGGTGTTTTCAAGTAGAAGGCTTTTATTTCTCGTTTCTTTTTTGACTTTCCATGTGTGCTGCACTGTACAACACACTTACAAAGTAGGAAAATATATAAAGTTAAGGTAATCTAAGCATAGTATTTTATACTGGAAGGGCATCCTTCAAGTATAAAATCTATACTAGACTCATGCAGACACGTTTGCACTATGATCCAAAGGTGTGTGCAGCGGCGGCCAGTAATTTTAGGAGGGAGGGGGTGGACGGACACACATGCACACTTACACGCTCACTCATACCCATGCATTTACACATGCGTGCACACACACATCCATTCACAGCACTCACTACAAAATATTCAAACATACACGCATGCACACACCAAACTTTAATTCAAAAAAACTATTTACACTTACATGCCGCTCTGCCTCGGAGGTTCCAGGAGGGTTGGCACTGCTGCCTTCTCTCATTGGCTGACCTAAGGCCAGCCAATGAGGGGAGGCAGCAGTCCCTTACTCATCACAGAGTGGGATGAAGACAATTAGAGTTGCAGGCCCCACCCCACTCTGTGACGAGGTGTCACTGATAGACACACAGCCCTGGGCACTTCAGGGCTTAAAACTGAAGCGCCCAGGTCTGAGGCAATCAGTGATGCTCCCCCTCGTCATGAGGGGAGGGTCCCAAGGACCTTTGATGAGCTGAGGACGTCATGCCCATAGGAGCTGTGACATCCCCAGCCCAACAAAATTCAACTCAGGAAACCAGGAATCTGCACATTTAGCGCATGTCTTGCTCCTGGTTGCCTGACCTGGATCTAAAAGTGTCTATCAGGCTGACCTTTGTTGAGCCTGACAGATACTCCTCTTGATGGGCAAAAGGAGAGGGAGCATGGCCGCTCAGCCCATTTGGACGGAGCGCGGCTTGGTGTGTGCGTGGGGCCTGGCAACCTGATGGTGCACCAGCACCAGGGAGAGAGGAGGAAAGTGCCACATCGCTGTGGATATAGCGTTGTCCTGCTCTCCCCTTCTCACGCAATGCAGTGCAGTATTTTTGGCTGCTGCACTGTGTGAGAATTTAATAAATATGCCCGAAGTGTCATTATCCTAGAATACGTTTTTAAATTAGGCGATATTCCAGTTTTACTCTAAACAGCATCAGGATGGGGTTAGGGGGAGGGGCAGAGAGGTGAGCAAATGTCTTTAAAAATGTACAGTATTCTGAATGTTATATTGTTTTATATCGTTTGATCTATAGCGCTTCATACAATAATTGTTGAATTTGAAGTGCTATAAATAGTGTCTTAATATTACCCTATTTAATGGTACTCATTTTATCAACCGCAGAAGGAAAATAGAACTGGCCTAGCTCAGATGCAAACTTTTCCTCTGTTGATCTCAACAGAAATCTGAAGCCAGCAATTAAACAAATGAATCATCTTGCCTGCATGTTATTTCATGCCATTTTATGTTATCTAGCTATGGTAATCTTTCCTATGGAAATTCTAGTACCTAATATTATTTACGGTGCTGTAAAGTGTGGTAAAAAGGTTATAGGATGCCAACGTTCAGCTGAAAGAGGCCCAGCCGTTTGCTGAATGGCTCCTTGTAAGAACCAGAAGTACTGGGCTTTAGTCCTGGTTTCACCACCAGAGTAACGTATGTGATCTTGGACATATCTTTTCATATCCTTCTGCCTTTGCTCTCTTTTCTGTGGAAGCCCCTAGAAAAAGAATAAAACTGTCTGAAATCCAGCTTTAAGTGCTATATGGATAATGGCCGTGTGTTGGTGCTGTGAGTACACTAATTGTTTCAGATCACTCGGAACCATGACAATAAAAAAGCATTTATCAAACAGGTGCAGCTTTGTTACAAGTCTTGCAGATAAACTGGTTAGCGCTTCATCAAGACATGCACGTTCCCATCAAGCCACCAGATTAAAATGTACAGCAAACACAGACTTTTGCAGTGAGGCTGCCTTAATACACCAGGAATTAAAATGAATTAAATCATCATGTGTCCTACACAGCTTGGAGACGAGTGCTGATAGGTAGTCGCGTTTCACCTCCGAACCTTCTACTGCAAAAGTCTTTAAATCCGGTGTGTACGTCATCTATGGCATATTATGAGACTCTAGGCGCTGCTGTAGGTATTAGTGTTACTGGTTCTATCCCGCCTGGCTGGCTCACGCGGCGCCTTCTCGTGTGGGTACTATGGGGTTGTGCGCGACACCTCCACCACCCTATCCGGAAACCCATGTGGGGCAGCGCCCTTCGCTGGACATTGGCACTACCGGCAGACCCGTGCCAGGCAAACAATGAGGTGTGCTGAGGAAGGGGCGGTGGAATGTGCCCCGGGGCGCCCTGGAATGTGGGCGATGTCGGGAATCTTCGGCGGAAAGATCTCAGATAGCCAGGTATGTCTGTACACGAGCCGAGGGCGAGGGGCACGCCGGGGTGCGGAGAGGCCGGGAGGACTTCTCCTGTGGAGGAGGGTTAAAGAGACTCCCGTTTCCTGCACGGAGGCGGTCGAACTCTGGAGTCGCGCGCAGGTGTGGCAGAAATACTTGTGCTGTGGCGCAATATGTACAAAAGGCAGGCATGACAGGACGCGCTTACCCAAACAGTCGTTAACATTATTAGCGCTGTGACGTTTTAAACAGTCCTCGTACAGAGACAATAGGTACTCTTTAAAACCCAATAAATACACCTGGCTAATGGGGTGTCACTCCGACATGTCACCGCGTCACTAAAACTCCCAGCGACTCCCCACTCTCTGGGGCATATTATCAAGCCAGGCGATAAAATTATCGTCGCTTTAGCGGCAGAAAACGGCCGCTAAAGCGGCGATAATGAGCTTGATAATATGCTCTAAGGAATTCCAATTGAAGCTCAGGTTAGATGTCCTTCACATCTAACATGGGCTTCAATTGGAATTCCATAGAGCATATTATCAAGCTCATTATCGCCGTTTTAGCGGCAGTTTTCTGCCGCTAAAGCGGCGATAATTTTATCGCCTGGCTTGATAATATGCCCCCAGGTCCTTTCTAGACCAAACTGGAAAAAGCGCCCTTCATCCTTGCACTCGAAGGGCGCCCAGGAACCAGATTCATGACCTCCCCCGTGACTCACTGTGTAATAAGACAACGGACTCACCGAGAGAAGCCCTTTGGCCTTCGCTAAAGGTACCGAAAGCCCTACATAAAAATCAGTACAGTACAGTGAGTTTGCTTCTGGAAAGCTGAAGAGGCTGGGACAAGGTGAGACCTGCAAAGCTGTGCCTGGCACGTGATTGACACGGTTCAGCCCTGCTGGCCTTTCAAGGGTGACAAATGCCAACGTGATGGATGAAAAATGTGAAATAATCATAGTCCGCAGACCAGCCACGAGCACATCAGAAACTGTGCAACAGAAAATGGTGTTTAGCACGATGCTCAGCATTGCACCATGGTGCAAAGGTAAGCCAGAAGGGCCTGGAGTGGTATTTGTTCTTGAAGTACACCGTCCAGGAACATTTCATTGCAATGACATCCGCCTAAATGTAAGCCATGTAAAATACGTCATTTTGTGGAAAACTATAATTATCTGTAGGAATATCACATCATATTTTGCTTGGTCATCCAACGTGCAGTTCCCCTGCTCCATTTAGACGTAAATTTGGGATGAACTTCGGGAGCTTGTTTTCAAAATGCAAAAAAAAAATCAGTAGTCCATTGGTGGAGGGAGTTTCCTCCTTGCACATGGGGGACATGTGACGAACAGGTGTTCAGCAAAACACACAAGATGATGGATGGAATGTTGCACATTGGCATAACATTCACCCCCAGTCACAGATCTGGGTTTAATCCATTGTTATTTTGCTCACCACGCCACCCCAGTTCAGACCTGGCCATATGCAAATCAGTCTTGACCCTGTGCCTCATGGGAACAGTCCAGTCTGAACTGCCAAGCCATGTCTTCTCTGGACCGGAATCAAGCATCCTAGGACCGGTTTCGGGGTTTCACCCCTCTTCAGCCAGGATAGCTTGACTCCAGTGGCGTAGTGAGCACGGGACCCACGTCTGGGCATACCCTTCCCACATAGGGCGAACAGCAAAACACACAAGATGATGGACGGAATGTTGCACGTTGGCAAAACATTCACCCCAGTCACAGATCTGGGTTTAATCCATCGTTATTTTGCTCACCACGCCACCCCAGTTCAGACATCGTTATTTTGCTCACCACGCCACCCCAGTTCATACATCGTTATTTTGCTCACCACTCCACCCCAGCTCAGACATCGTTATTTTGCTCACCACTCCACCCCAGTTCA
Source organism: Triturus cristatus (assembly GCF_964204655.1). Lineage (NCBI taxonomy): Eukaryota > Metazoa > Chordata > Amphibia > Caudata > Salamandridae > Triturus > Triturus cristatus. The sequence continues at coordinate 608,849,337 of NC_140584.1, forward strand.
TACATCGTTATTTTGCTCACCACGCCACCCCAGTTCAGACATCGTTATTTTGCTCACCACTCCACCCCAGTTCAGACATCGTTATTTTGCTCACCACTCCACCCCAGTTCAGACATCGTTATTTTGCTCACCACGCCACCCCAGTTCAGACATCGTTATTTTGCTCACCACTCCACCCCAGTTCATACATCGTTATTTTGCTCACCACGCCACCCCAGTTCAGACATCGTTATTTTGCTCACCACGCCACCCCAGTTCAGACATCGTTATTTTGCTCACCACGCCACCCCAGTTCAGACATCGATATTTTGCTCACCACGCCACCTCAGTTCATACATCGTTATTTTGCTCACCACTCCACCCCAGTTCAGACATCGTTATTTTGCTCACCACGCCACCCCAGTTCAGACATTGTTATTTTGCTCACCACGCCACCCCAGTTCAGACATCGATATTTTGAACAGGTGTTCAGGTCAAGGGTTTCCAGTGGCAGAGCCAATTTACCATCCACCATAAATATCTCTGCAGTTCCACACGTCTAAATGGAACAGGGGAACTGCAAGTTCGGTAGTGGGATTTCTGCCATTTTTTGGCAGATGTGCTGTCTGCCACACTCTAAAGGGTCATATCCGTGTTCGCTAGCCCCCAAGCCTATTAGGGATGTGGCAGACATTTGGTTGGCTCTCACTGACTTTCAGAGAGAAGTCCGGAATGTGGAGGTGGGTGAGCCGATACATTAACAGAGAGAGATGAGCCTGACCCGAGCCACGAGTCTGGCTTTCCTCAAGGAGTACATGCAGGAGCGGAGCTATGGAAAGGGCATGTAAATCATGAAAAAAAACCAACATGCAAAAATACGCTAAAGTATCTTCAATATTCAAAATATTATATTTCTTTAACAGATTGAAGTGTTTCACCTTTGTACATCAGATTATATCATTATATTGGGGCATTTACTAAAAACAATTTTTAAATCCTACTTGAAACGTTCATGCTCCTTCCTCCCGCCCTGATGACAACGCCATGAGTGAAGTAAGAGCATTACATCCCATTGCACTTGTAATATGGCAAACGAGTTATCCATCATGTTTGTGTTGGAGTAAACCGTCCATTGAGCTCTAAATCATGGCTCGCCCACCTCTGCATGCATGTTATTAAGTCCACTAAGCCCTACTTGTACTTTCAGAGGTCAGCTTGGCATGTTACCGAGTCAACCTAGTCATACACATGTGAGCGTAGCATGTGATGACTTTTCTTCAGGCCCACTAGCCTTTACGAGGTGAGCCTGACGCTGACGAGCAGTGTGCATTATCCCACCTGGCGTGTGAGTGACTCCCCACCTCTCCGCGTCTCTGCCACCCTGAAGCGAAATCACCCAGATTCCCTTAGTCCAGCGCATGAAATGGGCAGGTACTGTCCGGTACCCTGCACCTGCATTTCTTTATTTAATTCAGCAGAGAAGCAATAGGTATGGTGGGAGAGTACCGACACTCATCAGCAGCTAACAGGTACCCAAGAACATTGAGTATCTGTACGTCTATATTTGCTTTTCAAATCCTGCTGTAGATCATCTTAATCGCCCCACCCCGCCCCACCCCAGCAGCTCTTCCCCTGTCGTGTGAGAGCGGCGTTTGAATCCGCGGTGGTGTTGTAATCGGAAACCTAACTGGCCGCGTGCCACGCCGGGAACCTCTAAGTGGAAATGACGTGTGGCACCCTTCCTCACCCACCTCTACAATGGAGGCCTTTGTTGCCTGCCACTGGGATGGGGTGAGCCTGATCTAGAGGCTGACTAAAGCGTCCGTCATCACAAGGCGTGGGCCGAGAAAACAATCTCAGAAGTGCCCCAAATAATGATCAAATGCATCATCTTAAGTGGGATGGTGAAATGGGTCGGGGGCTGGGAGCAGACACGCAGCTGTCATTGCACGTGGGTGGGTGCACGAGATGGTCTTTTACCAGAAATAGTCCCCACTCGGCAGCCGTACGATGGTCGCTCAGTGGTGTAATGTGTTGATTCTGATCAGAAAGTTCATCTGAGAGGGCATCTAATGGGCATGTGGCGTCAGTGGTGTCTGGTGACTCTGTAACATCATGGTGGTGAGTGAGTGGCATAAACCACATCATGTGGTGATTGTTTGTCACTGGCATGTTGTGCCCTGTTATGTGCATCTTCAGATTCTTAACAGAATTGGCGCTTCAACGCCTCGTCAGGGGTAAGCGCTATATAAATTGCAAGTACAATGCAACTTTCCACAGCGTTGCGAAGGTGCAAATGTGTGAATATGCGCAGCTTACATCAAACAATGTTTTAAAAAGATAATGAAAGAAATGGAGGGGCATATGTACAAGGGGATTGCACCACAGGAACGTCACTTTTTTCGACGTTTCGGTGGTGCAATGCGCTGCATCATATTTAAAAAGAAGCGTCAAGCCACTTTGCATGGCTCAACACTACTTTGTAAATATGGTACCCTTTCATTCCGGTATCTGCGTGAAAGGAGCATGCAGTGGCTGTTGCTGTGGGCGTTCCACCGCAACACCCATTGCTTTTTGACGCTGGCCTGGATTTACAAGGATGTGTAAATCTGAGGCAGCGCCAAAAACTAACGCCACTGAAGAGCAGGAGTTAAATTGGTGCAACAAGGAGAACTACTTTTATTTCTCCTCGTTGTTTGCTCTTTCTGTGTGTGCAGCGTTCTGCAGTACACATAGAAGTAGCAAGCCACTATTAATGATCATTTATGTGCAGGAAGGGGCACCTTCCTCCACATAAGCAATCATCCCTTTATCGCAGGTACCCTTGCACTATGGCACAAGGGTGTCTGTGTTGGCGCTAGGCAGCTATTTTTGGTGCCAGCGCAAGGGAAAACATAGGGATGAGCTGTATTTTTGTAAATACAGTGCATCCCTGTGGTTTTTTAAATGACGCAGTGTGGCGCTGTAAAATTTGCCGCAGTGCGGCAACATTTCCTTGTATATATGCTCCAGAGTTTCTGCAACAGGACCAGCCCAAAATCGGATTGCCCGGGACAGTGCCTGGGCGGAAAGAACATTTTGTGTTCGTTGTGGTGGCGGGGTTCATTGCGGTGTGATGGTAGGAGGAGTGAGGGTGATGGGAGGAAGGCAGGAGTTGATGGGGTGCTATCAATTACGATGAGGTTCATTAAGGGCTGATTACAAAGTCTTAAATGGGACCCGATTGAGACCAAGTGGGGTGGACGAGCTACTGTTTGCCTAACATTAAGTCAGGCAGCTCTTTGCAGCACCCCTTGGAATATTGGCGCACCCGAGCCTGGGCCCAGCTCACCCATGCCCAAGGCTAGCCATGCTCTTGCAATCCCATCAGTCAAATCATGTTCCTATTTGTTTCATTTCCACAGACACCAGCAATGTCTAGGTTTCCTATCAGTCTCTCCTTGTTCCAAGCTTCAGAGAATGTTGTTTTTGTTGTACACCCAACACTTTGACCTTCATGTTTCCTGGCTTCCTGATTGTTTCTGTTGAAGCTTTCTTCAGTCTCACTAAGCACTCTGGGCCTCATTTATGAGGCACCTTGCGTCACTGGGACGTCATTTTTTGTGACATTCTATGGCGCAGGAGCCTGCTTCATATTTACGAGGCAGCACTAAGCCACTTTTTTTGGCTTAATGCTTCTTCGTAAATGTAATTTCATTTAACACCGTTTTCTGCATTAAAGGGGCGTGCAATGGGTGTTGCTGGGGGCATTCCCAGCAATATCCATGGCTTTTTGACCCTGCCCCAGATTTACAAAAATTGTAAATCTGAGACAGTGCCAAAAACTTCTCCCCAGGGGAGGCGTAAGGGAGGCACAACATGGAGAAATATTTTTATTTCTCCTATCTGGTAGATACGGTGCATTCCTGCCCTTTTCATTTGCCATTGGGGAGCGCAGCAGGAAGGCCTGAAGCACTGCCCTAAGGCAAAACATCATAAATGAGGTCCTCTCTTCTTTGTGGCAGAGAGGTACCTGTCGAAACAGCTTGTGGAGCAGTGGATCCAACTAAAGAGAATTTACTGAATTGGGCGTCTGATCAACACATAGGGCATGAGCAGAATCACCCATTGCAATCGACTCAGATGACATCTCCAAACGATGCCGTGGGTCATGCTCTCTTGGTCGCTTGTAGTAGAACGAGACCATTTTCAACCTTCCACACAGAACTTAAATAACACCACACCTCCGGACAGTGGTCATAGTAGGTGGGATGTGAGGGGCATGACGTGCCCGTAATTTTTAATTTAAGAAAAACAGTTTCAGCACTTTTTGTGATAAGACAACCCTCCCATGATCAGACAGTTGAAATGCTTCAGTCAAAATGTAAGGCAAGGAGTCTTCTGTGCTGTGAAACCGAAGACGAGCAGACAGCTAAACAAGCCTTCTCACCAGGGTGCCTGCTGTTTCAAAGAAATGTAAATGGGCACAACTGGTTAATCTGCAAATGTAAAGGGTACTTGGAAGTCATTACTGGCTTTAATTGATTGAATCACATGAAGGTTCTTGATGACACAGATTTATTCTTTTTGAGTGATATGGCAAGGGAGTTACCAGCCGAGCTGTGAAGTGTGTGCTTTTAAGGAAAGTCATTACAAAAAATACACTGTGTACAGTCTGGCTATTGCTAAAATCTATATTTGGAAGCACTTTTTTATTCTAAACCTTTCGCACCTTTTGTAGCAGCCAATCGTACACTGTGTGTAATGCAATTTTAAAATAATCACACATATTAACAGTGCTTTCTGTCACAGACTGGGACCTCATAGCATTGAACATACACAAGTCACTATTCTCCACTGACTAACCAGGATTCAATTCTGTGGCTCTTTGGTTGTATACGCAGACCTCTGCAGTGCATTAAGTAATAGAGGCTTCACGAAGAACGATAATGCATTTCCCACTGACCAACTTAACTTGCATTTATTTTTCATTTAAGCTGTGCCTTATTTTATAAGTAGTTACCTGAAGGTAATAGACCGAAAAAAGTTATAGAATATTTTGTTTTTTTTAGCTATGCCTTTGATCCTGCCCCATACTCACCTGACCATGCCACCTATCGCACAGCATCACAGTTCCCATACTCATTTTATGCACTTCGACCACTGCCTAAGGGAGCTCCACTGACTTCCGATAAACAAACGTGCTCATTTCACACACATTCATTAGATGACTTAAGCCCCATCTACGTGAACAATTGCATCTCCTTCTATCAACCACCCAAACAACTTCGCTCTGCAGAACTCCGACACTTTCACATTTCATATTTCAAGCATACAGATCAGGAGGATGACTGTTCTCTTACATTGCTCCTAAGGTGTGGAACAACCTCCCACTTCACATCAGACCCTCCTCCTCTCTTTCTGAATTCTACAAGAATCTGAAGACCTGTCTTACCAATTAACCAGCCTACCCTAGGCAGAGCTAGGCACACTCACCTACTGAGCGCCAATATACCCTCGAGGGTGATTGTGTGCTTTACAAACACACATAACATAACATAACTGTGACCCTAGCTTCTGATTTGTCCATCAAATTAATTTATTCCTTTCCTTGAAGGAAACAATGAAAGGAATTAGTAACTACCCATCATCAGAATGACATATCAAGTACGGGATCCCTCATGGTTCAACACTGCCTCTCTTCTTGTTAACATATTTATTAAATTCTTACCGACAGCAGAGCCATACAATTTCTTTTATGTGGAATGTCAATCAGATTTATCTGAGCATTAGTCCCTCAGGAGGATTTTACCACATGTCAGAAGGCCTGAAGAAGGTGGTTGCATGGATGAATTATAGTGAGTTGAATCTACAGAGGTCTTGCTTTTCGGCCATGAAGAACATCTCAAAGTAGACCTGGGCTAAAAATTCCACCAATTGGTTTGCCAAATCTGTTCCACCTTGCAAAAGCAATGGAATTTCTGAAGTTTCACATTTTTAGGAATGTTTTACAAAGGTTTTTTGTTTCAAAGTGGTCAGTGATTCAAAAACCACTAGGAAGCACGAAAAAATTCACAATAAATTGTGTTTCATGGCTTATCTTGGTGTCTCTTACCCTCTGTTTCATGGAACACAGAAAAAAATGTTTTATCATCTGATTTTTTTAAAATAAGTTCTTGATTTTTATAGGAAAATACAATGTGAATAAAACCTAATACCCCAACACAGCAACTCTCATTCACCCTCCTCTCAACCATTGCACAATTTAGAGCCTTAAAACATAACTCATATGCTCCACCACCACCCCAGACAAAATAAACAACATGCCACTCTTCACAACTTTGCATTTCCGTATCTATTACACAACCAGACTTCTCTACAAAAACAGCACAGCTCACCAACTTAATCCACCACCTACATATGCAGACCCAGCAAAATACCTTCCAAGCATTGTAGACGAGGATTACATTATAGACAAGCAATACTATTGCTATCCTCATACAGTTATTACCAGCACCAATAACACACCTGCTGCAAGTTCAAAGAATATTGCTTACTCTTCAAGAAAACAAACTCACACTATCACCAAAACACAACCTCTAGACTGCCTACTAATAAATGCTTGATCCCTCTCTAAAAAGAAGCACCAGATCTACGACCTACTAACTGACACACAACTTGACTTACTCTTCGTAACTGAACCATGGATGGAAGATGGCATGGCTCCAGGGTTGCATGAAGCAGTTCCTTCAGGATCTCAAACTGTCACACAAAATCACATAGGCAATCGTATAGGCAAAAGGTGACTAGCTGTTATATTCAAGGAAACAATACATCTCACCAAAGCTGTCAACATTTCCATTCAAGGACATTAGGCCCTCGTCTTCAGATGCAACCCGTCGCCAACTTCCTCCGGTAACCTCTTCCTTCTTTACTGATGACCAACTAGCAATGCAACATTGCCAGACACATTTCTAGACACACTTTCAAAACTTATAACACTACAGTCCAACCTATGCATTCTTGGTGACCTAAACATTTGGTTTGACAAACCAGTATGCCCCATCCCAAAACAATCATCACTTGTCTAGGCACATTAAACCTACATCTGATAATTCACAGACACACACATATCACTGGACACATTCCCAGATGTCATGTTTGCAAATTCAGAACTAGTTACCTTTCAAAGGATTACTCTAGTGACATAGGCAGACCATCATTTGGTAGCTTTCCAACACAAAACACCACAAATCAACACACCCAAGGCCATCTTACATGCATCCACCTATTGACTGTGGAACAAACTCAACTTTGAATACTTAGAAACATTACTAACATCCAATACAGATCTAGACACCATAAATTCCATTAAAAAACTTTATGTGTGGCTCCAGGATGCCTTTGATATTCAAATAGCACTAAGAACAACAAAACAGGACAAAATAAAACAAGCACATTCAAGGAAGCCAGAACTGAAAATGATAAAACAACAAATTGCAAAACTGCAATGCACCTTGCTCAAAACAAATTGAAACCAAGACAAACTTCACCAACTTAAACATAACAGAATATGCAAGTCAACTGTCAAAAAAGATACTATTCAGACAGAATTCAAAATGCTAAATGATCAAATAAAGAAGTTTATAAGATTCTCGCAAGATTTCGTAAACCTAAATACATAGAAGGAACTCATCCCATTACTCAAGAATTTACTGGCAAACTGGCAAATCATTACACAACCAAAGAAGCGATTTTGGACGCTTATTTAAAATATAGTAATACCACCAATATGTGAGGTCATAAGCTTTATTTAAAAAAAATATCTTTATTGAAAATGTTTCTGCGATTATTTTACCCCCTCTGTACCCCTCCCCCACCCAAACCCCACAGAAACATTACTAACCACAAGAATAGAAAATAGAGGGAGAGCTGGAAACAAATAAGAAACAACTTTTACAAATCACCTAAAACTGATCACTTTGCTTTAAATTACTTAAACCATTTAAATACAATCCATTATTAATTCAGATAAAGTGCATGTGCGATTTTTACCCTTCTTTTTGATCTACCCAGGTAGCGAGGGCCTTCCAAATTTTTATTTTTGCCCTACTCCCTTTATGGGCATTTATGCTTTTCTCTAGACTATAGGCTGAAAGCAGTCGAGCCAGCCACTGCTGGAGGAGGGGTGATCTGGATCTAGCCATGCCGATGAAATACATAACCTACAAATAGTCAACCCCCCTCTCTCATTAATCCTGCCATTCTCTTGTACTCCCAATAGAATTAGGGCAGGAGTCATGACTATTTCCAGCTTCAGTTTGTTTCCTAAAAATTCTTCGATTTGTCCGATTACCAAAGTGAGGGCATTACACGTTGCAAACACATGAACAATATCGTTCTGAGATAGTAAACAGCGGGGGCATTGGGTCCCCTTCCCTTCCCTCACTTTACGATTCGGTCTGGTGTATAATATAAAAAGAAACACGTTTTATAAAACTGAACCTCTAGCTTAGCTGACATCAAGACATCCTGCGCCACTAAAAAGGCTTGTTGAAATGCATTATCTGTAATGTCTAGCTTAATTTGCCATTTTTCAGAGGTTTTTGTCATATCAACCTTCATTAAATTACTTAAGAAGTGATATTCAATACCAATACGGGGGGAGTTTCCTTCATTAGTTTTTCTATAAGTTCATTCTTGTTCATTCTCCCTACCCCTATCCCCTTTTTCATTAAGAAATCCCTGATTTGAATTAATTAAAAAAAATGATCCATGGGTGAGATTAAACTTCATTTTAAGTTCTTCAAAAGATATAAAACCCAGCGATGTGTAAAAACAACCCATTTTATCGATCCCTCTCAGCCGCCAGTTGCTCATAAAATAATCATCAAAAATCCCTGGAAGGTTCCTATTACCCTGGAATGTAGTATATAAATTAAGTTTATCTAGCCCTAATAGCTGTCGGGTATATGCCCAGGTTTTGAAAGCTGTCATGAGAGTCTTAACCTAACCCTTTTATAGAAGCCGAGCTCCAGCTGGAGCCATAAGCAGCCCCTGGCATCTTTTCCGATCAATAATTCATATGGAGAGGGGCACCTCTGCGTCTCACCCCCCATATGGTCCCTAAGTAATATTATATAATGCACTAAGCATGTGGCCCAATAATATAATCTCAAATTGGGAAGGGCCAGCTTCCGCGCTCTAATGACAGTGTCAAAAACTTAATTGATCTTTTCTTTGTTTAGAATAAGACCAAATAAATTGCGAAAATAAAACTTCAAATTTTTTTCAGCAAAAATTAGGGAAAATAAGTGGCATGGCTCTCATAAAATATACAATTTTAGGGAAATATATAATTTTAATTAAATTGCATCGACCGACCAATCTTAAGTGTAGATTATCCAATTTTCGTAGTACTGTTTTAGTTTTCTCTGCTACTGGATTTAGGTTCTCATTCACTATAGCATTGAGATCAGCCCTAATTATAACCCCTAGATAAGTTGCACTCTCCACCACTGTACTATCATTTATTGCAGCATAATCATTAGTGATAATCTGTGTTTTTCCCTTTTTCAGAGAATACCCGGAAAGTGCCCCAAAAAACGCAGCTTCCTCTTCTATAGTTCTTATGGCTGCCTCATGGTTAGAGGTCACCACAACTACATCATCGGCATATGCCAAAAGTTTAGTGCCGTGCCCTTATAATGTGACTGGTGGTATATTTGGATTTAGGTACGGTCTCTTTAAAAATGGCTCGATGTTTAATGCGAAAAGTAAGGGGAACACGGCCCCCTGTGGAGTTCCCCTTGTAATTGTCAGGTTTTCTGATAATTCTCCATTTATACACACTCTGGCAGTAGGGTTAATATATAGAGCTTTATTAGACCTGATAAAATTAGGGCCAATCCCCTTTTTGATCATCACAGCCCAGAGAAAGTGCCAGGAGACCCTATCAAAAGCTTATTCCACTTCCAGCAGAATTGCTGCTGTAAGGTCTCCTGACACTTGTCCCGCATAAAAAATTGTTATGATCCTCCGTATATGGTCTATGGTGCTCCTCCCAGGGATGAATCCAAGCTGCCAATCTACCACCATTTTATCGATTAATAGGGATAAACGGGCAGCTAGCGTCTTTGAATAGATTTTAACATCACAGTTCATTAACGTAATTGGACGATATGAGCCTGGCTCTTCTATTGGATTTTTGTTTTTTTTAGGAAAGACCACAATGTTTTCTCCTGCCCAAGATTTTGGTGGAAGCTCTCCCTTGAAGGTTTGTCTCAAGAGATCTATCATCGCTTCCTTCACTTGATCAAAAACGTTTTATAAAATTCGGACAGTATTAGATCTGTCCCTGCAGCTTTCCCATCAGACAAACCCACAAGTGCTGCTGACACCTCTTCCCATCATTAAGGGACGTCTAGTAGTTTTTGTGTCTTCCTTGTCAGTGGTATTTTAGGCAGCAAGTTTAAATACTGCTTGACTGGGTCTTGTTTTTGGAATTCTGAGCTCCCTATTCCTTCCAGATACAGAGATTGGTAAAACTTCTGAAAAACCTCTTGTATATCATTTGTGCCATGTACCATCCCCAAAACTGGAACCCTAATATGCATAATCTCATTATGAACGTATTCCTGCCGTGTTCGTATTGCCTATTGATGCCCTATTTGATCTCTAAACTCATATATCTTTTCTTGATTGATAGCTATTCTTCCAATTGATTTTTTCACTAGAGTTTCCCCAATTGCTGCTTTCGCTAATGCTATCTCATCTTGGACATCTTCGACATTGTTCGCCTGTTGTACTGTCATAACAAGTTTTTCCTCTGCTCAGACTATGTGCGTCTTGCACTTCTCGTTTTTTCCTTTTCTCAGGGAAAATTGAATTGTTTCCCCCCTAACGGCTGCTTTGAAAGAGTCCCATATGACAACTAGGGGTGCTGTTCCTACATTTTGCTTCAGGAACTCCGATATTCAACTCTCATGTGCTCCCTATACCCCTCGTCCCGCAAAAGGGCTCTTTCAAAGTTCCAGACAGTGTTTTTTTGAATCATTCCAGTCATTGCTACTTACAATACTAGTGGATTGTGATCTGATAAAAAACCTATGAAATCCGTTAATTTTACACTCTTGTTGTAACAAAGCTGATACTAGAAAATAATCTAATTGTCAATGCTTTTTTTCCTTTTTTTTTCTTTTTTTTTTTAGTCCTCGTCCTACCGATAAGCTTCTGCAGGTCTTATGAAGCCGATGTTTCGATCTGTGGGCCTCACGGCTTACTGCACTCGCTTAGGTCGCCCGACTGGTCCCATTTGTAGGGGAACTTTGTGTAATCATAGGACTGGCTATATTAATCTTAAATTACGTCCCCATCTCATGAGGAGCTGCCAGATGTTTGTTAGATAATCCCCATCCTCTTCATAGTCAAGGCGAGCCATAGCGAATGTGGCTTTAAGCCAGTCCTCTTTCTTCGGATGTAGGGGGTCTTTCCACTTTTTGCAGACCTCTCTCCGTGCAAGTAGTACCGGATATAATAATAACCCACTGTGTGGCTGCGGTGCTGTCTGGCAAAATGAACCGCCATCTCCGAAAAAAACTAGTGACAGATTGACATCAATGTTAACTTTAAAAATATCTTGAAGAGTGTCACCGACCTCCTTCCAGAATTTTTTCAATTCAGGGCACTCAAAAAAGACGTGGCGGTCATTGGCTATAGGCGTCATACATCTAGGGCATTTTGGTGTTGGAGTTGGAGAGAACTTGGCTATCTTTGCTGGGGTGTAATAAAGCCTATTGATGACAAAAAAATGATTCTTTATTAGACTAGCAGGTTTGATATATTTGTATAGTACTTTCAATGAGGGCTCGAAAAGGGCATCTATTGAAGGTTCAAGGGGGGTTTGATTCCAGGCTGTAGATAGAGATGGACTCTCTGAATCTTCGGCTTCTAGTAGATGATTATACCACACTGATATCTCTTTTCTTATTGGATGTACAGATTGACACAGACTTTCAATATCCCAATTCCCTCTTATTTCCTCTTTTTCTGCGTCAAACCATGATACCAGCTGTAGGAATTTGAATCTAGAAAACCCTGCACCAATCCTTGCCCTCAGAAGTTCCCAGGGATGAATCCCCTCTGAATCTACCAAGTCGGACCAGATGCTAATGCCCGCTTTCTTGATAGGTACCGCTAGACTATCTCTAAGGCAATGAGGTGTTCCGAGGGAGTCCCAAATAGGAGCTAGGTCTGAATAATAGCCTATCCCCCATTTAATCCTGACTTTATTCCATAATTCCACGGCTGCCCTGAGAACCTTCAGGCGTACTCGCTTAAAGTATTTTGGGGCCCCAAACTTATATAAGAAAGCCTCTCCACCTCCTCCTCCTTCCGATCTTGCCATTTCTCCCAACAACCTTCCCCAGGCTGACTCTTCTGGTTTCGCAAGTTGGATCCGGATGCCTTTAAACTGAAATGCTACCGCATACCAACTAATGTCGGGAAGAGCCAGCCCTCCTTTATTGAGTCTGCGTCTCAATTTCTTTCAGGCCAACCTGACCCCTTTGTCCCCCCAGATAAAACTCCCAATCTTGCTCTGTACTTCACTAATACTCTTATGTGGAAAGGCCAGAGGTATAGTAGAAAATAGGTAGGAAAGCTTCGGGAGAATGACTATCTTTACTAAGTTAACTTTACCGTAGATAGTTAGGGGCAGGTTCCTCCATCTGCTAAAGAGGCGGTCTATTTCTTTGATGGTTCTATCTAGATTGATCTGGGGAATTTGTTCCAGGTCTTTAACAATGTAAATACCTAAGAATCTTAACTCTGCGCTGGTTACTCCCCCCCATTGATCTAAGTTCCAGCACATCACCTCGGTCTTTGATGTATTGACTAAGTAACCTGACAGGGACCCAAATCCTTCCAGAAGCGCCTCCACCAGGGGAATAGCCACCTCAGGATCATTGGTGTATAATATTAGGTCATCCGCGTAGAGAACTAACTTACAGCTATAAAGTTGGGACTTAAAGGGCTAAATTGATTCATCTAACCTGATAGCTTGTGCCAGTGGTTCAATATAAAGATTAAATAAAAGAGGCGAAATCGGGCAACCCTGCCGGGTCCCCCTCTGGATGTTAAAACTTGAGGTCAATAAACCATTCAGAAGAATCCGAGCAGAGGCTCCCTGATAGCTATTCTTCAGGGTTTGAATTAAGACGGGGTCAAAGCCCATTGCCTCCAGTACTTCCCAAAGGTATACCCAACAGACTCTGTCAAATGCCTTGGCCGCATCCAAGACTACTATGGCCAATGGATCAGATCTTTCAATTGCCAGGTCGATATTGCCTATTAACAGTTGCGTCTGTTCCTGGATGTGCCTTCCAGCAACGAAAGCCCTTCTGGTCAATATGGACCAGCTTGGGGACCAGTTTAGCCAATCTCCCTGCTAGAATACCCATAAAGATATTATATTCGGCATTCAGCAGAGAGATTGGACGATATGAATCGGCTTTTAAGGGATCCTTGCCTGGTTTTAAAATCAGGACAATTGTGGCCTCCTTCCAGGACTCAGGTGAGTTTGCCAGCGGGGTGATAGACTGAATTAAAAATGATGCCCAGTACGGGGATCAGTTCCTCTGCTAAAAATGTGTATACTTCATTCGGAAGCGAATCCATACCTGCAGCTTTTTTGTTCTTACATTTTTTAATTTGCTCGGTTATCTCCTCCAAAGTGTTGGGGGCGTCTAAGTTGTTGCGACTCTCCTCTGACAAGGAAGGCAGGGATTTGGTCCTCAGCCATGATTGTATAGAGCTTGGAGACGGAGCCAGAGCTTCTTTATAAAGGTCGGAAAAAAGGGAAAGTAGGCAGGTTTGCATATCTTCAATGCTACTCGATTTCTCCCCATTGCTAATAACAATCAGTTCGTTAATATTGTTCTTAGAGCGATCAGCTCTTGCTTTCCAGGCCACTAGGGCTCCTGCTTTCTCTCCGTATTCAAAATTTTGCATATTCGTAGTATGCCATTGTGCCATGCACTTTGAATCTAGTTTCCCCCTATACTCCTGTCTTGCATCGTCAAGATCTTTCAAGACTTTCAATAGACGCTCTGAGCCCCCATAGTTTAATCTGTTCCGCTCGTTCTCTAGCTGGCGTATTTTTTCCTCAATTTTATTTAGAGCCCTAGCTTCGGCCCTATTTTTGGGACATATGAGGCCATGAAACCTCCCCCTCAAGTTTGCCTTATAGGCATCCCAGATAAAATTCATGGTTGTGGAGCCCATGTTCAGAGAGAAGAACTCTAAAGAGGAGTACTTAACAGCCTGGATTATTTCAGGGTCCAGAAGCATGGCCCTGTTAAGCGTCCATCTTGTCTGCAACAGAAGCCCTTTACTTTGATATGAAAATTGCACTGGGGTATGATCTGAGAGGTGACTTGGCATAATTGAGATCCCTTCCAGGCCACTCAGAGTGGATCTATCCGTAAAAATGTAATCGATCCTGCAGGAGTGGCTATACTTTTTGCTATGAAACGTAAAGCCCTGTAAGTCTCCCTTCTTTGCCCTCCATACATCAACCAGATCCAGATCTTGTAACATGTTTAACAAGGCACGATGTATCCTTAGGGCCCCAACATAGTGACCCAAATCAGACCTGTCTTTTGATGGGTCTAAAAGAATGTTAAAGTCACCACCAATAATAAAAGGGGGTGTTTCCAAAGTCAATATTGATTGCAGTTTACAAATGTAAGTCGGGTCGTCTGCGTTTGGACCGTAAAACGAAGCACAGACTAAGTCTGAGTTCTCCAGGGCCAATTGTGCTACCAGCCATCTCCCGGTCTGATCTGACTGCGAATTTTTTATAGAACACGGAATACCGTGTTTAATCAAAATTGCCACTCCTCTACTGTGGGTCGACTGTTGTGATATACAGTAACATTTTACCCAGGGCACCCTGGAAAAAATAGAGCGGCTTTTCTTAAAACTCAAATGAGTCTCCTGTAAAATACAGACTTGGGCTGAGGAGAGTTCCAAATATTTTAAAATTAGCCTTTGCCTACGGGGACACCTTAACCCATTAACGTTCCAGGAGATAAAGATGGTCTTTCTAACTCTTAGGCCTTGATTTCCTGCCATTGATCTGTAAGACTATCACACCGGCTTGGCGAGGCTTCCCAAAATCCAAGGTGAAATGAGGTTCATTTTTTTATTTTTTACCCACTGCTCCCCACCCATAGTGTCCCTCCCTCCCCCCTCCCTGCTCCCCCAGTGCCCCCCCCTTCCCATGAGGAACCCTCCCTTCCAATAGGCAAGCCTATTTGGCCCCCCTCTCCCCCTTGGGATAGAAAAACTACAATTATTACTAGAGGCTTGCTAGGGTCTTGCTATCAAATGAAATCAAATGCCTCTCCTTTTCCTCACTGTCTCCCCTACTCCCTCCCCCCTCTCGGCTTTGATTTTCGCTATGAGGGCGTCTGCTTCCTCGCCAGATCTTATCTGATGCATATGATTATTCCACATCACGTGGAGTTGTGCAGGAAACTTCAACTGTGCCTTAGTCCCAAAACTATTTAGCTCCTCCAACCTTTTCCCCAGCTCCCACTTGCAGTCATGTGGGAGATCTCTGATCTTATTTGGAAAGAAAAGGGGCTAGAGCTATTGAAGGTTATGGTATCTTCCTTACGGGCGGAAGACAAAATCTGATCCTTGACTGAATAGGTTAAAACATTAGCCAGTATCTTTCTCGGTTTTTGTCTGGCGAGGTTCCTTTTAAAGGGGTCGCTATGTACCCTTTGTATCTCATGCACAAGATCCACTTCTGGCACGTTCTTTAATACTGTCTCTTTTAATACAGAAATCACAATCCCATTTATGTCAGGACCCTCCAAGGCTTCCGGTACATTTAGTAGCCCTAGATTATTCCTTCTGGAGTGATTCTCCAGGTGCTCGAGATCATCTTTCAGTCCTTTGTTCTGAGCTGATAATTTCGCGAGCTCCACTGTAGTAGTGTGCACTGTGTCCTTAATTTTGGGGATTTCCAATTCAATTGCCTCTGTTCTTGACGTGACTTCATCTAATCTTTTAGCTAATACTTCACAAGAGGCTTGGACTGCTGCCTGGTTCGCTTCAGAAATTAAAAATCTATTGGTCATCTCAGCTTGATTTGTCTCAGACACAGTAAATCTGTTAGTGATTTCATCCTTCATTGCGAGTAATAAATCGGCCAAAGAATAAGATGTTGTGTCTGTTGTGTCTGATCTGTCCTTAGTTGCGTTTTCCTCTGTGGTGTTGGAGGGTGCAGAATTGGAAGCCTTCAGTGACTCCACAGGCAAAACTTGAGGTTCATTTATAGCCAAAGCAGAGTATCTATTTAAAAGGCTCACGGCTGAATGCGTATTTAAGGTCCAAACAGGGTCTGTATCTGGTGTATTTAAGATATTAACTGCCCTCTCCTTTGGGGGGCTTGAGGAGCTAGGGGCTTTCAGGAGGCTGCCCTGACCCGTGTTCTTTAAGGTATTGCCTACTGAGGCAGTTGGGGTAGAGGTTATGGTAGAGGTAGAGGTAGACATTACCTTATAATAGGTTTTCAGCGATGGGGTGATTTTAACCTTGGAAGAGGACCCCGTCTTACCCCTCCCTCCTCTCTTACCAGTGTCGGCCTCTTTGCCTTAAGGATCTGAACCTTCGTCCGTGATGCCCCCTTTGAGTCTACTCTGTCTTGTGAGGGCCTTCACTTCAGAGATTACGGGAGAGATACGCGGAGTATAAAAAGATTTATTGACGTCGATATTGGAGGAGTGAACTGCTCTTGCACGAAGAGTGTATCTATTTGTTTTAGGTGCATAGAAATGTGTTCCCGCTACCGCTGAGCCACCTGACCTGTGGGCCTCTCCTATATCCATACACTTATCTGGTGCCTTGAAATGTGCCTCTATTGTCTTAATGATTTCCTGAGTTTGGGCACAGCAAGCTTGGAAGGTGTCCCTGAGAGAAAGAAGGTTTCCTTCCTACTTTTGTTGTCGCTCCCAGGGATGGCGTCCTCTAAGGGAATGCGAGGCCAAAGTTGTTGACTCCCTACCTGGAGACCGGCATCAGTTCCACGGACGCCGCAAACACTGGGGCATGGGGGCGTGCAAATACCAGTGCTGACTCAGCCACCCGCGACTCGGAACAGGAAAAAAGCCGAATCGCGTCTCCACCGAGTCCGGGCAGCTTCCTCCCAACACCAGCCACAGATTGCACCATCTCCTCCGCCTACTCCGCACTCTTCACCGCGGATGCCTGGAAACCCGGAACTGAGGGGTATCAGCTCGAAACGCATATCCTCAGGTAAGGGGGGGGGGGCAGAACAAAAAAAAACAAATAGGCAGAGAGAGGACTTAGTTAAACTCCTCTGGGAAGAATCATGAGTACTAGAGAAAAAAACGAAGGGGGAGCCGAGCCGCGGCCATTTAGCTAGCGGCCGCCATGTTCCTCCGGCGGTATGTAGGCTCCTAATCGTCAATGCTTAGAGTAAGGAGCAGAAAAATACGTAAAACCATTATCAAATGGCCTAGCTTTGGCCCAGGCATCGATCAGCCCGAGTGTACCACACGCATATAACATTGACTGAAATACTTTGGATTTCCTCCCCATATACTTTGAATAAAATTCCCAAATATTTAGTAGATTGAAATTAAAATCCCCACAGAGAATGATGGGTAATGGCCAGTGTGCTAGTTCATTATTCAACCAGTTAAAAACCCCTGGGTCGTCCATAATTGAGCCATATATAGAACAGAGCGTAAAAAAGACATTCCCCTTAAGGCTGTATTTGGTAATCACCCACCTCCCACTCAGGTCAGTATGAGTTTGGGCAAACTGTAACTCATTGTTCTGGGCTAGGATGGCAACTCCTCATATGCGTGTCCCTTGAGTGGCCCCTGCTATATATCTGAAACCCAGATTCTTTAGGAGACCTGCTCTTTTATTCTTCTATATGGGTTTCCTGCAGACAGATGATAACAATACCCTCAGCCCCCGCGAAACCCTTTGTCTTTTTTTTATATCATTTAACCTGCATATATTCAAAGTGGCAATTTAAAGTGTCCCTAGTCTTCTCAATGGATTAGCCATAAAATGCCATAACCTCTACACTCCTTATCCCACTGTGAAGAAGAGAGAAAAAAATATTTATGTACTTCTCTATATTTCCAGCAAAACCCTAGTTTCCAAACTATTTCAAAATCACACCCTTCTGTGTGGGCCCCCCTCGCACCCCCCTCCCCGATCTCCCTCCGCCCCCCACAACATGAGTAACCAGGCAAAGCATGAGCGATGATGAGTTCTCAATCCCCTACCACCCCACCTCCCTCTCCAGATCCGTGTCAAAATAATGTCAAAATGGTGAGGAAACAAAGAAGCAAGAAAGGAGAGGACATGACATCTAATATGCTTATGCATTCCAGTATCATATACCGCAACACTAGCCGCCTTCCTAAAGGTCATTATAGCTTATTACTATTGGCCCCCTGGCTAATGCTCAACAGATATTCCTGGGCCTGAATCTCAGAGGTAAAACTATAGATATGACCCTTAAATATAGTCTTCAGTCTAGCTGGGTTCTGGGGGTAAACTGCAGCACCAATTCTTTGGAAGGGATTTATTAGCTGTTGAAGGCACCATCTTCGCTCCACAGTAGCGTGCGCCAAGTCTGGTCTGTCAAAGAAGGTAACATTTTCAAATGTCTTCTGACCATTTGGGCGAGCCTTGTCATATATCGTTTGCCTTGGTAAATAATTACCAAAACAAAGTAGCATCGCTCTAGGCCTTTCAGACTCTCTCTGGGGGTGTTTTCTTGTCATAAGTGGGAACCTATGGGCACCTCCCAGCAGCTTCACCATATATTCCCAGGACTCATCTCTCTCCACCCCTTCTGGGATCCCCCAAAAACTTAAATTATTGCACCATTGGTGGTTTTCCTGCTCCTCTATTTTGGACATTGCATCTGTTAGTGCTGATCCCTGAGATGCACTTTCTGCTATCAGTGATTCCATCTGTGTTTCCAAAGATTCCGTCTGATCTTCCACCATTGTCAACAGCTACACAATCTCTCCGTAATTCTTATTTATTTTCTGCATCCCCCTTTGTAGCTTCTTAGATGCGAGCCTAGCACGACGGCTTTCGCTCCAATTCTCTTCTTGCATTTGATTCAACGATGAGAATATAGTAGAGAGTGATGGCTCCTGATTTTCGGTAGACATTCCTATCTCTGTTTTGTCAACCTCCCCTAGCTCTTGAAAGGATAATTGAGCATTAGTATAGTCCCACTTCATTTGCTGCCTACTACTCCCAGACATACTGTTTCTCCTCTTCTTAGTCTTAGTCCTTTTCCTTGAAGTTAGCTTCCTTTGGGTAAGCTGGAGATCTTCCATGGGGCTATTGAGTCCGAGGTGCCCTCGTTGCTCAATGAGGAGCTCTCTTGTTTGGAGGAATCTGAGTCCTCAGTAAGCAAAAAACAATGTTCCCCCGATACTTCAGGGGATAGGACTGCCAACTGTTTATCACTTGTTTTCACCCATTCTGTCCGGCTGATTGTTTTATCTTTGATTGTGCCAGTTGGGTCATCCTTGTCTTCTTTTCCCACGGTTCCTGGTTAAACGGTTGTCTCATTACCCTCCACACTCACGTTTGCGGTTACACCCCAAGCATCTTTCTCTCCTTCAATGTTTTGAATAGCTTGCCCATTTCCTTACTTTTATGATTTACACTGTCAACGGTGTTCAGGGATGGGAGGCTGTGAGTCTTTTCCAAAAGGGAGTCACTCCCCTCCCACTGAAACAGAGGATGTGAACAAAGATGCGATTAAGGGTTGGGAGGACCCACCTTCCATTTGTACCAGACTAGGGCGGTTTCTCGCTGTTTTCTGCTCCCTCCCTTCTCTTGTTTCGGCTTGCCAAGAGACTCCTTCTCCTTCTGATGGCACGCCTCCATGGCAGACACCTATGGGCCAGACGCTGCTCCAGGGCCCCAGATGTCCCTGCTCACTCCCCGCCTCCTGCAGGAGCCAGCATTGCTCCTGCACACAGGGAGCTGGTAAATATGCAGTTCCCTGTGTGCGGGAACATTCTTTTCATCTGTTTCCCTGCCCAAATGACAGCAGGCAGAAAAACAGATGAGCCAACAATGACTTAAACCTGCTAGGAGCTGTTCTTCCAACAGGCATGCTCTCTCTCTCGCCAAAGGTGATACGGCCTTACTTCCCTTCCTGAGTCCTCATCTTCCTCACTACTTCAGCCCCTCGTGCTTGAGTTAAATGAGATACCCCTCGTCCCAATATTTCTTTCACGTAGGGCGTGACATAGGCAATCCTCGAAGTCTCCTTTGCCACAACCTCCTAAGCAACTTCTAAATTTCTCGTAGCGAGAATCTGCAATATCAGTTCCACTTCCTATATGTAGGAAGAAAGTCCCCAAGAGGTCAGTCTTGTTTAGTTTCCTGGCTACTGCACAAAACATTTTCTCTTGAAAGTTAGCACCCCACCAGCAGAAATACTGTTGCAATCAGCAGGAATTGTGTTGAATTAAGCAATGTGTACTTTCCAGGCTTCAAGAGAATGTTTTTTCTCTCCAGGTGGATGTGCTGCCATTTGCTAGCTTTGAAATTAACATAATTCAGGCTTAATTAAAAGTATATTTTGAGACAATCCTGGTAATAAATCCTACATATATCAAGTCTGGCCCTGCAGCCAATGCCCACCATTTTTCTGTTGATGTGCCATTGGGAAATAAATGTTTTGGGTACAATTAATGGCATTAGCAGCGGCAGCCGCTCCATTAGAGTGGAGGAGCGTTGCCCCCCGCCACCACCAGCAAACAAAAAGATAATAACATGGGTTTGAAACTTGTTTTATTATCTTTTTATTTTAATCCCCTAGACCCGCCTCCAGGACTCCGACGGGTCTTGGGGGCGGTCCAGGGGATGATACTGCTGGTGGGGGAGTGGTGAGCACTCCCTTCACTCCGCATGAAGGTTTGGCAGGCTGTCTCAGGCAGGCCAAACCCCTCACGCGCAGTGAAGCTCTCTCCAGCCCCAGCTGCTTTGTTGGGGCCAGAGAGAGCAGGCCCAGTCTCCCAGGCTACCTGGGAGTGCAACTTGCCAGTGCTCAGCGATACCCTGAAGCTGCTCTCCTATGAGATGGGCTTCAGGATTGGTCACAGGGCAGGCTGGGAGCGTGTACCCAGGGCCAGAAGCAGAAAGAGCTGAGGCACAGGAGACGGCAGCAGCGGCAGCGTTAAGGTAAGTTTTTTTTTTTTATATATATTTTTTTTTAGTCTTCGAACCCTCCCCACCTTCCTCCTCCCCACGCCCCATGTCCCTCTTCTTGCCCGCCACCCCCTGCCTTTGGCAGGGGACGTTCGCTACTGGCCACTATTTATGGTGTGAGCTGTGCATGTTGATAACCATCACTGGTAAATTTCCGAAGTTTTATGCATTGATACAGAGCCAGAATTCATATTTCGACTGTTGTCTTTTTCAGTGAATTTCATCTGATTTTATGGTGTACCAAATTTTGAAGGTCAGCTCACTGTGGCCTGTGGATCAGGATATGCTCCCCTGCCCTTTATAGGCCATTTTTCTTAGCTAAAGGAAAAAAGAACTTGGCTCAAAGTTCTGTAATGGCTGCCACCAATCAGATGTCTCAGATATGCTGTACCAACCTGCATACTCAAGATCTGAAAGGGACGAAAGGAGAAAAGTCCCTCATGTTTCATGTTTACTCCAATTTTTATTTTACTCTTACTCGCAAATAATTAATATGTCCCAAATGGCAGAGCTATATAAAAGTGTTAACACTTTAAAGCCTGCTCTGATACTTTTTAAAATGCTTATAGCTCAAAAACTACTGAACATACCATTACAGGCACACTTTCTGAGAGAAATTCTACTTTATTGCCAAGTTTGGTGTAAATCCTTTCAGCAGTATGGGCTGTAGGCATGAACAAGATTTTATATGGGAGTTCAAAAGGGAAGACACTTTACCGCCCCTTAACGTTTTCCCCATGAACTGATCTGCATGAAAAATCAACATGCTGGGCCATAACTAACTGTCTTAGTGATTTGCAAATCCTTCCACATGGTCAACTTACAGGCAAATCAAAAAATGTCGTTTGACTGGAAAGTGCATCTAAACTAGAACTGCTCAGTGGTGCCTGCCAGTATGATAGATAGATAGATAGATAGATAGATAGATAGATAGATAGATAGATAGATAGATAGATAGATAGATAGATAGATAGATAGATAGATAGATAGATAGATAGATAGATAGATGTAATTACACAACATGCAGTTGTACATAAACCTCTAATCTACAGAAAACAGTGAATGATGGAGAATATTTCATGGCTCCTCTGAAAAGGTACAGGTTAACAATGACCCGGTTTCAATATGGTCTTGTTGGCGCCATTAGCCTCGACTTGATGTCACCATGTCTCCATTCTTCTGCCCACCGCACCATGAATCAGACGTGTATTGTGAGTAAGTCATGGAAGTTACAGGCTGCAATGGAAGAACGGCTTTCTGTCCCTTGAAAAGCAGAATGTGTTGACTCAGAGGGATGAGTCAGCAAACCACACCAGCCTCCAAATAATGTTGCTGTCCCTTTGAGGGTCACCCACTTCAAGATACTGAAAAAAGAGCTGGTATTTGGGGACAGTAAGAGCTATTGACAAAGAAAGATAAACGTTTGTTTGGTAGTATTGGATGATTTTACCTGAAATGAAATGCAGGTGTTTGGAAGCAACGTTTCTGCATTCTCAGAAAATGTGAAGCTGATGTCCAAGAAAATTATTCGCTGATTTAGCTAATTTTAGAGTCCAAAAAGTGTGTATTTTAGGAAACTGCCAAGCTGGCATTTGGCAAACTGATTGCATTTCCTTAAGATTTGAAAGTTCATTTTCGAGCGATAATGAGGTCAGAATACTTATTGCAAGTGTTATTTCCTGTTATGTCAACAGTCAGTTGGTATTATTGCTGCTATGTTTAGACTCATGAGACAGCATTTTATCATCTATACATAAATATGTATAGTTTTTATGACATTTTCTCATTATGCTTTCCGAGGCCAGAGACTGCCAAATCAGTGCATTCTAAGCGACGCATCTGCTGTCTGATCTGGTGAGGTCTTTGCACCCTGAGCACCAGCCCTAGTGATGAAACCTAGGAGAAGGTTGTCATCTGAATGGTTTCTCTGTTGTCAATCACGTGTGAGATTTATTCTAAATGATCTTTCATTTTCCCGCCCTGCCCCGTTCAAGTACATGCTCAACGATGATGTATGACGTAGAATTTAGATGGTCAAATGAGTGGAAGCAGAATGGAAAATTTGAAAAAGATGCTATTTACGTCTTGAAATATGATAAGAGGTCAAGAAAAACCTACTACCTTTCTACATATTCCTATTGTAGATGTACTCAAAATACGTTGTTTTTAACTCTGGTATGAATATAGGGGATCCCATATCGGGTTTCCTTGGTAGACCACCAAAGCATTTTTATACCCTACCATTTTAAATATTTACCAGGGGTCACTGTACAGATGGCATTTGCACAAAGCGTCGTGAGGGAGCACAACGTTCCTCGCGCCCTTGGCAGTGGGATTGAGGCTGCAAGCAGGAGCACTTCCCAAGTGAGTGGCCAGGACACAGTTCCTTTCTCCTGGTTGCTGTGCTGTGGTGGTTGCCGCTGGTATACACAAGCCGGGTGAGTAGGGGTTCCTTCTATGGTTTCTAATGTGACTGCGTGACGTGTATACACACCTACACTCCTAATTTACTTTCCAGTGCAAAACTTGTTTTGGCTGGAAGTACCCCCAAAGTAGCCCGGTTGTATTACTTAGAACCACGAAGGCGTTACATTGGTGGTACATGGGCATTCCCATGCTACCACCCCTGCCTTTTGTCGCAAAACCCTATCTACAAACAATTATAGACAGGGTTTAGCGCCAAAAGCTAATGCCACTTCAAGGGAGGTGTGAATAGGAGAATTTTTTTGATTTCTCCTTTCTTTTCCGACTTTGCATGCGTGCTGCACTGTGCAGCACGCATACAAAGTTGGAAAAGTGTTAAAACTTGTCTAGCCATAGTATTTGGCACAGAAAAGTTATCCTTCCTAAACAAAACCTATGCTATACTCAGGCACGCATCTAGCGCAATGGTGTTAAGGTGTGTGCCTGGGGCACAGCAACTAAAATCAGCGCCAGTGCAAGGGAAAGTGGAGGAGAGAACCACATCTCTGCAGATATGGTGCTCTCCTGCTCCCTCCCTGTCACGTAACGCAGCGCAGCCTCTTTGGGTGCTGACTGCATTGCGTGCCTTTCTTGAAAATATGGCCTGAAGTGTCTGCACACAGGGGCGGCTTTAGCGCTCGTGGCACCCGGTGCAACAATAATTTTTGGAACCTCCACACCCCATGACCGTCTCCTCTGATTCTCTGACTACCACTGTACAAAACAGCCCCTCATCATCTCAAGTTATTGCTAAACGCACTGCCCCCCCCCTCAGGTCGGCATCCCCTCCACAGGTCAGCGCCCAGTGCGGACGCACCAGTCACACTGCCCTAAAGCCGGCCCTGTCTGCACGTCATGTCAAGATGGAATTGTATCTCATGAACTGACACATCTTCACTGAAGACAATAAAGTGCATGATATCAATGAACTAAATGCTAAACAAATGGAAATTATAATATTTCACTGATCAAGCAATTCTTCCTTTATTATGATAAATCTACTCACTTGGAGAGAGTGGCAGTGTGTGCTATCAACAGTGCACAATGATGTCAGTGACTGCCACTCTGTGGCAGAAGGCATTGCATGCTTTCAATGTCAGATGAGCGCTTGTGCACATATGTGCAGATGACTAAGAGCCTGATTTATAGTTTAGCGGGGAGGTTACTCTGTCACGAGGGCGATGGAGAGTACCCTCTCTACCAAATATTCTGCCCGCCTGCCTCATTACAGTCAAGCGCCCTTAAGTATGTTAGTAATAGAGCCCGTTCTGGCTCTGTCGCTGAGGTACAGCTTACAGCTCACCCAATTTAGGGGCATATCAGCAACAACCGGCGATAATTATCGCTAAGCGCACTTAGCGCTAGGATAATTATTCCCGGCTAACGTGGATTTTTATGGCTGAGATTGCGTGCTATTAGCAACGCTTATCTCAAAGCGGTAAAAATCCTACCGCTAACTGCCAAATTTGAGATTATCGCTGGAAGCCCAGCGATAATCTCACGAAGGTTGGCGTTAACTTGATGATATGGCCTCACATACTTAGCCATGATATCCACCTTCCATAGGATATCATGTCTAAGTCAGTCCTGAAACAGGCGTAAGGAAAGTAGCGATAACAGGGGTTATTACTACTTTTCTTGCCGCTATGCTTCATGGCGTGGGGCTTGACGATAGGAGAAATGTCGCTTAGCGACATTTCTCCAGTCATGTCAGGTCAGGAACGCCCACTTTGCAACTCATTAGAGATGCAAAGCTGGGCATTAAGAATCTGGGCGCTAATGCAAGTTTTGAAGCGATAGCGTGACCTTGCTAATTAGGCGATAAAATTATCGCCGCTTTTCGCCCGAAAACGGACGCAAAAGCGGCGATAATTTTATATCGCCTCATTGCTGATATGCCCCTGTGAGTGGCCGGTTAAATGCCCAGTTTTCACTCTCCCTTACTACTGTGAAAAAGCTGCCGATAAGGCACAGTGAAAATATTTTAATGACCCCCCACATCATGGGCAACAACTCCCACGTTGTGAGTGTCATTAGTTTTTTTTCTTCAGCCTCCTCTAGGCAGCGCTTCTAGGCAGCGCTTGTGCTGTCTCTTCGAAACATGCAGTTTTCAGGATATAGGCATAAACCTCTGCCTACTTTCTGCCCAGCTTTTTAATTGGCTCCTGTCCCTGCCCTTTGAAATGGTCATTGGTCATCAGGCTTTTTTATTTTTATGTTATTTAATAATTTTCAAAATCAAAGAAAAAACATACAATACATACAATTAATACAAAAGATAAAAAGACTCACAGTTAGTCTCAGCGATCATGAGTTTACACTAAAGACCATTACTGGTGGGGCAATGCATGTTACAATGATAGATTTACCAGCTAGATACTTATGCACTTTTGAAATCCAATTTTCTCATAAAGCTCCTACTTTTATATCCGATAGGGATGACCAGTGGAACCTGGTATGCAAATGATAATTCAGACAGTTGCAGGAAAGGGCACTCAGTGCATTCTAAGCGACGCATCTGCTGTCTGATCTGGTGAGGTCTTTGCACCCTGAGCACCAGCCCTAGTGATGAAACCTAGGAGAAGGTTGTCATCTGAATGGTTTCTCTGTTGTCAATCACGTGTGAGATTTATTCTAAATGATCTTTCATTTTCCCGCCCTGCCCCGTTCAAGTACATGCTCAACGATAATGTATGACGTAGAATTTAGATGGTCAAATGAGTGGAAGCAGAATGGAAAATTTGAAAAAGATGCTATTTACGTCTTGAAATATGATAAGAGGTCAAGAAAAACCTACTACCTTTCTACATATTCCTATTGTAGATGTACTTAAAATACGTTGTTTTTAACTCTGGTATGAATATAGGGGATCCCATATCGGGTTTTCTTGGTAGACCACCAAAGCATTTTTATACCCTACCATTTTAAATATTTACCAGGGGCCACTGTACAGATGGCATTTGCACAAAGCGTCGTGAGGGAGCACAACGTTCCTCGCGCCCTTGGCAGTGGGATTGAGGCTGCAAGCAGGAGCACTTCCCAAGTGAGTGGCCAGGACACAGCTCCTTTCTCCTGGTTGCTGTGCTGTGGTTGTTGCCGCTGGTATACACAAGCCGGCTGCGTAGGGGTTCCTTCTATGGTTTCTGATGTGACTGCGTCACGTGTATACACACCTACACTCCTAATTTACTTTCCAGTGCAAAACTTGTTTTGGCTGGAAGTACCCCCAAAGTAGCCCGGTTGTATTACTTAGAACCACGAAGGCGTTACATTGGTGGTACATGGGCATTCTCATGCTACCACCCCTGCCTTTTGTCGCAAAACCCTATCTACAAACAATTATAGACAGGGTTTAGCGCCAAAAGCTAATGCCACTTCAAGGGAGGTGTGAATAGGAGAATTTTTTTGATTTCTCCTTTCTTTTCTGACTTTGCATGCGTGCTGCACTGTGCAGCACGCATACAAAGTTGGAAAAGTATTAAAACTTGTCTAGCCATAGTATTTTGCACAGGAAAGTTATCCTTCCTATACAAAACCTATGCTATACTCAGGCACGCATCTAGCGCAATGGTGTTAAGGTGTGTGCCTGGGGCACAGCAGCTAAAATCAGCACCGGTGCAAGGGAAAGTGGAGGAGAGAACCACATCTCTGTAGATATGGTGCTCTCCTGCTCCCTCCCTGTCACGTAACGCAGCGCAGCCTCTTTGGGTGCTGCGCTGCATTGCGTGCCTTTCTTGAAAATATGGCGTGAAGTGTTCTGCACACAGGGGCGGCTTTAGCGCTCGTGGCGCCCGGTGCAACAATAATTTTTGCAACCTCCACACCCCATGACCGTCTCCTCTGATTCTCTGACTATCACCGTACAAAACAGCCCCTCATCTCTCAAGTTATTGCTAAACGCATTGCCCCCCCCTCAGGCCGGCATCCCCTCCCCAGGTCAGCGCCCAGTGCGGACGCACCAGTCACACTGCCCTAAAGCCGTCCCTGTCTGCACGTCATGTCAAGATAGAATTGTATCTCATGAACTGATACATCTTCACTGAAGACAATAAAGTGCATGATATCAAAGAACTAAATGCTAAACAAATGGAAATTATAATATTTCACTGATCAAGCAATTCTTGCTTTATTATGATAACTCTACTCACTTGGAGAGAGTGGCAGTGTGTGCTATCAACAGTGCACAATGATATCAGTGACTGTCACTCTGTGGCAGAAGGCATTGCATGCTTTCAATGTCAGATGAGCGCTTGTGCACATATGGGCAGATGACTAAGAGCCTGATTTATAGTTTAGCGGGGAGGTTACTCTGTCACGAGGGCGATGGAGAGTACCCTCTCTACCAAATATTCTGCCCGCCTGCCTCATTACAGTCAAGCGCCCTTAAGTATGTTAGTAATAGAGCCCGTTCTGGCTCTGTCGCTGAGGTACAGCTCACAGCTCACCCAATTTAGGGGCATATCAGCAACAACCGGCGATAATTATCGCTAAGCGCACTTAGCGCTAGGATAATTATTCCCGGCTAACGTGGATTTTTATGGCTAAGATTGCGTGCTATTAGCAACGCTTATCTCAAAGCGGTAAAAATCCTAGCGCTAACTGCCAAACTTGAGATTATCGCTGGAAGCCCAGAGAT
The DNA here is from genome assembly GCF_964204655.1 of Triturus cristatus. NCBI lineage: Eukaryota > Metazoa > Chordata > Amphibia > Caudata > Salamandridae > Triturus > Triturus cristatus. The sequence goes on from NC_140584.1 coordinate 608,877,697, forward strand.
AATCTCACGAAGGTTGGCGTTAGCTTGATGATAGGGACTCACAAACTTAGCCATGATATCCACCTTCCATAGGATATCATGGCTAAGTCAGTCCTGAAGCAGGCGTAAGGAAAGTAGCGATAACAGGGGTCATCGCTACTTTTCGTGCCGCTATGCTTCATAGTGTGGGGCTTGATGATAGGAGAAATGTCGCTTAGCGACATTTCTCCTGTCATGTCAGGTTAGGAACGCCCACTTTGCATCATTAGAGATGCAAAGCTGGGCGTTAGGAATTCCTACACTAACGCAAGTTTTCACGCGTTAGCGTGAGCTTGCTAATTAGGCAATAAAATTATCGCCGCTTTTCGGCCGAAGATGGCCGCAAAAGCGTCGATAGTTCTATTGCCTCGCCTTGCTGATATGCCCCATAGCTTCTAAAGTATCTGGAGTGGCTACCCACCACTTCTGTTACATTCCCTATATGGGAACCGGACACCTAGTGGATCATTTCTGGCCTGCTAAGTAGCTCTTGCAAAACAACATATCTCTGGACCATTGTGTCAGAGTGCGGGGTGGACCTCGTGCCCAGTGCAGAGCCACCACTCGTTTCGCTATCAGTAACCCAATGTCTTTTAGGCACTTTATATCTTTTCAAACCCGTTTAGAAAATCCCAAGAGAGCTAATAGTGGGTCTGGTGTCAGTGGTTCTCCGGTTAGATCACTTAGTTTTGAAACAAATGTAAATCCAGAAGTTGGCTATTGTGGGGCATAACCATGCTAAGTTTATGAAGCCAGCTGACTCTTCACCACACCTTTCGCACTTATCAGTATCCCACAGACCGAACCTAAACAAACGGACAGGAGTGTGGTATATTCTATTAAGGAATTTAAACTGGATGAGACGATGTCGACTGTTCAGAGAAATGTGTTGTGTTGCCTCGCAGCAGTGCTTCCAAGTGTCATCGTCTAACGGGACTTCTAAGTCTGATTGCCACTCTAGCGTGGCCTTAGTGTAATGGTTACTATGAAGTTCCTGCACTTTGCTGTAAATATGTGAGACTAGCCTACTCAGGAAGTCTGTACGTAACATTGTAGAGAGGGGCACAACCTCCGAAGGCTCCTACAACTCCTCGCCCAGCATCTCTCGGAGGGCGCGTCGGACTCCATAAAAGTTGAATAGCGTTAGCAGGGAGATATCCTGCTTATTGGCGATTAGTTCTTCCCAGTCTCGTCCCATCCCATCAACAAATAAAACTCCTATTACGGATATACCCAGGGTTTGTAAGGCTCTTACTACTTCTGGTTCTATAATGGTTGGGAGCCAGGTGCACCACTCAATAGGTGTTAAGATGGAGTAAAGGATGGAGACAGCTTGTCGATTGGTTAGATTATGCCATGTGTGCGTCGTGGCATTTATTGAGTCTAAAGTGCCAGTTTGTCGTGTCGCCGTACGAAACAGTGCTGTAGCCAAGTGGGAAGGAGATACCGCCACCCTTTCTATGTGTAGATGGGGAGGGAGGTGTGTTGATGTAACCAGTAGAAAGCTTGCGAGCATTGAGCTGCCCGGTAATAGTGATCCATATCCGTGGCTCCCAGCCCACCCATAGAGTAGGGGAGAGTAAGGATATCCCATCTTGCCCGTGAGTGTTTACTGGCCCAAGCTAATTTGACCTGCAGGGACTTAAGGTGTTGGAAAAAAAGAGCAGGGAGGACAATTGGTATATTTAAAAACAGGAAAAGAAGTCTAGGTAACATCACCATCTTCATAAGGGATACTCGTCCCAGGAGCGATAAGGGGAGCCAAATCCATCTATTTATATCTTCTTCTAGTCTAGCAATCGCTCTGCCGTAATTCTCCTTAAATACTATTTCATACCACGTATGCACTTGGATCCCCAGGTGCCGTACCAGGTCTGTGGACCAAGCCAAGGGGAAGTTTAGCTCTATTTGGAGACATCGCAGGGGTGATGAGCAGTTGATTTTAAGCTCCGAAAATTCCCCAAATTTCACCACCTCTCTTAACACTGGGGAGAGGTTAGACTCTGCGTCACAAATGTATAAAAGTGTATCGTCCGCATATGAAGAGATTATCAGATTATAATTGGGAAATCAGATCCCCCTGTGACTATGATATTCCCTGAGGGCACACGCCAATGGCTCCACGACCAGCGCATAGAGTAGCGGGGATAACGGACACCCCGGCCTGGTGCCTCTGGAAATATCTAAAGGGGAAGTAACTATGTTTCCCACTCTCACTCGGGCTGTTGGGGAGGTATAGAGGACTTCCACCAGACGCATAAAAAGGCTGCCTAAACCCGTGCGCTCTAGCACCAGCAGCATAAAATTCCACTCAACGGAATCAAAAACTTTTTCGGCTTCTAGGAAGATCGCTGCTGCTTTGATATCTGGCTTAGTGTGCTGGATAGCACCAAACACTGTGCGTAGGTTGTCAGTTAGTGTACGCCCAGGGATGAATCCTGTCTGCTCGGGGCCAACCAAAGACGGGATAAGGGGGGGGCCAATCGGTTCGCAATGACCTTGGCAAAAAAAATTGTGTCAACATTTAATAGGGACAATGGCCTATATGAAGTACAATCATGTGTAGACTTACCAGGCTTTAAAAGTGAGACTAGCATGGCTTCACGCATCGAGGGTGGCATGGAACCACGCTCGCCCATCTCCTCAAATAACGAAATCATGTGAGGGACCAGCTGCTCTCTAAACTCTTTATAGAAGGCCACCGTGAGACCATCTTAACCTGGAGCACTATTGGCTCGCATTGATTGTAGAGCATCAGAGACTTCCCAGGCCTCTAGAGGTCTCATTAGGTACACTCTGTGGTCGTCTGGCAACCAAGGCAGTTTGATGTGGTCCAAGTATTCCAGCAAGTTAGAATCTGTACCGTGGGATTTGGTGCTATATAATTCGGAGTAATAGCTCCTGAAGCGATCAGCCACCGAGTTTGGGTCTCTAGTCTTCTCCCTGAAGTCCAACCTAATCTCCGTTGGGCCTGAGCACTCCCGTCTGTCTCTCATTATAGTCGCCAACGTAGGGTTGGGATGTTCCCCCTCGCCATATGTTCTCGCTATGGTGTATTTCCCCAGGAGTTTAACCTCCCTGTCGGCCTCTTCATGGTATTCCTCCAGTGCGATTTTGAGTTCGTCCGTGGCTAGTTTGCTACCTCTCTTGAGGGCCTCTCGCTCCAAATCCACCAGTTTCCTCTCTAACGAAGATAAGTGCCCTCTATTAGATCGCAAAACCCCGGAGTGTTTAGCAATTGCTATTCCTCTGATAGAAACCTTAAAGGTATCCCAGATGGTAGCAAATTGCGGGACTGACCCTATATTAGTATAAAAAAAACTTCTATGGCTTCTGATATCTCAACCCGAAAGGCCTTGTCTAATAGAGCATATGGGTGGAATCTCCAGGTGAATGGTGATGGGCGCTTTTGTGGACACTCAAGGTCCAGCAGAATTGGAGAGTGGTCTGAGTACGAGCGAGGGAACACCTCACATCCCCGTATGGCATGCCTCAGTGAACTGGCCAAAAACGAATAATCTATTTTGGTGTATAGATCATAAGGGGCAGCATGGTGTATATAACCCCCGCGTCCCCGAACTGGGATCGCTAAACATCCACCAACCCCAATTCAGCTGTTGCATTTACAATCGCCTTAGCTGCTAATGACTGGTGCCTAATGGGACACCCGGATCGGTCAATAGCTGGGTTTAATACACAGTTAAAGTCCCAACCCCAGATTTGCGGTAGAGAGGGTAGCTGGTGCACTAATTCAAGGAGATGTCAATAGAATTATGGGTGATCGAAGTTAGAGCTGTAATCATTTATAATAGATAAAGCATAGCATATTCTATATTCTATATTCTGATCGCGAAAGCGACGCTTCAGAGGGCTAAATTGACTTCTGGTTTCCTGGACCTTCAAGGTAAAATCCAGATACAGGGAGATCGCGGAGCCCTCGTATTGCAGATCCCCCGGTTCCCTGGCCCACTTTAGGGCAGTGTCCCTGTCCCTGTATTTTAGCAGTTTCACTATCATCGGATCCAGAGGGGCACGCTCTACCACAAACATATCCAAGAAGGTTTTGCGGCCTAGCATGGAGATTAAAATTTTCTCTGTAAACTGTTCCATATTGCCCATCGAGGTGGAATCCGGAAAGCCTGTAATACGGATGTTGCTCCTTCTAGACCTGGCCTCTAGGTCTTCTGCTTTATCCTGTAGTGCCACGAGCACTTTAGCCATATGTTTGTGGATTGAGTTGGTCTCCGATTGAGCCTCTTCCACCTCAGGCACTCGGCGCTCGGTCATGTCGATCCGCTCTGCTTGTTTGTCTAGGCGCTCCAACATTCTGTCCATTGTGAATATGAGAGAATCTTTTTTACCATCAAAAGTTATTAAACTCTTTTGCACCGCGGCAAACATCTGCTTAATGTCATTGGGCTCTTCCTCAGGGGCGTCTGCTTGGTCCTCCGAAGAGCGGGCCCCCCTGTCTCCCTGGTTCTAGACCTCTTCTGGTCAAAGAGCAATGGGTCTTGTCTACCTTGGCCATTATGTTGCCTGTAGGAGTACAACCTTCAACTGGATCGCACTTGTGCTGTGATTTGGGATTTGCAGCTCTTTTGAGGCCCACAGCGCTAAACGCTGGTTACCGTGTCAATCGCTATCTCAGGCAAAGTCAGAACCAGCTGTCTCCTTCCTGTTGTCGCCGGTTAGATTCCACTTCACTAGAACTCTCCCTGCGCTCCCAAGGGGCTCCTGACCGGGGAGCGCCACTCTAGTAGATATGATATGCTGTGCAGGGGTGAGGGAAAAAAGTAATTACCTTCACGTCATCTGTGGCACCCACTGGCAGAGTTTAGCAGGAATCCGTATCCTCCAACAGCATCAGTTGGGCTTGTTGCAGATGGCCCTCAGGGTCACACAGGTTCTTGACGGAGCAATGGCGCTGTTCTGCCAGGGCAATCAGCCACCTCCCCCACTAGAGCGAAGGCGAGAAAACTCAGCTGCAATTAGAGGCAAAGGGCTCAGTCCCCAGGGCGCTGCAGCACCGGAGTAGTTGCTGGTGACCGGGCCCCCCCAGCTCTTCTCAGTGCTCTCACCGCAGGCCGCACCTATGGAGCTCACCCCCGGAGCCTCGGCGTGCATCACTCCCCGCTCTGTCCCGGAATCCCGTCGCAGAGTGCTGACCCAGGGAGCACCGGGGAGCCGTCTCGCAGCAGGTCTCCACCCCGCGCACTCAGGCGAGCAGCCGGCACCAGGCACATCGAAGGAGGCAACATGGGAAGCGGTGCACCGCAGGGATCGGCAGTCAGTGGCAGTAGTGCATCGCTTCCGCCGCAGGTCGCGATGCCGTTAGCACGGATACAGCAAGGTTTTACAGGCCGATGCCTCCAAAGCTGCGACTGCCGATGGGCGCGTCCAGGAGTTAATGAAGTGGGGTGCAGCCGGCGGCGACGCAGGCCTCGATCGTGTTCTCCCCTCTATCCATGGGCACCCTCTCCAATCGTGGCACTGGAGGATAGCCTGAGCTTTGCTCTTCTACCACCACCTGTTTTTGGAGCAGTAGCTACATTGGATGTGAGGATTCTTGATGATTTGATGTGATGGCTCGCAGAGCTCTTCGTTCACTCAGCCATCTTGTGCTTCAGCAAGCTCCGCCCCCCCATTGGTCATTAGGCTTAGTAGTCCTTCCTTGGTACCGCCGTGTCTCTTCTTGTAACCTCCCATGAGAACCCCCCCATTACATGTGTTGTTACTTGTTATACCCTAGATTTTAATTACAGCCTCAAGGTACTATTTTCTTAAAGGCCTTCAGACAGGACACTCACTTGGTCCTAAACTAGGTTGGCAGTGGTTACTTTACTCGCTAGCACATCTCACATTTATATTAGACCTTCTATAAATTTCCCTTCATCAGCTCCACATAGATTACAACTTAATCCAGAATTATATAATAATTATTTTGTCACATTTCAAAGCTATTAATTGTATATATGGAGATAGCTATTTGAATGTACTCGTGGTACTCTCTTGCATGCAATGCATTATGGGTAGGGTGGATTTGCCATATCTTCTGCAGGGTGCAGTAGCATATGTGACCAAAAGTTTACGATGCTCACTAGGGACCTCTAGGAGCAGCTTGGGGTACTGATCCTAGACATGCAGTGCTAGTGCATTGTTCACTAGGGACCTCTAGGAGCAGATTGCAGTACTGCACTTAGATATACAATGCTGGTTCCTGGCTCACTAGACAAGCATTTGTAATGCACTTGGTCTCGCATTACAAAAGTATGAGCTATTGGCGCTGCATTATTATTTGCAACATCAATACCGCAAACTATCAGTAATGTGAGATGTATTGCATTGCAAATGCTTGTTTAAATCCTGCTTTGGGATTCTGTTTTGGGAAAAACTAAAACAAGTTAAAAGGTTGATGGCTGGCCATCATGTTTGATGGAGTCAGCCATCAAACTTTTAACACAGTGACAGGAACCGCCATGATGGTGATTCCTGTCAATGTTAAGAGATATCCTGTGGATCCATGGCCATGTCTAAATGTGGAGGTGGATATTCCATCAGGGCAACGGTGGAGGACAGAGTAAAACCTGTCCTCTGCACTCTAAATCTAGCCCTAAATCATAAAGAAAAACCAGTCTGCTCCTTTTATCTCAAGGTCCACTGTTACTTTAGTAATCTGTCAGACAGGAACAGGAGCAAGACACTATAATCTATTTTACATGTACTCTGCATTCTTCAGCTAGGGTTCACCCTACAAGAATAAAACAGTTATTGTCTTTATTGGAAATGTGTTTTGACAGACATAAGGAGGACACCATCTTGCTGTGTTTGCACATTTTCAAAGCATTATAGTGTAGAAGTTCAATCAAAGCAAAAGCCACAGTAGGGCATTGAATCTTGAAAATCTGTTTGCTGCCTCTTACTTTTCTTTTCTCACCAACCATTTTAATTGGAGTACTTCTTCATAATTGATTCATAGCATGCGAATCTTGAAACTGTTCATGCTCAAAAGTAGGTGCAGACAAAATTGTTTTTACACCAGAGAAACCAGAGTAATTTCAGTAATTACGCATTACTCTTGTAATGCAAAAAGAGAGAAATTAAGCGGTTACACCTTCTTAAGTAATTAAGAATAATTTGGGGCAAAAGACCTACCACAGGAGCACAGGAACAACGAACTAAGAGAGAGTGAGCGGCTGCTGGAAACTGCTGTTCGTGTCCTATAGAATGTAGTGCTAATTTCTTTGCACGAAATGCCGCCTCTGACTCATTTTGGATGTGAGGGTACATTTTGCACTAAGAAAAAAGCACTAAATGCTGGATTACGCTTCTCACATAATAAGAGTAATTACGAGTAATTTTGTGGTAATTACGCTGGATAGAATTACACCAGTTACGCCCACCCCTACTCAAAAGGAATTAGTTCCCTACAACTGTGCTCCTGCAGCTTCAGACTATTCTAGATTCATCTGATACCCTACTGCCTTTCCGGTCAAAATGAAAAGTAGAGCTGAATATTTGAAACCTTATTCTTCACATACGGTAGGCTGTCAGGTCAAGTGGATTCTGAAGATGGTGGGTATGCTGTGGGTCATTGAGTGTGTATTTTGTCAAGGTCATCATGACTGAAGTGCCCAAGAATCTTGTCAGGATGCTTTTCGAGTTGCAGCCACTGGAGGTTGGATTAATACACAGCATGGGAATCTAGAATAAAATCAAACTTTGAAAGTATTGTTTCAGGGAGGCAACCTTTTCCTTCAAAGCTGATTCCAAAGTTGAAGACTATGCTCATGTTAGTGTTCCGTTCATTGTGTTTATTTTGTATATTGTGTTTACTAATACTATCTAAGTGCTTCTTTGCATCATAAGTTCCTTTCATGCAGGTTTTCTTTAATCTGTCCTTCCGCTGTGCCTCTTCCCATGCCTTAACCCAGCTGACTAGCCCAATGTCCGAGGACACTCCAGTGGGTATTTCAGTGGTCATATGAACTACTGCCATTAGCCTCTTTCTCATCTTAGGGCGTCTTGCCTCGGCATCCAGATGAACAGCAGGGAGGTTAAGAGAAACCTCCAGGGAGGATCCCCTGTTAGTGTTTGTTATGGACAGGTAGGGACTAGGACCAGAGCCTGAAAGCCTCTCCAGTGTCTTTGCCATTTAATCCCCTCTGATCCTCCTCTCCCATTTGTTTTGGTAACACCAAAACATTCCTTCCACAGAATACTTGACTGCACCCTCCCGGTTGTTTAACTTAATGGCATGTATATGAAGGGCTTGTGCTATCACCTCTCCTGGGCTAGCTTCCCAGACGTTGGCTGCTCTGTGGACTCAATAGAGTCTCTGGTAGTTTATACTTGTCACCAGGGTAAAGGCTTGTGTTGCCGCTGAGTGATCTCTATATATTAATTTCTGCCATAGGGGTGGGCGGAACTGGCAGAATTTCACTCTTTGCAGTTCAGCAGAGTTACATTAAAGCTCTATGAGTGTCCGCAGACTTCCACCAATGGGCAGAAATAAGCATGTTGTGCTGCTCGCATTGTGATTTAGTGCCGGTAGCGCGTTTCAGGCCGAAAAATCAGGCAGTGCGCAAGAGAACCACGCCATTCGAGTTGATTTTGCTGCTGCTCAAGTAGAAAATCTACTTGAGAGGCAGCCCTCTGACCTCACAGCGACTGTCGGCGTTAGAAAATCTCACTGGAAGTCCTCCTAGTGACCGGAAATCGTGCTAGGGGATGCCAAATCTCGCTTACTTTACTAGCTCTCATTTCTGTGGCCTTGCGGGAGAAACAATTCCACCACACAGTGATTGGCGGAACTTGGCCAGAAAGCTGCTTTACAAGAGTAACGCAGAGTCACCAAATTCTGCAATTGCATAAGCGGAATCACATTTTCCACCTGGGCCTAATTTCTGGTACCTTTATCCACAGCACCTGAGGTTGGGCTTCTCTCACTTCTTGGTGGACTCTAGTTAGATATCTTTGGAAGCCTTATCAGGCTACCAAGGTGCGTGCTACTGAGACTCATGTGCTGTCAAACCTATAATGTCGCTCAGTGGCTTCATCTGCCTCAAACAATTTGGGCTGTTTTTGGCTTCTGAACCGTCTACATATAGCAGTCACTGATGGCACAACAGTGGAACACAATATTTCAATGCAGTAATCTGCTAAACCATTTGTGCAACTGTAATGTAATTAAACTACAAATGTCTTGGCTAAACAGCCAACTTCATTGACATTGAAGTTCCACTACTCCTAGACTACAACATTAAATTGTAGGTATACTTGACTGCTTGCATGAATTCTTGCATGACCCCTTGCATGACAGCTTGCATGACCACTTGGTTTTGCTTGAGTGTCCTATCTCTCACTCCCTTTCGTTTTAGTTCCCTTTGTAGGTGCAGCTTCAAAACCAATATAAAGGCACAATTCTGATCCTCATGCATGACATCTACCCTACTCAGGTAGCCCATACGGCAGACACACACTTCCATCCATGATACTCCCAGAGAGTAGTGTTCCACTCATCTGAAAAGTGCCTAAGCTCCCCGTCAGGTGCAAGAAGTGTTATACAAATTCAACTACTGTGCAATGCCACACATAAAATGATGAACGGAATGTAATCTACAGGTCATAGTCAGGAGCGTAGTTTCAGGAGGGGTGTTTGGGATGTTACAACTCCCTAATGAATGTATTTTGTGATAAATAGTTGAGTACAGCTGCTTTCAGATGGGTATGGTGCAGTGTCTGTCGGATTTCACTAGGATTTTTTACACACAGACAAAAAGGCACACATACTCTCTTCCTGTCTCTGTTTCAAAAAAACTTCCAAAATGTTGGTTATTTCACAAGATAAAGTGCTTTTTCTCAAGAGCAGCCCCTCCGTTAAGGCGGAGAAGCGTCACAACCTCACTGCTTTTCCGCAGTGCAAAAAAGGAAAAATAAAATGATAATGACACAATGTTATTATCATTTTATTTTTCCCTGCTGAAGGCAATTTTTGGGCTGGGTTTGTCTGTTGTCACAACCAGCAGGGAGAGGAGTGGTGAGTGCACTTAAGTGTGCATGATGGTTTGGCCGACCAAACAGTCATGCACACTTAGCATGTTATCCTCCGGCTGTATTGCACAGCCTGGGTGGAGAACATGCACAGTCTTCCACTCCTTGTCTGAGAGCCGAACCATGGCGATCAGACCTATCATGACGCTGCTGTCAAGCTGGTGACAGCAGCATTGTGATTGGCTAGGAGAGTCTGGGAGCATGTGTGCTTCAAGTTCACAGAAGGATGGGACAGAGGAGAGGTGGCGGCTGGCCAGCAGGGACTCCCCCCGCCCACCACTACTACCCAGGGGAAGCCACCACTCCTTTCTCTCATTTAGGACCCCTACCAATCTGCATTCCTCTGGCTTGATTCTGCCCCTTAAGAAGTAGTGGCTGCTACTGGACGGGAGTGGTGGAGCAGGGAGGGGGGAATGTAAACGATTTTTTTTAAAACACACTTACATGGCTATGGCCGGCAAGCTGGCCGCCACCTCTCCTCGGTCCTCTTCATCTCCAGCCGGCTGCTGCCTTTCCTCTGTCCTCTTCATCTCGAGTCTGGCAGCAGGAACCACCTGAGCTGCCAGGCTCCCCACAGTCAATCACAACACTGTAATGCAGCGTTGTGATTGGTCTGAGTGCCGTGGTTCGGTGCTCAGACAGGCAGTGGGAGCCTGGGTATGTTCTCCACCCAGACTGTAATGCAGTCTGGGGGGAGAACAATCAAAGTGCGCATGAGGCTTTGGCGGGCCTGAGACAGTCTTACAGTGCCCACCACTCCTCCGCCTGCTATGCTCTGGCGTCAGGCCCGGACTGGCCGTAGCGGGCACCGGGCAATCCCCCGGTGCACCGCATGGGTGGGGGCCGGTTTTGGCCCCTTGGGGCCCTATTTGTTACAGGGCCGTTTTTGCAGAATACCTGCAAAATCGGCCCTGTAACAAAATCGGCCGAAAACCGGCCCTGGCAAAGCGCTCGGTGGCACCCCCAAGCCCCAGGGGGGGCTGGCCGAGCACTTTGCCAGGGCCGGTTTTGGTTCTCAGTCCGGCCCTGTCTGGCGTGACAGAACCCAGCTCCGCCCACAAATAATCAACTGAGCCACTGCAGTAGGAAAAATAAAATAATAAGGCTACGTTATCAACATTTTGTTTATCTTTCTTGAACTGCTCGGAGAGCAGTGAGGCAACGCTCCACCGCCTTAGTGGAGGAGCCGCCTCTGCTTGAAGCCCCTCTCGTGCACCCTGCTTTTCAGATTCAGAAACATTTTGGGGCAGGTTTACAAGCCCCTTGCGACAACTTTACGCCATTGTTGCATCACTTCTGTGACGCATCAGCGTCGTAATTAATGCGCCTTGTTGCGACATATATACAACATGGCATATCTAGGGAGATGCGTCATGTTGTAAAGCCCTGCGCTACATTATACCTGCGTCAGGTATAATGTATGCAGGGTGGGCGTTCCAACGTAAGCAAGCCTTGTAAGAGTGACTCAGTGAAATCTACAAGATTTCACTGAGTCACTTTTACGATGCCACTGCGTCAAAACCTTACTCCTGCTTGAAGCAGGCGTAAGGAGTGACGCAGCATAGCAGAAATAGGCATTCCGAAGCATTGCTGGAGTTGTGTCGTGCTTGCGAAACGACTCCAGCAATGCGTTGCCTTTACACCAATTGACGCGTCATGCATCAATCACTCCTTGCGCCACGGTGCGCCGCATTGTAAATGCGAAGCATCCATGGTGGCGCAAGGGGTTTTTTGTGTGACGCAAATTAACTGGTGCATCGCTGCTAATTTGCAGAGATGCGCCAGTTCTTGTACATCTGCCCCTAAATTCCCAAGAAATGTATTCTTACCCTGCTTTTCGTTTAATGTAATTTAACATTATGTGCCAGTGTGCCCAATCTCACTGACCAAGCTACGCCCCTGGTCATGGTGCTCCTATGCAGGCATGGCCGTAGTTTGGGAGGGCATGAAACTGCACAGGATAGGCAGAATACAGGTGAAAGTGGGGCAATATTTGCCACACACAGGGCATGTGTGCAACAGGGGCGGCCTTGACACAGGCGAGAGTGGGGCGGGTTTTTTATGTAAATAATTAGGACCCCCTGAAGTTTCCTAGGACAGGGTAATATATGTTTGTAAAGTAACAACCTAGGCAATTCTAGTAAATAGCACTTTGAAGTAATTTGTATCTAATAGTCAGAACAATTTAGGCAGTGAAACGAAAAAGTGAAAAATATAATTCTTTTTTAATTATAAATTCTGAGTACATTTGCAGTTAAAAACAAATTTAATATACATAGTAAAATTGAGACAAATATTAAAATAAAAATGGGTTACATAGGGATACAGAATAAACAAATATGGTGGCACAACTGTATATTATTCGACGCGCGTTTCGGCGTAGTTTACGCCTTCGTCAGGAAAGCTAAGGCCACAATTCCTGTAATGTAAAAAGAAATAAAATAATCTAAATCATATTTCGTCACTGCCAAAGTATTTGTTACAAATTGAGTTTAACATATTTTAAGTCTGACTAAGTAATTTGATTTAATAAACATGCGGTATGCCTTCGGTAATTAGATTATAGTTGTAGCTTAGTTGTAACAACACTGAGTTTGATCACAAACAGAAGGATATCGGAGACATCATCAGTTTATAGATAGTCTGACTAGGTGGTATGATTTACTAAACATGTGATATGCCTACAGTCAAAAGATTATAATTGTGACTTTGTGTAACAACACTGAGTTTGATCACAGACAGAAGGATATCAGAGACATCATCAGTTGACAGATACAAATGAACTAATAAGGCAATATATTCAATTCTTTAACATTTCAATCTATTTCTAGTTAGTAATAGTTTTTACAGAAAAAAGGAGTAGTGAAAGGATATAGAGCAGATAGTTGTGTACTCCTTGATTCTAGTTTGAGACAAAAGATAATTCGTTACATGTCTACCTGTACTCCGAGGATCAAACGGAGGGTTTTCAGGAATTTAGGTAAGTTATTTTTCTTGTAGATGGATGCCTATTGATATAGAACATATGATTAGCCGATTTTATCAGAAGTCATTTTATTTATACTGTTTCACCCTAAGTTGATTAATACCTTAATTGATGAATATTCATTCAAATAGAGAAGATGTTAAAAGGGGAAGGCTGTTCTTTTATGTTCTGTATTCCGATAAGTCCTTAAACATATTATGACCTAAGATAATGGGAATTAAAAAATATATAGCTTGCTGATAATTAGAAGGAGATGAGACGGCATAGCTAGGTTACTCCTTGGTGCCATTGTGACATTACCTTATTTTGTGGAAGTTTTACGTATGGATGACAGTCCCTTATTGCTTCATTGCAAGTAGTTCTTATATATTTAAAAACCTGGGAAAATGGAAATACGGGGATGTTCAGATGGCTGTTGGATATATTTACATCTGAATGTAAGTTAAGATTTATGAGTTAATGTAGTTGCCGCATTACCTGGTATTGGATAGATTCTGTAAGTGCCGGTCTTGATAAAACGGTAGATATATGAAACAATGACAATGGAAGCGTCGCGGGTATGATATAACCTGAGAAGGGAATGACATGAACGAAATTACGAAAATGCGTGGAGGGAAGATGTAGGGATGAGAGTAGTTACTGTGATATTGATGCAGAACAAGGTATGTATGTTGCTAATAGTTTGCCAATTTAAAGAAAAGGTTTCGTGTATTCGATAACGTTTGAATCAAATGTGTTAACAGGCTTCATAAATGTGCGATAGATATCATTATAGTGTCGTTTAAACATGTCGAGTTTAGTAATTATACGTGGGTTTTCATCGGGTCCCATTAAGGTTGAGAATATCTATCAATCGCTCTGGACGGATTTACTTAAGTATTGAAGGTGCCTAAACAATAGACTGTGTCGTTTACAAAGATATTCTCCGAATTGGTTAATTATATGCTGTATAGTAACGCTGATACATTGTATATATGCATAAGGCGAATGATGGACGGTTTGTTACAGACTCATGTTAGGGACTAAAATGTTATCATTCTTAAGTTTGCTTATAATAACTCAGTTACGTGGTCTAGTATTAAGTATTTACCGAAAACAACGGACGTGAAATCGAGTGGCACGCAGGCTTACCTTGTTATTTAGACGCGTTATTCGATGTCTACCGGGCTCTTTAGATAACGGGTGAAACAATGTATCAGTGTATCCCGTCTATTTATTTGTATTCGTCTTTATGGATGGCGCTTTCCTATTGGTGCAATTGTAGAGTCTCACGTATGGGAATATACGTAGCTTAACTGACGTTAGGTTACGTTTACTGCGTGTCGAGGACGCTGACCTATCAATGTAACGTATCGCTTTTCAGGTTGGGTTTTAAAGCACGCGAACTAGAAAATACGGCGCGTGGCATGGCGGAGTTTATTAGCATATGTTTATCTTTCAATAGAATGTATCGTTTTCCAAGTTGTATATTTAACTAACGTAATGTAAAAAATACATCGTAGCTTAATTCATTAACAAGCGAAGATATCTCACATATTTCAGTTCATACTTTTATCATTGTAATAATGTATAACAAGCATTTGCAATGCAATAGGTCTCGCATTTATACGAGTTTGAGCTATTGGCATTGTATATGACAATGCCTTTTATTTATGTTTTAAAAACCCACACATAAATAAAAGGCATTGCCATTTACAGTGCCAATAGCTCAAACTCTTAACAACTGCGAGACCTATTGCATTGCAAATGCTTGTTTTAGGATTATGTGTTTTGAGAGCTTTCAGTCATGGGTCACTATTGGGGACAGTAGCTGGGAGTGTTGACATGTATCCAGATTTCTCCTTCAACCACAATGTAAATTTGTGGGTGCGTCGAGGCGCTGAGCTGCAAAGGGGTGGTGCAGTATAAAACGTATACATAACACGTTAGCCCTTTGCATTGAATGAGCATATTAGCGCACATTATTAATCAGTTGTGCCAGCACTGTGAACACGCGTTTACGGGACCCCCGTTGGGGGTAGCTGTGCGCTTAATAAAATTCTGTTTATTATTATTATTATCTAGGGCGGCTATGTAGCGCTACTCACTCTCATGTAAATATGCTCTGTTAGGATCTTCGACATGAAGCCCGTTCCGGTGCCCACATTTGGCTCTCGAGATGCAGGCCGAGTGAGGGTAAAAAACATCAAAGCGCTTCGACGCTGCGAACATGTCTGCACAGAGACTCTGAGCCGATCCTGGGGGAAGGCCAGTTAGAAACACCGATGACAATGAATTGCGGACATCAAAGGCCAAAGGGTGGTTTTAACAGTAGTGACGGGGGAGGGACTGGGAGTGATTTGTGGACGGAGCAGGCATAGACGGGAGGGAGGAGGTGGGTAAAACTTTTAAACGTGCACACAAGCTAACTTGCCCTTTTCCGACGTAATAAGTATTTAACTATAAAGGAGAAGCACAATGTTTTTTAGCAGCCACAAAATCATAAGGGGAAACACGCTGCTGTTCAAATGCCACAAAAGCACGAGTGCTAAAGTGTAAAAATGACAAGCGCGCATAAAATTCTGTTTATTATTATTATTATCTAGGGCGGCTATGTAGCGCTACTCACTCCCATGTAAATATTCTCTGTTAGGATCTTCGACATGAAGCCCGTTCCGGTGCCCACATTTGGCTCTCGAGATGCAGGCCGAGTGAGGGTAAAAAACATCAAAGCGCTTCGACGCTGCGAACATGTCTGCACAGAGACTCTGAGCCGATCCTGGGGGGAGGCCAGTTAGAAACACCGATGACAATGAATTGCGGACATCAAAGGCCAAAGGGTGGTTTTAACAGTAGTGACGGGGGAGGGACTGGGAGTGATTTGTGGACGGAGCAGGCATAGACGGGAGGGAGGAGGTGGGTAAAACTTTTAAACGTGCACACAAGCTAACTTGCCCTTTTCCGACGTAAATAAGTATTTAACTATAAAGGAGAAGCACAATGTTTTTTAGCAGCCACAAAATCATAAGGGGAAACACGCTGCTGTTCAAATGCCACAAAAGCACGAGTGCTAAAGTGTAAAAATGACAAGCGCGCACTGAAGTTTACGAGGAGGGAGTGGGGGCGGGCACAGTGCAAATGGTGTGCACTTTGATGTCCTCCGTGGCCGCGCGGCTCACTGAGGACATCAAAGGAAGTGATCAGGCAGTGCTTTTCAGGCTGCCAACTGGTGCGCGCGCCCGGCGCACATGCACTGTAGTTGGCGGCCTGAAAAGCACTGTTTGCACTTCCAAAACTCGCTTACTATAAGTCTCGCCAGAAGCAGCGCTAAAGCGCTGTCTCAGGCGAGACCTAAAAAAAGGGGTTATATGTATCTCTAGTAAATGGTAGAACCACCATGCTGATTAATGGAATAAATCCTGTGTCACAATGGTGGCATAATGAGAGGCTTGTTGTTGTTTTTCTTATTCGCTCAGGAGAAAGTCTTTGGACTTTTTTAAGGTATGGTGTGCTATAGCTATAGTAATGAATTACTTGGTGTACCACAGAGTTAAATTACAAGGGAGGTTCTACGAGAGAGATTAGTGGGAAGAACCTAACGTCTATTATATTGTGTTTCGGGGGGAGTGGGATTTCTCTAAACTTACTTGGGTTATAGAGTTTCTTATTAGTGAAGGTGTATCACTACTAGATTAGAGGGTGAATACATGTTATATTAAGAGAGTTTAGCAGGTTCAATGGTACTTTAGATGATTGCGTTTTCCCACGGTAATTCATTGTTAAGACCATTTTTAAAAGTATTTAGTGAAAAAATCCAAAAGACTTCCCGTTTTTTACGGATTTTAGTTCCATATGTTTCATCTGGTATGTTTATTTTCTCTAAAATACCCCAGCGGATGTCATCTGGTTTGTGTTGGAGTTCTATGAAGTGTTTTACCAGAGGGGCTGTCAGTTTTTTGGTCTTTATGGCTGAACGATGTTCTGATATTCTTGTTTGTATTGCTCTTGATGTTTCTCCTACGTAGCCTAATTGGCACGGGCAGAGAATAAGGTACACTACGTTTTGTGTTTTACAGTTCCACATCTGTGTTGCTTGAATTGTAAAACCATTATGTGCCAGTGTGCCCAATCTCACTGACCAAGCTACGCCCCTGGTCATGGTGCTCCTCTGCAGGCATGGCCGTAGTTTGGGAGGGCATGAAACTGCACAGGATAGGCAGAATACAGGTGAAAGTGGGGCAATATTTGCCACACACAGGGCATGTGTGCAACAGGGGCGGCCTTGACACAGGCGAGAGTGGGGCGGGTGCCACCCACAGAGCAGGAGTCTCACAGGGTGGCAGGGACACTGGTGAAGGTGAAGGCAGGGTGTGCCACTGTTCGGGGTATGTGACTTCGAGGCACGGCCGGGCCACGAGTGAGAGTGATGCAGGGTGTGTCACCCACAGCTCAGTAGTTGTGTTTTTGCACCGAGCGCCCTCCCTCTCTCAGCGGATGTCTGCGGTTTCAGTAATCCCGTGCGCTTCTGCCAGAATGCCTTTTAATGTATCCTCCTCTTATTAACGAACAGTGTTTATCTCTGACATCATCGCCACCTGCTGCTGCACTTCACGGCCCATTCACTCTCAGACAGAAAACAGGTACAGAGAGAGGCAGCGCACGCTTCGCACGCCCCTCTCTCTCTCTCTCTCTCTCCCCTTCCAATCCAGCACGGGCTGTAGCGCGGCACTTTTCATGACTTGCAGGCCTGTAGTCTTGCTGCTGGCGACCTGCCCTGGGGCCCCTGTCCAGCCTGGCTCTCCGCCCCGCTCTTCGGAGGGTGGCACCCATGCCCTCCCTCCGCTGACCCTGCATTCCCCGCTTCACTCACCGATGAAATTCTTTCCCACGAATTGTGCTGAATACACATCCGAATAAAAGAAAACAAAGGCACTCACAGAGCAGAGAGTTCCCAGGGTCAGGGGTGCCCGTGGCGCACACAGAATAGCCAAGGGTGTCCCGCGGCTGGGAGAAGATGACAGGGCTGGTTCTGTGCCACCACTGTTTGCTCTGTGCGCATGGAACCCAGGCTGTGCCCTGGACAAGCAACTGGCCATCACTCACCAGGGTGCCCACCGCGACCCCAGAACGGTGTCAATAATGTCTATTGTGCACACGCAGAGACCACTAGCCACCCGTCTACAAGGAACTGTGCCTGCCCACTGTAGGATGCTTCCAAGCAACCTATTAGGTGACCACGGTCGTGGAACTGTACTGCTGCTCTCTAGGGCACCCCAAATAGTTGGGTCCTGCCACTCTCCAGGGCACCCACAAGAAACTCAGAGGGTGACCAAGGTCAAGTTGCAGTGCCCTGCCACTCTCCAGGGATTCTACAAGTAAGCCAGTGGGTGCCCCTGGTCAAGGAACTGTGCCACCACTCTCCAGGGCGCACACAAAGAACATATTGGATGCTCAGGGTTCAGAAACTACCCTTGAACTCTCCAGGGCACCCACAAGAAACCCAGTGGGTGACCAAGGCCAAGTAGGTGTGCTCTGCCACTCTCCAGGGTTTCTACAAGTTACCCAGTGGGTGCTCTTTGTCAATAAACTGTGCCACTGCTCCCAGGGTACCCATAATAAACCCAGTGGGTACCCGTGGACTAATCTTTGATTACACCAGAAATGGCAAAACAAGGCAGATTGAATGATTGCATTCTGTTACATTGTAACGTGTATAGCGCTTACTGCCCCTATCTATGGCACTGAATCTCTAATTTGCATTGATAGCAAATGGCACCGTATGTAGCTGGAATGGTATTATCTTTATTTTAGGCCTACATGGAAAATGTTTTCTTGCAGTGTTGATAACTTCCAAGGCACAGTTTATGTATGAAAGGACACGCAGTGTGGCGATGCGATGGATGCCGGAATGTAAGTGATGGGCACTTTATGGTTCTATGGTCTGACGGCACCTCTGGTTAGCGCTGCAGGTCACGTTGTTGTGTGTATGATTTTGCGCTCTCAATCCTTGTGCTATGCTGGCTGTGGCAGGGGTTCGTCCACTCTGAGATCTTATGCATCTTGGAGGAAACCTGTAGAAAAGGAGCGAAGTGAGTTACACACCTGCCCGGAAGGACTGCATTTCTTTCCTTTATTCATGGGTTTCAAGTTGTGAGATGTGGCATAATGCACTGCTTTATGTTCATCCTTTGTATAATTGACATTATAAGATGTCAGATTTCAGAGCATGTGCCTACCTGTGACATGGAGTGTGGGCTATTTTAGAGACTCCAGTGCCCAGCAGTGGAGCAGACGTCTTCATTCATCGCAGACCTGTTTGATTGGTGCTGAGTTATTAATTGTAACTGTGTCCTCCAAATGCTTGCAGAATTCCACAGGTTGTTCAATTCCTTATGTACCTGTGACATTCATGATGAGGAGTCAGGTAGCAAATTGGTGCATGAAATGATGTGATGACACAAAGATTATTTCAGCTGGAGTCCAGAGAACCGTTTAAAAGCCTAACGCTACTGTAGAAAATTGTCAGTGGCAAGGGAATCCGATGCTCAAGCATAACAGAATCCCCGTGTAATTTATGAATAATCCTACGGGGCTCCAAGGGGAATGAGTAGCCACCAGCGCCCTCTAATGGGAAGTGGACTAGGTCCACAACCAGAGCAAATAAATACAGCCCCTGAGGTTACTGGCATTGGCATTATGTGGTTGAAAGTGGAAGCGAGGTTGGTATTATTTACTGTGGTATTGGTCTGTGAGCAGGGGCTATGGTTTAGAGTCCTACATCTCACCAGTCAGGAAGCAGGGTTTCAGGTGTTGAGCGTTAGCTGGTTTTTCTAATAAAGCAGGAAGAAGTATAATGTGTGGGTGTTATGGCTTGGTTATTATATCCCATCCATATGAGACACCATTGCTAGGCCACAGTGTATGGAGAGCTATGTCGATTATGGGAGGGGACCCTCTGTCTATCGATGGAGAGAGAGAGAGAGAGAGAGAGAGAGAGAGAGAGAGAGAGAGAGAGAGAGAGAGAGAGAGAGAGAGAGAGAGAGAGAGAGAGAGAGAGAGAGAGAGAGAGAGAGAGAGAGAGACTCTTAGCCTTGCACGAGACCAGACTGCCACTCAACCCAATGTTCCTAATATGGGAATGTTGACCAGAGGGAAGTTAGGCTGTGTGCCAGATGCCAGACATGCTCTCTATATGAGGAAGTGCAAGTACTCTGTGGACTGCAGAGGTTTGAATAATGATCTGACGTTGGTGAAAAACAGTGGTCTGGGAGTGGAAACGGGGTAGAGCTTGTTTTCAGGCCTGAAGATGCCCGCCATCTAGGCGAGCTCCTTCGGCCTTTCTACAATCATAAAAGATCCTGGTGCTTCATGCAACCAAAATACCGCAGTAACCGCCTGTATGCTACCTGAAACCATGTGTGCCTGCTCCGGGGCCGAAAAAATGGCCCCTGACGCAGTCGCTGACCCACTGTCCCAGTTCAGCACAGACCGAGTGGCTGGGCCTAGGGCTCGTGGAGCGGGCGGCTGGCCGACACACCACACCTGGAGCAGTGGGCTCCTGTCATGAAGCTGGGGCCCTAAGAGTGCAGGAGAGCCTTCTCGATCTACCGGCAACTGCACCCTGCGTGGGAACCAACTGACTTGCACCGTGCATCCTGGTGGGTGGGGGTGATGATCTGCCGGCAGGGGGCGGCCAGCCCCGGAACATGCAGAGCACACGGCTGTAAGTTGGCAGACCTTACAGCACATTGACCCTAGAGCGGTATCAGATGCATGCCAAAGCTGTGCACCCGTTGGGTGAGGGATACGATCCTGGAAGTGCGAGACAAGGAAGGGTCAACGTTATGCTCGGTGGAACAGGTCTCGAGGTGGCTTCACCGATAATTTGCAGAGTTGTATAAGTTGCGCCTCTCATTCAATGATAAAGCCACATTTCACTATCTTGCCCAAATCGCCATGAAGTGGCTCACAGTAGAACATAGAGAACAACTTATGGCTCCGTTGCGTCCCGGGGAGATACGGGTGGCGCTTAAGGACATGCCAAGTGGGAACACACCTGGCACCGGCGGGTTAACAGTGGCCTTCTACAAGGCCTAATAAGATCAGATGGTACCACACCTAGTCACCCTGTACGAAGAAATGTTAATAGAGGGTTGCATGCCGCCCACGATGCGCGAGGCCCTTCTAGTCACCATGTTAAAGCCGGGCAAACCAGCAGAAATGTGCTCGTCCAATCGACCATTGTCACTTTTGAATGTTGACACCAACATTTTTACAAAGATGCTCACTATTTAGTTGGTGCCATTACTTTGTGTGGTGGTCAGCCAGGGGCAGTCCAGATTCACCCCTGGTCGGTCCCTGTCTTACAGCCCTTCAATGCTCTTTGGGGTGATCCAACAAATAGACTCCAAAGTTTGCACCACAGCAGTATTTTTAGATGCTGAAAAAGCGTTTGATTTGCTTGAGTGGAGTTTTATGCTTTCAGTATCGTGGCACATCAGTGAAGTCTTTCTCCGGCTGGTTCAAGTACACTACACGCACCCGACAGCCGCCATCCGGGTTCATAGCATTGGCATAGATGCCATAGATATTACAAGGGGCACCAGAAAGGGGTGCCCCCTAACACCGCTAAACACCTTGGTTGCTGAGCCATTGGCTTGTGCGCTTCGTGAGTATCATTCGTACAGAGGGCTCCGGTGCCCGCACTACAGCTTGATTGTCTCAACGTATGCTGATGACACTCTCTCATATATGCTCAACCCAGAACCTAACCTAACTAAGGTCCTGAGGGAAGTTTTGTTGTTCATGGTTCACTCCACACTGCGCTTTAATTGGGATAAATCCTTAATATTTCCGCTTACCGCTGCCACGATGCCGGTGCAGTTAGACTTCCCTCTAAAATGGACGACGGAATCAGTGTGATATTTGGGAATCCAGGTTCATAGGCACCCGGCCGTGGTGATATTGGATAACTATGGTAAAGTGGTGTAGTAAACTATCGGATGTGGTGGACCGTTGGATTAGGCTACCTTTGGCGCTCACCTAGTGCATTGCAATTATAAAGATGGTGGCGTTGCCCTGTTTTTTGTTTCTATTTTTGAATATTCCAATCCTGTTGCCGCGCGCGCGGTGTTTGACAACTTGCACACTCTAATGGTTCGCCTGGCCTGGGCTGGGAAACAGCTTAGGGTACGTTGGCCTGCTCTGACTCCACCTTATGACTTGGGTAGGTTAAACGCTCCCGACCTGGAGACCTATTACAGGGCTGCTCAATGCACGGTTCCCACTATTGGCTACTTGGCCAGCGGGATCTGCCGCACGTGTGGCTTGAATGCGATGCGGCCTCCCCGCTCTCACTTGCACAGGATTTATTCATGAAACCGGTTCGACGCTTCAACGAGTTTGATTACCTCAACGCGACGATCTATTCTTGGCAGAGCCTGCGTGAACAGCATGCCTGATCTCTGCTTTATTCACCAGATGTGCAATTGGGGTGGGGTCTGTAGGTCCCCGTGGGATAGGCACGGGGCGCAGCAGATGCATTTCAGGGGCTGGGCTTGCAAACTTTGGGACACGTCTTCCGAGTTGGGGTCATGAGCAGTTGGGAGCAGGTTTGGGCGGGAATGAGGGATCTACTGTCCTGGCACACTTCCACTATCACAGGGAGCGGCACTTGATGCGCGCTCTCCTGGGAGAGGACTTACACGATCCTCCGGAATTGCAGGCATTGAAACAGTTAATACAGGCTACTGCACCACACCGAATGGATGCAAAATGCCATGCACTTGCACAGGAGGCACAGCATCCGGGGATCACAAAGGCCAGTCTCGAGTGGCAGGGGGATCAGGGTATCGCTATTACTGGCAATCAATGGACTTTTTGCTGCTTGGTTGTGCGATCCATGTCCCTGAACAGGAGACACAGGTGACTGCACTTCAATGGCCTGTATCATACCCCGGCCCGTCTGATTCGATATGGGCTGTGTGATAATTCTTGTTGTCATCGTTGTGGTGCAGAGGAGGGAGGATTCGCACACGTGGCGTGGTACTGCCAGGGGGTACAGAAGTTCTGGCAAGATGCACAGAAGGAGCTAGGGGAGATTATTGGTGAACATACAGATCTGCCCTCTTTATTAGCACTGATGGGTTATGACGGGGACGTCCCGGGCACCACCAGGCGGTTGGTAGCTAACGGTCTGCTGCTTGCGAGGCATATGAAAACACTGCGTTGGGCCTGTGGGCCACTGCAGACATTGAAAGCATGGCATCGACATGGCATATTGTAACACTCAGTCGGGCAGTTATCGTGAAGGCTACCTGTAGGTAGTTAGCCACCCAATAGACATGGGGAACCTATCAGGCTTTTCTAGCCAGGTGTGGTGAGACCGAGGAGGCCGGAGTGAGTGTGACTGGATTGGTTGCTTCGTGAGTGGGACTGCAACAGGAGGAAATGTTGGCTGGCATAGCTCAACTTGCAGGCGATGAGAGGCCGTGTGTTATCTCACACTGTGTAAGCCATGCATGGTGGTGTTTGCTTATGCCCTCGGCCGAACACACTGCTGCAGACCCTGCTCGCCGTAGGGGGGCGATACACACTTGGGGGATGCAATATAATGTAGATCTTGACGATGCTGATGTCTGTATTCTATACCTACTTGTTACCCTGACCATTTGTGTTGTTCAAATATTCACGATCGTCGTGCCCACTTGTTTTGTTCCATGCCAGTGAATTAATTGTCAATATTCTCTGTATGGCTGTTTCAAAACTAAAATAAAGTTTAAAAAAACCTGTGGCCTGGGAGTCCACGATAACTGCTTCAGGATAGACACCTGAGGCTCCATTAAAGTCACAGTGACCCTTTAGGTGGAAACCGGACCAGATTCTATTGAAATCTGAAATAACCATTAGGTTGAGCGGGTGTATATCTATTCAAGTATATGAGAGTGTTTATGTCAGGTTTTCAACTTTCCATAAAACATTTCTGACATTACACAGGTACAAATGGCACCTGTTCAAAATGGTTAGGGATATCAGGCTCAATTAAAAGGAACGCTATGAAGCTGATATGAGGGCACCATTGGATGAGTCATAGATAGACACCACAAAAAACAATTACGGGCACCACTGGATAAAAAATAAATGAACACAGTAAACAATCGGCTATGCCTGGATTTTCTAAATGAAAAAAAGAAAAACCCAACCTGGACAAGAAAAAAAAACACATGTAATAACAGATAGCTTTATAGTTCTCTGCAGAGAGCTGTATCCTTTGTTAAAGCTCCAGATCCCGAACTATAGGCCCAAACTGTGAGAGAGACTATAATGTACACTTACAATGTACATCATGTACTCCCTAAAACTGCACTGCATACACCGCCACCTAAACCTTCTATAATCTAAACCTCAACCAACATCCTGGACCTTATACTCTGCACTATTCCCCTGATCAAATACACCCTACGTAACCAACCACATGTTAATCTAGTACTTACTCCCTACACCACCTATGTGTACCCTTCTTCACCTACACAATAAACTCTAGAACACCATTCATACCCTATACAATCATATACATTACCAGGAACGCTACTCAACACCACTACATAATCCTCCAACCCCACATCCTCCTATTCCTTTCAAATGTGTATAGAAAGCAAACACATTGGTGTACATCTTCTCCTTACACACACTTCAGTTTCCTTTAGAAGAGACCTGGTCTCACAACTGTTTGCCAGATGTTCTCCTTCCTGAATGGCCAACTGACCCTGCTTCTAAGGCAGGAGTTAGTACCCGGGAGCTGGTACTCCGCATCTTCTTCAGTCGCAGGATGCTGTGTTTATCTGAGCTGGTTTGTGAATGAGGTGTCAGTGCAGTGTAGCCGGCCTGCCAATGCTTATGATGATGAAGCAATGACCATGGTGAGGACAGTGGTTGGAGGAATTGCTTAGCCTACTGTGTAGAATATGTTTCAGAATAAAAATAAATGGAGAAGCTTGGTGAGTCCCAGTGTCCACTCCATCCATTGGATGCTCACAGTCCCTCATTATGAGATACTTTTAACCCACTGAGATTATGAATAATGAAGAAACACCACAGACTCGCGCAATTTCACCGGGGACTCCAGCTGCTGAAAGTATCTGAATTCTGTGTTTGAAAATTTGGGCTGGAATGAGAAAGAACTGGTGAAATGTTGTGCATCAAATCCAGTTGCCACAGTTATTACCCATTCCAAAGTGGGCCGTGAAGGGCAGCGTTTCTGATCCATGGGGAAACCACTGTGGCTATTGAAGGTAATTTCAGGGGCTGGAATTACCAGTCATTAAAGGGAGATTCATAATGAGGGCCACTGTGGAGACAAAATGGCTCGCTACTATGTAACCATCATTCACCAAAACCATTCATACCTTCACTCTCAGGCCTTAGCACATTGCCACAGTGCCGTAGGGCATGGTTTTTCCTGACCATTAGAAGACCCATAAAGCATAAAGGATTTGCCCATGTAACACTCCAGAACCTGGGCAATGTCTACCTGAAAAATATAGAGCGGAAAGCTGTGGGGAAAAATTGACACGCAATTATTTCAACCTTAATGAAACACTGAGTATTTTACAATAGCAAACAATATATTTGTATTCATATATTACACATTGCCTGTACGTCTGCCCCCATCCAAAAACAGGACAATATATGAAAACTTCTAATAAAAACATGCAATTAGATAATACTACACACAGTTTTTATCAGCGACGGCTGGCACAGGTAATCACATTGGGCCTTCAGGGCACGGCAGGTGAGAAGCCGACAGATGAAGGAATATGTGTCATTTATTTATTTAATTATACCTATTCCGTCGTTTGTCAACTTCCCCCTGCTCCCGCCCCGCTCCGCACCCGTCCTGCCCCACCGCGTTTACCTGTGCCGGCCGCCGCTGGTTTTTATATATCACATCTGTGGCGCCTCGCTGTCAATGTAGGAACCATGGGATATCAGCCAGTTCCTTGAGGTGATTGTCCTCAGTCCTGAGAAGGTCTTTAATTATTTTGGTCGAAACACATCATCTTACATGGAAGGAGTCCAGCGAAGGGGAAGTCTTTTAGACTAGATTCGCATTAGGAGGATTCAAAGGCCATCAGCCCATGTCTTCTTTTGGACAGGACTACCTCCAGGTGGATTGAATGCCGAAAGAGCTTGGGCAATCACCTCCGTTTTTTTAAATGAGGGGAAGCACCAAGGAACTGACTTAGTGGTAATTAATGTTTCATTCAGGTTTAAATAATTGTGTGTTAATTTCTCCCCACAGTTTTCCTCTCTATTTTTTTTCAGGTCACTTAGATCGTTAGATGCACTCTTTTCAGTCACCCTGCAGTGACATTAGTTTTGTTGTGTGAACCCAACCATGTAGGCTGCAGCTGCCTCTCACTGTGAGGGAAGCCTTCACTGGTGACGACCGTGCTGCACTTGTCCTTTCTACACAACGAAGTTTGTACTTCTGTCCCAGCACCCTGCACCAGCTCTGTTTGTGTCCAAAACGTGTGCCTGCTGTGTGCATGAAAGAAGTTGTACTGCTGCTGTCAGCATGGTCCCTGTTCTGTGTGCTGCACCTTCTGTAGATATTTGGGTGTATAAGAGAAGTATGAGCGGTTATTGCTGTCCTGCACGGCCGGGTGCATCAGTGCAGGAAAAAGGTGTATGTTACTGTTGTCACATCCTATACCTGTTTTGTGTGTGAGGAAAGTATGCTTTGAAGGTACACATCCTGTACCTGTTGTGCGTGTGAGGGAAGTTTGCTCTGGTGGTTCACGTCCTGTACATGTTGGTTCACATCCTGTATCTGTTCTGGGTGTGAGGGAGGTTTGCTTTGATGGTTCACATTCTGTACCTGTTCTTCCTGTGAGGGAAGTTTATTCTGCTGGTTCACATCTTGTACCTGTTCTGGGTGAGAGGGAAATTTGCTCTGCTGATTCACATTCTGTACCTGTTCTACATGTGAGGGAAGTTTATTCTGCTGGTTTACATCCTGTACCTGTTCTGTGTGTGAGAGAAGTTTGCTCTGCTGATTCACATTCTGTACCTGTTCTGCATGTGAGGGAAGTTTGCTCTGCTGATTCACATCCTGTACCTGTTTTGCCTGTGAGAGAAGTTTGCTCTGCTGATTCACATCCTGTACCTGTTCTGCGTGTGAGGGATGTTTGCTCTGGTGGTTCACGTCCTGTACATGTTTGTTCACATTCTGTACCTGTTCTGCATGAGAAGGAAATTTGCTATGCTGGTTCACATTCTGTACCTGCTCTGCATGTGAGGGAAGTTTACTTTGTTGATTCACACCCTGTACCTGTTCTGTGTGTGAGGGAAGTTTGCTTTGCTGGTTCACATCCTGTACCTGTTCTGCATGTGAGGGAAGTTTACTCTGCTGGTTCACATCCTGTACCTGTTTTGCCTGTGAGAAAAGTTTGCTCTGCTGATTCACATCCTGTACCTGTTCTGCGTGTGAGGGAAGTTTGCTTTTCTGGTTCACATCCTGTACCTGTTCTGTGTGTGACAGAAGTTTCCTCTGCTGTTTCACATCCTGTACCTGTTGTGTGTGAGAGGAGTTTAATCTACGGATTCAAATTCTGTACCTGTTCTGCATGTGAAGGAGGTTTGCTTTGCTGGTTCACATCCTGTACCTGCTGATTCACATTCTGTACCTGTTCTGCATGTGAGGGAAGTTTGCTCTGCTGATTCACATCCTGTACCTGTTTTGCCTGTGAGAGAAGTTTGCTCTGCTGATTCACATCCTGTACCTGTTCTGCGTGTGAGGGATGTTTGCTCTGGTGGTTCACGTCCTGTACATGTTGGTTCACATTCTGTACCTTTTCTGCATGAGAAGGAAATTTGCTATGCTGGTTCACATTCTGTACCTGCTCTGCATGTGAGGGAAGTTTACTTTGTTGATTCACACCCTGTACCTGTTCTGTGTGTGAGGGAAGTTTGCTTTGCTGGTTCACATCCTGTACCTGTTCTGCATGTGAGGGAAGTTTACTCTGCTGGTTCACATCCTGTACCTGTTTTGCCTGTGATAAAAGTTTGCTCTGCTGATTCACATCCTGTACCTGTTCTGCGTGTGAGGGAAGTTTGCTTTTCTGGTTCACATCCTGTACCTGTTCTGTGTGTGACAGAAGTTTCCTCTGCTGTTTCACATCCTGTACCTGTTGTGTGTGAGAGGAGTTTAATCTGCGGATTAAAATTCTGTACCTGTTCTGCATGTGAAGGAGGTTTGCTTTGCTGGTTCACATCCTGTACCTGCTGGTTCACATCCTGTACCTGTTCTGAGTGTGAGATAAGTTTCCTCTGCTGTTTCACATCCTGTACCTGTTGTGTGTGAGAGAAGTTTAATCTGCTGATTCACATTCTGTACCTGTTCTGCATGTGATGGAGGTTTGCTTTGCTGGTTCACATCCTGTACCAGCTGGTTCACATCCTGTACCTGTTCTAGATGTGAGGGATGTTTGCCCTGCTGAATCACATAGTGTACCTGTTCTGTGTGTGAGGGAAGTTTGCTTTGCTGGTTCACATCCTGTACCTGTTCTGTGTGTGACAGAAGTTTCCTCTGCTGTTTCACATTCTGTACCTGTTGTGTGTGAGAGGAGTTTAATCTACTGATTCAAATTCTGTACCTGTTCTGGATGTGAAGGAGATTTGCTTTGCTGGTTCACATCCTGTACCTGCTGGTTCACATCCTGTACCTGTTCTGAGTGTGAGATAAGTTTCCTCTGCTGTTTCACATCCTGTACCTGTTGTGTGTGAGAGAAGTTTAATCTGCTGATTCACATTCTGTACCTGTTCTGCATGTGATGGAGGTTTGCTTTGCTGGTTCACATCCTGTACCAGCTGGTTCACATCCTGTACCTGTTCTAGATGTGAGGGATGTTTGCTCTGCTGATTCACATAGTGTACCTGTTCTGTGTGTGAGGGAAGTTTGCTTTGCTGGTTCACATCCTGTACCTGCTCTGCCAATTTGGAAAGTTTGCACTACTGGTTCACATCCAGTATCTGTGCTGCATATAGGGAAAGTTTGCTCTGCTTATTCACATCCTGTACCTGTTCTGCCTGTGAGAAAATACTGTACTGCTACTATTGTGCTTTACTGTTTGCAGCCATTACAGTACCTTTACATGTCCTTTGCATGAGCAAGTGAACAAAACTTGCACTGTCAGTACCATGCATGTTTTGTGTGCTGCATGTGTAGTGCATGTTAAGCTTTAATTTCCCTTGCTGTGCTGCACCCGTTTTGTATGTGAGAGAAGAATGCCTGTAGAGAACCAGTGCATGTTCTTTGCATGAGCAAAGCCTGCACAACTGTCAGTACTCTACCTGTCTTGTTTGCTGCATGTGGTGTATAGGTTAAGCCGGTGGTTCTCTTGCTGTGCTGTACCTGCTCTGTATGTGAGAGAGTCAAGTATCAATGGGGTAACCAGAAATACTACCGGACCCGGGTAAGACTACAGTACAGTAGAAAAATGGTCACAGTAACAACAATTTTAAAACAAACAAATGAAAGCATTCACAGCATCACAATCACGTGTCTGCAATAGATGCAATTTATTTTCTTAAACCATCATTAAATTGTTAAAGACATCACAATTGTCTATACACTTGAAAAACGGTGCTCAGAATGAGGGGAGAGAAAAAAGTGCCTAGGAGGAATGTGGGTTTGTGAGGGTTGTAAAGAGGGAACGGCAATGTGCCATATGTACATTATATTTACATGATGAAACCTGTCCAGCCTATAACAGGCAAACTATTACAACAAAAACACATAGCATTATATTGGCGCTGGTAACAAATCTCAGTCGTCAAAGCTTGTTCCCAGAGGAGCAATAGTCAACGTTTCGACCCCTCCATATAATCAAGGTTGTTAAGTCCTTGGTGTAGGAAGGTGGAATCTGACTGCATGGTTACCCCCACTTTTTGCCTGGTGTTTTGCTGGTTTTAGACTTAGTTTGACAGGGAGTCTGCTAATCAGGACCCCAGTCTATCTGCTTTCTCCCTAAAATGGATTGCATGTACTTTAGGTACACCACAGATTGGGTTCTGGGGTACCCTTATAAGTCCCTAGTATATGGTATACTATGTACCTAGGGCATAGGTACCCCAGAGGCCTCTCAGGGGCTGCAGCATGTATTATGCCACCCCTGGGAGACTATTCAAAATGACACAACAGGTCTGCTACAGCAGCCTGTGTAAGGTGGTGTATGCACCCCTTACGTAGAAATAGGTTCACTATATCTATCCATATCACTGCACATATAAACATATCAGTCACGCCTATGGCAGGCCTTATCAATCCTGAAGGTAGGGTGCTTGGTTTTATGTGAGAGGGTGCCCATGCATGAGCAGAGCCCCTCTGCAGCCTTCAGAACCTTTATTCTGGGGTTGTTTGTGATGCAGCCAAACCATGTACTCAAGTGCATTATAACCTTGCTGTAAATGCTAACTTTGGAATGGCTGCATGGAAACATGTCGTGTTTAGTGTCAAACACCTTGGAATCATACCTCCCCGCCAGTAACTGGCGGGGGAGATTTGATTCCACCCAACTAGAGGGAGAAATATGACTTCACCGGTACACCCGGTACCAGCTTCACTAAACCCTGGCATCACAAAATGGATGCTGCCAGTCACAGACACGAGTCTGCCCTCCTGCTGCTGGACGAAACTCCGGCAGGGGAGGCTGGACAATAGGTTTTCTGTCACACGGAGGTGTGACCACCTCCCAGACAGACTTTAGTGTATTGGGGCTGTGTGGGTGCACTCCAAGAGTGCTTTGATGTCTGCACTGGGGGCACATTTGGTGTGCCTGTGCATAGTTCAGCTCAAACCGGTTGCAGGGGCTACCAGCCCCTGATCTGGTGCGAAACTGGACTAAGGACATGGGTGTACCCACCCCTCTGTCCTGACCCTCCCATAGGTGGGTCCCCAGAGTTTGTCCCACCCCTTCCTTGGGTATAAAGTAGGAACCCCTGGCTACAGGACTTTAGATTTACCTGGACGAAACTCTGCTACAGAATCCCAGAACTTCTACTATCTACACGACGTTGGATGACCAAAGAATCTCCCTTGGAGTAAAAGAGTTACTCCCCTGCAAGGCAGGCACCAAAGACGCATCTGTCTGGTTTGCAACTACGCAGCTCCTGAAGGACTCCGAAGACATTGCAACACATGAGGTGGGTTTCCAAGCTTCCCCGAGGACAATCCGTGCTCTCAGCAACCCTGAGATCCAAAGCCCTCATGGGGACTGTGCAACCCGAACCTCTGGACACCGTGTACATTTGCAGCAGCATATGCTTCTTGGCAATCCCTGAGGCTGTGTTTTGGGCTACTTGTAGTCCAGACCCCGAGCAGTGATGCCACTGAAGATTACTGGCCTACACTCCTTGAGTGACCCATGGGCAGGTATTTAGTGATTCCTCTTGAGGTCCCTTCGCAATCCCTTGTCCGGTGACTTGTGGGTCCCTGAGAAGGGTACTCTTGGGGTCCCTTCGCAATCCCTTGTCCGTTGACTTGTGGGTCCCTGAGAAGGGTACTTTGACTTTCAATGGGCTTACCTAGTTGCTCCAGACATGCACTGACTCTCCCTTGCTTGGGGAGTCCATAGGACCTTGCTGATCTACACCGAAACCGTTTTACACTCACCGCATGGGTTGCCGTTGCCAAGGCTTGTTGGTTTCCAATCCAGACACCGTCCACCCAGCACTCAACATCCTTTGTGGGACAGCTCGCCTGTGGACTGTGGTCATCGTCGACGCCTCCTGGTCCCCGTGGCAGTGGAGTCAAGCTTCACCTCATCGCACCTGAAACACCCGACATCGGTGGGCATTCGTCTATCGTGCCCCTGGTCACTGGCAAGTGACCCAGACTCTGTCCCCTCTGCTTTCAGTTTCTTCACATCTTCGATCTAGGCTTGGATTACACCGGACACTTTTTTGTTTCCACGGCAGCAGCACTTTGCAGCAACGCTCCATTAAAGACAGCGAAGATTCCCGACACCATTTGACACCTATGCACCCGGCTTCCCTGGGTTAGGTAACATGAGTACTCCAGTGCTCACGTGGGTGCTGGCCTTAGAACCTTCTAAGTCTTAAAGGGTTTGCTCGAAGTCCTCTACTAAGTGTCCTTAATCTTTTAAAATTCAAACCGCTACTTTCCAATAGGATTGAATGGAGCTCGCGGCTGTGTTCTCATACTGCACGCGTCCCCCTTGGGTCCCCTGTGTCAGTACCTTGGGTGGTTCCTAGGGGGTCCCAGCAATTCTACGTGCATAGGCACTGTGTCTAGTCAAGTCGTGGTTCTTATACCACTTTCATAATATATGGTTTTGTCTCCCCCTGGGGCCCATTGTATATTGTGCTATTTACTGTCGTTTTAGAAAGTGTATTATTGTGTGCCTTGCTCTCTAATCTCATAAAGAGGTTAGTAGAGAGTGTTTAGTAATAAATACATATATTTTATATATATACCTTGTATGGTTCTCCCTTAATTTGGTCATTCAAGAGTTTATAATCTGGTAAACCAAGCTGCTTTACATTCCTTCGAGACTTAGCCTGAAGGCTGCTCTCCATAGCTACCACTAGGATAGCTTTCAATAAACGTTGTCTTAAACCTAATCATCAATAAGGGTTGTTTGGACTGGTGCAAGGTGCCCACTATAACTAGTGGACAGCATATACCAGGCCAACTTCTCACACTTAGCATGGGGTCTTCGTCAGGGCAAAGAAAGGGAGCACCTAAAAGTAATTGAATACTCCGTATTAGTCACATGATGCCTCATGGCCAGGTGTGAATGCACATTAAAACAAAATGTATTTACCAAATCTGAAGTCAGCTAGGTAAATCAGGCTGGAGAATGTGAATGATGGGCTCCTTAAAGCTCCTAAGTCAGAGAGAACAAAAATTAGGCTGTGGAAGAGCTAAGTCTGAAAAACCTAAGGGGTATATTCACAAGAGCGTGTGATAACTTCAGCAAGAGTAGCTTAACGCAACTCTCAACATCTCAGCCTATTGCAGGAAATAACCATGTGTCAAAGTGGAATTCACAACAAGGCGGTACCATGCGATAATGTGCCGAAACCGCGGACAATGTCCGCGATACAACCACCTCGATGGAGAAAAAACCACAAACCACAACACAAAAAAACCTGCGATGGGCCAAAGCGCGATGAGGAAATCAGCGATAAGCAGCGTCAGGCCTGCAACACACAACTGGCAGGTGGGAAAAATCACCATAAAAGTAGAAAAAACACCCAAACACAAACTGACCAACACTCAAGCACCATGGAGGCAGCCGGAGCAGGCGAAGAGGATGAGCGCAACCCCACAAGCACCCCGGACGACCAGCCCGGGACCTCAGGGACAGGGAAGAGCAAGGACAAGAAGAAGAGGAAAACGAAGTTCAGTCCGCAGGCGAACAGGATCATAGTCACGGAGGTGATGGAACACCATCAACAACTGTTCGTCACCTCCAATTTGTCATTGGGCACCAAAACTGGAATATGGCGGGACATCGTGGACAAGGTGAATGCCGTCGGAGAGCACAAGAGGACAATGGACGAGGTAAAGAGGCGATGGAATGACATCAAGCAGAAGACCAAGGAGAAACTCGCAGCCAACCAGAAGGCAGCAATGCAGAATGGAGGTGGGGGCCCAGCGCCACAGCTCGTGCTGGATGACTTGGAGGAGCTGGTGTCGACAGTCATCAGTGTGGAAACTATGGCCGGAGTCGGGGGACCGGACACTGCTCGACAGGACACAACACAACCGCAACAGGGTGAGTAACCACCAGGAACTGGGGGGACGGGTGGAGATGGCCACGATGGCACACGCACACGCACAATCATGCACAGCACAGTACACACCCTCAATGACTCTGGGTCATCGCCCAGATCTATAGACTGTCACAATGTACAATGCCATGCTGTCTGAATGTCAACATGTACCATGCGGCTACATACTTGTGGACACATTGCAATACACCATCTCCCCTTCACATTGCAGGGCCACCGTCAACACCCCGTGTAGAGCAGTCCCAGCCACTCTTCACTGATGATGAGGGTAACCCCAGCATCGACACACAAGCCCTCCTAGACATCATTAACATCATCCACGACTCACCTCCAGGATCAGGGCTGACCAGCTGCATCAAGGAGACCCCACCCACCATCCAAACCACCCAGCAGGAGGCACCCACTTCCCCGGAAGTCTCCCAAGACCCCCAGGAACAACACACGGCCTTCCAACGCCGTGTGCTGGAGGCCCAGAGGGAGACAGCTGAGCAGGTGGGGTTTGACCTCATGGCCACCAAACTGGACACCATCCATGGGTGTCTAGGCCCACTCCATGGTCTCCAACGAGCCCTGACTGACATCGCTGGAGTCCTGACACAGAGAGAAGAACACCTGTCCACTCAGAGGGGCACCAGTGATACCATCCGTGAGCTGGCACATGCGGAGGCTCATGGAGGACATGGTGCGGATGGAGGCGGAAAGGATGGCAGCCACTTTTGCACATCAGCGAAATGTAGCTGGGATCTACCATGCCCTGCAGATCATCATCATGGCATTGCTGCCACAAGGCGTGGCGCAGATGAATGCTGCTGCCCCCACATCATCCACATCTTCGCCCCCTGGTGTGCCTTTGCCTTACAGTGCGGCAGACGTATCCACTCCGGAACTTGATGTGTCAGTGGCACAAGTGCTTCAGCCTGTACTGTAACACCCACAGGTGGGGCAGAGCACACATCCAAGGACGAGGACGTGGATGGGTTTGTGATCAGGATGCACTAGCATTCATTGCCGCCACCTGGACTGTTTCTGCTTGGTGTCGCACATGGCCTCATAACCTTCCACTGACCCCCGATACACTCTGATGCACTCACCTTGGACAGCGACATGGACTGGCATATCCTGTTTGATGACCAATGACACGGCGAGCAGACTGCGGACTGTACCCTTAATCTTCTGCAGTACTTGTCATCCCCGGATGGACTCTGGCTGGCCCTCCATGGGCCTACATTGTATGGTGTGCTCGGCATTGCCCTGTAACGCTCCAGCTGCAGAACTGCACTGGATGTTCAATAAACATCCTGTGTTGCCCTGCTGTGTCATGTCTTTCATCATTCATGTATGAATGTGTGGATGAATGTAGGGACAGTAATTTCATTTGCGTCAATGATGCTCATCCTGTGGAATGCCAGTCAGAGGGTGCTACATTGCATATTGTATACCGGGTCCCGTGAACACTACAACAGGGACACACGCATCAGTCACTTCCATGTCCGGACATGGACTGGCCCATGCCCAGAGCCC
Organism: Triturus cristatus; assembly: GCF_964204655.1. Taxonomy (NCBI): domain Eukaryota; kingdom Metazoa; phylum Chordata; class Amphibia; order Caudata; family Salamandridae; genus Triturus; species Triturus cristatus. Next base: position 608,913,071 of record NC_140584.1, read on the forward strand.
ACGAGTCAATGTTGCAAGCCCTGTGCTGGTCTGGCTTACGGCAGGCCAGACCACTCGCTTACGCTCCGAGTAGGGGCCCTCATTGCTACCCGACGCAGGCGTACTCGCTGGTGGTCTGCAGGTCACTGGTCTAGTTGTCAGCATGTCTCAGCCACTCCCTGAGAGCGGATTTGCATGCACATCACGCCCTTCCGGCACAGGCGTCACAGGCCATGTGACTTCGCCAACATAAGGGGCCGACAACATCACATTTCCCTCTGCCGATGGTGACTGGATGACTGACGCTCCACGGTTCTTAATCATAAAGGGCCAATGAGTTGTTGAGCACAGGGTTAGTGGCACCCGAGGCTTTTCAGCTGTCACAGGACTACCACCACGTGGCGCTGACTGGGGTTGCCCAGGGTTAGTGACATCCTGAGCATTGCGGCCAGCACAGGCACCCTGCCACGGGACGGTGACTTTGGGTGCACTGAGTTAGTGGCACCTTAACCTGCTGAGTGGGTGTGCAGCCTGCGATTTTGCCCTGTCCTGGCGGTCCGGACAGCTCAGGTTTTGTGTGCCCTGCTGGACCGCAGTGTAGGCCAGAGCCAGCGGCCAGCGTGGGTCTACCGTCACGTGGCGTTGCTTCCGGGATCCCAGAATTAGTGGTACCCATTGGGCTGAGCGGGTGTGCAGCCTGCGATGATGCTGGGTGCATTGGTATGTCTTATGCCATGGAGTAATCAAGACCCAGCACCAAACGTGAGACCTGGTGGCCTGCCGAGCGGGGCTGCATGGAGTCGAGGGTGCCATGTCCGCGGGCCCAGGGTTGTGGCTTGCAGTGGAACTTGGTGGGACCTCCTGTCTAAACGCCGGTGGCGAAAGGTGAGCAGTGAGGCCTGAGTGTGCATGGGCGGGCATGCACCGATGGGCGGAGGAAGGGGCTGGGGTGCCTCTGCCTGGGTGTGCATGGGCGGGCAGGCGATGTTGTCTTGTGCAATTGTGTGTACTGTGCCAATCATGTATCTGGACTCAGTTTCAGATGACGGCTCTGTCTCAGATCTGTGACCTGGTGTACTGCAATACATACCGGCAAGTGGTTGGAGACACACCAGTGGCAGCAGTTGAGCAGTGTGGCCTGGGTGCGGCGGGGGGGCACTCTCTCTCTCCCCCTCTCTTCTTCTCCCTCTCCCCCTCTCTTCTTCTCTCTCTCTCTCCCCCTCTCTTCTTCTCTCTCTCTCCCCCTCTCTCTCTGTCTTTTGATGTGCGCAGGACACACCTTCTCATCATGATTTTTGTCTTGCAGGCTGTGACCTACGGATTGTCCCAAGGGGAGCCGCCATGTGTGTTCATTTCATTTCAGTGTTCATTTTAATAAAGTTTCATTTGTTGCTTCGAAAGTGAATGTGTGAGGCTCGTTTTTGTGACGACACATGCGTGTCACCAGTTGTGATTGTGCGACATCAAGCAGATGATTTTGTACATGTTTAGGTGTAGCTGATGTGGCATGTCTTTGGTCGGGGGGTTGTCGGGTCGGGGGGGGGGGTCCTGGGGGTGGTGACAGCCGGTGGTATTGCCCTTTCGGCCCTCCGGGCTGCATGTTCTGTTGCCCGGGTGCATCTGTAGTTCTTCAGGTGTGGCTGTAGGCTGTGCTTCCTTTTGTGGTGCAGGCTGTGGTCCGACTTTGCACCAGGTCAGAGTAGGTGTTATTTTCCTGCTGCTAATGCGCCTTATCGCCTGTTTAGTGTTCTTATCGCAGCTCTGGCTGGTTGTTGTGAATGTTGTGGTGTGGTGTTGTTGCGGCTTTTGGCAAGGGAGCGCCTACTCTGCATCTCATTAGCGATAGTTGCGGGGGTCATCTGTGGCGATGTTTTTTGCGGCTGCTATTGCGGGTAAACTGATGCTGTGGGCTGTTAACACCAGCTTGTGATTGGGGCGATACGTTTATCGTAACTTTGGCAGCGATAAAGTGCCGTTAACTCGGCGATAGATCCTTGTGAATATTCGCCTAAATGTATTAGATAAAACTTACTCAAATAGTAAATGGAGGCGCGGTCAGTCACCTTGACGTAACCGTCCTGTCCAGAGACGGGGGTGGGTCAAAGGATCCCACAATTTCATGAGCAAAACCTTGTGCAATTTACTGAAACAATAGAAGGGGAAACCAGTAAAGGCTTCGCAAGGATTATATCGAGAGCTAAAAAACGAGCAAGCGTGTGATATCTGTATTTATTGGTTGTGGGCTACCTTACTAGAATAAATGTATGCACCCAGAGTGTGATTACTGTCCTCTAGTGCGGTTGTAACTGTGGTGCTACTAGCATTCATATCCAATAATGCATGTGTCACACACTTGATTAAGATAACAAGCAGGTCGTGTGAAATATCAGAATAAACCATGTCCCAGGTGAGAGAGTGTCTCTCTGATTAAAAGTCATTCTCAAAGTAACACGTGTGGCCACCCGAAGTTGCGATAACAAGCAAGTACCGTGTAGAATATCAAAATTGGCCTTGTGTAGAAGCATGAGACTATTTCCTGAGTGAAATAGTGTATCTCTATCAAGGGTCATTAACAAGCTAACCGTCGTGGTGACCCATAGTTACAATAACCAGCAAGTACGGACAACGGGTTAAATATCTCCCCATGGATTAAGCAACGTCAAGTGACATGAATGACATTCAAGGAGTACCAATATACCCAGAGTGAAAAATAGTAGAGCCAAGCTGGAGCTTACCTTCCTGGGATCAATCAAAAGAAACCTTTTCCTCACAGAATTTATCTAGAAACACAAATGAGGACTGAGTCTGTCCTCAAAATAGCAGTAGCCTTTAGCAATGATGTCCTGGTTTGCTGATCAAAAAGCAACATACCTCTGTCTACCATCTGGGACAAAAATTACTGGCATGGCTGGGCCCGGTACATGACCTTGATAAAGACGCGAGCGGCGACGTGCACGCTGTGTGCAGTCGCTCGATACCAGCATAGCTCCGGTTCAACTGATCGGAGTCTTTTTTTCTACATGCTGAAGGGAACGTTCAGAGAAAAAAGGGGGCTCTCTGTAAATGACCCAATACGGAGTATTCATTGTATTACAAGGAGATGGAGCCATTGCCTTTCTGAATTTCATAGTTTGCAAAGGAAGGCAATTTATTGGCCAAAGATATACGCTTCTATGATTGGAAGATCACATATCCTTACCTCCAAGAAGATTATTTAAACAGGACACACAAGGCCATTTTTTCAACAGAGGCAGAGGTGGTTATAGAGGCAGCCGTCGTGACACTGCCTTCTCTGAATCATCAGGCTCGAACAGCACTGGAAGTGAGGGAGAACAACCAGGCACAAGTACTAGATATCAGTATCAAGACAGCTGGTATCAACCACCACAGGGACCGTCTTTTTTAGAGGATACCCAATGGAAACCACCGAGAGGGAGAGGCTTCAATTGGAACAGAGGACCACAGAGGGGACAGAACCAACAAGGCAAGAACTGGGACGGCAGGAAGCAACGAGGACAGAACCAGAAACAGGTGTGATTTCCCCAGGAGAGCCACGGGTAGATCCAGACCCGGCCGCCTGTCTACAGGTGGTGACCGGTTTGAGAAGCCCAATTATTAACCTATCGTCCTATGTGCTCTCTGAAGACTAAACAAAGGTACTTAGCAAAGGACTCTCTTTCGTACCAACCACGCACCCCAACCGATTCAATAGCAAAACGGACCTGCATTGGTTTTTTCGAAAGGTCAGGTTGAGACATTATTTTAAATATTCCCAACCTATATCCTCTACAACGCACACTGGACTGAGGGTACCATCAACATTTATGCCATATTCCCACATTATGTCACATAAAATCCTAACCTTTGAAAGTGTGGTGCTTCGGGATGTTCTTATGGTGTGTTCCAAAAAGCAATACACAAAGCATAATGTCACTAAGGGAGAGCATGAAGCACTTGATACACTTAAAATCAACAAGATGATTGTGATCAAGGCGGCTAACAAGGGTGGAGCAATCGTAGTACAGAATACCCCTGACTATAAAACTGAAATTTACTCGCAACTGCGGGATGGTGTGAGTTACTCCCGACTCAACTCTGATCCCACTAAGGAGATTAGAAAATTGATCTTGAAGATCACAGAAAATGGCAGGAAAGCAGGGTTCCTATAAGACCAGGAGTACGAGTACCTTAAGATAAAAAAACCTCGCCTTCCCACCATCTACACGTTACCTAAGGTACATAAGAATCTGCATCATCCACCTGGACGCCCCATCATTTCTGGATGTGGATCCCTATTAGAACCTTTTTGCAAATTCATTGACTTTTTTCTGAAATCTTTAGCTGAATTGACTAGAGCGTATCTGCATGACACGATGGAAGTGATCAACTTGGTTGATAATATGCCATTTGACCCTGTACATCAATTACCGGTAACATTGGATATAGTATCACTATACACCAGTATCCCTCAATGACCAGCCTTGGAAGCAATGATGAAAGCACTGGATAAGAGACCACACCCTGTGCTGGTTCCAACTGAATTCATAGTGCAGTTACTTGAGGTGGCAATTATGAAGAACTTCTTCTTCTTCCAAGGTGAATTCGATCTGCACACCAAAGGGGTTGCGATGGGTGCTGGCTTCGCCCCAGATCTAGCAATCCCGTACATGGATGAGTTTGAGGATCAATTCATCTATAGCCAGACCAACCCATACAAGGATAATGTGTCACACTGGAAACGGTACATAGACGATGTGCTATTCATTTGGACAGGCAACGCCATGGATTTACAAATATTGTTTGAATGGCTTAATGCAAGAACACATGACATCAAGTTCACCATCCATTGAGACCAGCATACAATAGACTTTTTGGACATCTCGATAAAAACAGAGAACAATCACCTACATACCACCCTGTACAGGAAACCAGGAGAACGAAACATGTTATTAAGATATTCTAGTCATCACCCTAGGGGTCTGCGGGACAGTCTGCCCTACGGCCAATTCCTGCGGATTCGGAGGAATTGCTCCTGGAAGGATGACTACTTCACTGAGTAAGACGGTCTCATTAACCACCTTGTTGAACGAGGCTATCCTAAAAGAATGGTTAAGCGAGCGAGGAAGAGGGCATGGTTTAACAATAGGGATTCTCTGCTTACACCCAAACAACGACCGACGGATACCACGACCAGAATGATATGTGTGACTACGTATTGCACTCGCAGTAATGAGATTAAAAAGAACATAAATGGACACTGTAAACTGATCTCGGATGATTTAGAGATATCAGACTCACCTATGCATTCCTTTAAAAAGGCTAAGAATATAAAAGACTATGTGGTACGATCACTCCTTGAAACACCTCCCCAACCCACCATTCAGACAAAGTGGAAGTTACTGGAGATTGTGGGCCACTTTAAGTGCGGCCACTGTAAAGCATGCAAATTAACCATAGAAACCAAACATCTCTGTTACGAACATCACACAATAGACCTCCAGGTACACACCAATTGCAACACAGCAGATGTGATCTACGCCATTCTCTGCCCTTGTAATGAGATGTACAAAGGCCAAACCAGACAATTAGTTAAGACCAGGATCCTGCAACATTGCAGCAGGATACGTTGTGGTACGGTGGGAGCACCCTTGGTGGACCATTTTCAAACACGGGGACATCAACCAGATTCCATCAGGTGGGTGGCCCTGGAAAAACTATTCTTGGGAGTCAGGGGCGGGGATATTAATTCTATCCTGAATATACGTGAATGTAAATGGATGTATACCATGGATACTGTCAACAATGATCTAAATGAATTAGATGCTACTAATGCCCAACTCTCCTGTCTGACTACTGAATAGTACCTTATCAGTGGCTTTTGTAGTTGCTTTGATAAAATGCGAGACTTGGATGGTCTTGGTCTCTGTCTTACTTTTACTGATGTATATATTAAATTTTTATCATGCCTCATGCGACTAATATCTTTCTACAGAGTATAAATTCAGTATGTGTATGCTCACGCATTCTTTATGATTTCCATAGGCATAGGACCAAATCTTTACCATTAGCTTTTTTGTTGTCTTAATGACTGGTGAGATTTATAAGGGCTGGATCTCGGACTTACATCTACTACAGTATACAAAATAGTTTTTTTGTAACATGCTTCATGTCCCTAATACTTTTCCATTGAGTAAGAACTCAGTATGTGCATGATCACGTATTGTTTACGATCCCTTTAGATACAGGACCCTAACAAGGCTGCTTCTGATAGGCTGAATAAGCGCAGCTTGTGATGGGCTGACTAAGCGCAGTATGTCTCATAAGGTTAAATAGTTTTTCCTAAACTGGTAACAATGTTGTAAACATTCTGGCCACAGAATGTATACCGATTAAACACATCCATTGTTAGCAACCTCGCTATGCCCATAATAATGATTATTCAGATTACTGGGTTTTCACCTTTTTGAACACCGCTAAAAGTTTTTTACTGTAATAAAAGTTCTTTTACTGTATGTGAAATGTTTAATTATAATCGCAAAAGTTAGTACTGTGCTCTCACTCTTTGTTCGTGCGATACTCCATTACCATTAGATGGGCAACGTGTATGCTTCTTGTATAAACCACTGACACATAACTACCATCATTATGTTACATCTTTAACCGTGGCGTTATTATTCTTATTTGAGAACTTAGCCATTTACACTTGTTTGCTCATAATACCTTGACAAGGATAGGGACTGTATGATGGATCTCGATATGATATGTACGTGCATTTACCCCTAGGTTACAGAGTATCTAGGGCTTTGGCCCCCTTTTATAAATTGCTTTATTTTTCAAACTATGATATGCAGAAAGCCCATGGCTCAATCTCCTTGTAATACGATGAATACTCCGTATTGGGTCATTTACAGAGGCCCCCCTTTTTAGGTCTCGCCTGAGCCAGCGCATGTGCTGCTCTGGCGAAATATTTAGTGAGTGGGCTTTCAAAAGAGCAGACCACAGATTTTTGGGTGGAATAGAGTGTGGGGTTACACGCACAATGACGAGCAGAGGTGCCATCTGGCTTTCCTCTCTCATCATGGTGCGCGCATATCGCACACCACTCGCCATCAGACGTGCCTCCTTTTTTTTTTTTAACTTGCAGCGCGAGGCAAGCGCACTTGTTTTTTTTACTTTAAAACTGAGCGCGGCGCCACCTCAAGGACACCGTGCTCGGTTAATTTACATATTTTTTAACTTTAACACTGAGCGCAGCGCCCGCTTCAAGGACCCGGCGCTCAGAGTTAAAGTTAAAAAGAACGAGCGCGGTGTCCTTCAAACGGGGCCGCGCTTTGTTTTAAACGTAAGCATTTGCAATGCAATCGGACCTACTGCATTGCAAATGCTTGTTACAGTAGCGATTCAGTCCCTGAAGGTTACATTTACATTTTTTTTGTGATATAAATTACAGTGAGGTGCTGTTTATTTTTGGCACGATGATTACGTTACTTTCCGACAATAACAGATTACTCCGCCGCTCTCACTTTAACTCTGAGATTCGTATTTTCCTAAAAAAACATTCTGAACTTTCGGCTTCACCGCCATTTATCTGACATATTCAAGCTGTCGGATCCCTGCAACTAGGCCAGAATTAAGTGTGATTTCAATGCAAGTACGTCCATTTTTCATGACTCTCCTGTGACTCTGCTTAAAGTGTAATTGATACCTCAACAGAGCCCGTCAGCCGAGGAATGACCTATTCGGGAGCGGTGTAAATGCGGCTGTGAAGTTTTGCCATACCGCCCTTTAAGCGCCTTTTAAAGGGGGCAAATCCCATCTGATACCTATCAGGCGCGTAATTCAGCAGTGCGCGTATTACGCCACATCCACATCAATAAGATATCCAATCTCACAGGAAGATTGACCACTTCTCAAATGCTCTTGTGATTAATTGGCCATTTATGTGAGAAATCACCGAGCTCCACTTCTTACCGCGGCGAGTCTTCTTTACCTAAGTGTTTGCTTCCAAACTGAAAACCGGATTTGAGCTGGACACCCAACTACGGACAGATGCCGGCTGCCTTCCTATTGTTGGGGTTCTTTTTTAATGTCTCCTCTTTTTCGCTGCGACCCTGGCAGCGCACGCAGACATGCTCCCCGCTGAGGCCAAACCCACCGCCCACCCCCAGCAGAAGAAAGCCCGATGGACCTCTGCCCTCGTACATGGCCCTGAACTCTCGGATCACCAAGCTGAGGCTACGTGGTTCGCTGCTAACTGCTCGCCGTGGGGCGCTTCAAAATAGTGATCAATCTGGCGCATTTCTCAAAGTTGAACTGGGAACTACATTTCTACTACAAATGTCTGCTGTAGAGCAGCGACAGCCTGGAGGCGTCTACAAGAGACCTCATCTCCCACAACCTGACTAGAGTGTCACTTTTTGGGATATTTTCTTTTCTCTGACATTGGCATTTGTTAAACCTCCTGATGTTTTTTTGCTTGAACTTCGTGATTCTGCCAGAAGTAAAACTATTTAGTTTATTTGTCTTTTGCACAGCTCCAAGATGTCGTAAACTGGTCACAGATATCTTCAGCGCAGTTGTGTCCTCGAATGAAAGACAAACACTGGGCTGATTGAATTAACTGATTTCCCCTTATTAGCCACAGAGATCATTATCGAGCTTGGCGCCTTCGTGTATGGTTACTACGAAGACAAGCATTTGAAATGCAATAGGTCTCGCATATGCGAAATTTTAAGCGATTGGCATTGGAAAAACCAACATAAGTAAAAAGCATTGTAATTTAGAATGCCAGTAGCTCAAACTCTCACAAATGTGAGACCTATTGCATTGCAAATGCTTGTTCTCTGAACGTTCCCTTCAGCATTTAGAAATAAGACTCCGATCAGTTGAACCAGAGCTATGTGACAGCGTTAGGCATGCTGGTATCGAGCGGCTGCACACAGCGTGCACGCAGCCGCTTGCATCTTTATCAAGGTCACGTACTGGGCCCCGCCATGCCAGTCTTTTTTGTCCCAGATGGTAGATGGAGGTATGTTGCTTTTTGATCAGCAAACTAGGACATCATTGCTAAAAGCTACTGTTATTTTGAGGCCCGACTGAGTCCTCATTTGTGTTTCTAGATAAATTCTGTGAGGAACAGGTTTCTTTTGATTGATCCCAGGAAGGTAAGGTCCCGCCGTGGTGGGAGCTTGGCTCTACTTTTTTTCACTCGGGGTATTGGTACTACTTGTATGTCATTCATGTCACTTGCCGTTTCTTAATCCACGTGGAGATATTTAACCAGTTGTCCGTACTTGCTGGTTATCGTAACTGCGGGTCACCACAAGGGTTAGCTTGTTACTGACCCTTGATCAGTGATACACTCTTTCACTCAGGAAATAGTCTCATGCTTCTACACAAGGCCTATTTTGATATTCTACATGGCACTTGCTTGTTATCACAACTTCGGATGGCCACACGTGTTACTTTGAGAATGATTTTTGATCAGAGAGACATTCTCTCACCTCGGACATAGTCACACGCTCCTGTATATGGTCTATTCTGATATTTCACATGGGCGTGCATGTCATCGTAACCAAGTGTGTGACACATGCATTATTGGATATGGATGCTAGTAGTATCACAGTTACAACCTCACTAGAGGACAATAGGCACACTCTGAGTGCATACATTTTTTCTAGTAAGGTAGACCACCACCAATGAATACAGATATCACACGCTTGTTCGGGTTTTAGCTCTCGATATACTCCTTACGAACCCTTTACTGGTTTCCCCTTCTATTGTGTCAGTAAATTACATAAGGATTTGCTTGTGAAATTGTGGGATCCTTTGACCCACCCCCGCCTGTGGACAGGACGGTTACGTAAAGGTGACTGACCGCACATCCATTTACTCTTTGAGTAAGTTTTATCTAATGCACTTAGGTTTTTCGAGGTTTGCTACTGTAGACTTAGCTCTTCTGCAGCCTAAATTTCGTTCTCTCTGACTTAGGAGCTTTAAGGAGCCCATCATTCACATTTTCCAGCCTGATTTACCTCGCTGACTTCAGTTTCGGTAAATACATTTTGTTTTAATGTGCATTCACACCAAGCCATGAGGCATCATGTGACTAATACCTAGTATTCAATTACTTTTAGGTGCTCCCTTTCTTTGTCCTGATGAAGACCCCTTGCTAAGGTCTTAACAACCTTGATTAAATGAAGGGGTCGAAATGTTGACTATTGCTCCTCTTGGAACAAGCTATGACAACTGAGATTTGTTATCAGCGCCAATATAATGCTATGTGTTTTTGTTGTAATAGTTTGCCTGTTATAGGCTGGACAGGTTTCATCAGGTAAATATAATGTACATATGGCACATCACCTTTCCCTCTTTACAACCCTCACAAACGCACATTCCTTCTGAGCACTTTTTTCTCTCCCCTCATTCTGAGCACAGTTTTTCAAGTGTATAGACAATTGTAATGTCTTTAACAATTTAATGATGCCTTAAGAAAATAAATTGCATCTATTGCAGACACGTGATTGTGATGCCGTGAATGATTTCATTTGTTTTCTTTGAAATTGTTGCTACCGTGACCACTTTTCTACTGTACTGCTGTATGTGAGAGAAGCATGCACTGCTACCCTGTACTTTAGTTGCTGCAAATGAGGTACCTGGTTATGTTCTGTGCAGAAGAGAAGCATGTGCAGCTGAAAATACTGTGCCTGCTGCCTGTGTTGTACATGTTTGCTCCATGATGGTAGCTTGCACTGATGTTGCTTTGGTATACTTTTTAAGTTTAGGCATGGTAGTGCAACTATCTTCAGGAAGTTTTGTTACCAGTTCTTTAGAACATATGTAAAGTGGGCTTTGGCTCCACCCAGAGTAATTCTTCTCTCACCCCTCACCTTTGGAAAATCATCCCATCTACTAGGAAGTGCATCCATTCATTACAATACATGAGGGATGATTTTACATCTGAAAAATAAACTGAATCATCATACACTTCGTCCTTCTATATACATGCTCTACAGAAACCAATCTGTGTTGTTACTTTTCCCCCAAATTGTTAAAGCCAATGGTTCCGGTTTTAACATGCTAAACATCATTTGCCCATACAGGACCTCATTTATGAAAAGTGTTGCATCGCTACGTGAAAACAGCAATGCAACACTTTTCAGTGCACTCTCTTTGCGACACTATGGATACCCATGTGAAAGGGCCTGCGTCAGTTTTATGCCTGCTGTGAAGCAGGTGTAAGGATTTGATGCAGTGGTGTCCTAGAAGTGGCATAGCGAAATCTCATAGATTTCACTGCTTCACAACTACGAGCCTTTTTTGCGGGGGAGCGCCCACCATGCATACATTATACCTGATGCAGGTAGAATGTAGCCCAGGGGTTTAAAAAGTGGTGCATCTGTCTTGATGCGTCACTTAGTAAGACGCATCTGCCTAGATGGGTCACTATGTAAATATGGCACAGGGTGGAACATATTTTACGCCACCGCAGCGTCACAAAAAGTGACGCAATGGCAGCATAAAGGGCTCCTAAATAAGGCCCACAATACTTGCACAAAGCCGTTGTGCATGCTTTTATTTACAAGCATTAACACTTTAAAGTCAGACTGGTTGGCTTTGCTGATGCTTGTCTGTACATGAGGATGACTTGCACTGACACCTGGGCTGTGGCTCCTTGGTGTATTATTATATAACCTTGCACTGTTGATGCTCCCTTGCCATATTTGTTGCTGTCAGTTCTGTAGCTGTACGCAAGTGCTTCGTATTCTGCTGCAGTGCCTCATCCAGAGGTGCTTAGCTTACTGAGGGTCATATGTTCAAGGAAGTGGCGGAGTGAGGCATTAGCCATCATGGCTTAACGCCTCACTCCGCCACTTCAGAAACGCAAGGCTGCACCATATTTGCAACGATTTGGTGCAGCCTTGCATTCCCCCCTGCACTGGCGCCAACGCAGGCATGGTGCAAGGGTGTCTCCGTGCAGGGAAAGGATTGTATATGTACAGGCAGGTCTCCCTTCCTGTACTTGAACAATCTTTAAATGCCATTTTGTCACTTCTATGTGTGCTGCTATAATGCAGCACACATGGAAGTCACAAAATGGCATTTATTTTTTAAGATTGTTTATGTACAGGAAGGGGGACCTTCCTGTACATAAACAATCCAAGGCATTTTGCTTTTTCCATGTGTGCTGCACAAGGCAGCGCACATGGAAAAGCAAAATGGAAGAGAAATAATACATTTCTCCTCGTTTCGCCAACTTAAGACCAGGTTTTCCCTGGTCTTAATTTTGGCATTGCCTCCTATTTACTTTGCCCTTGTAAATAGGGGGCAGCGTCAAAATCAATGGGTGTTGTGTTGGAACGCCAATCCAAAACCCACTGCCCACCCCTTTCCCACTAAGCATAGCGTGAAAGGGGGCCTTATTTACAAGGAAGCTTTGAGCCACGTTAAGTGGTTTAACTCTGCCTTGTAAATTAAGCAACGCCGCTATCGCCACCACAACGTCGTAAAAAGTGACATTGTGGTGGCGATAGGGGCTTGTACATATGCCCCTGAGTGTTTCAAAGCGTGAGAGGGCACGTACATTGTCAGGTTTACCATCCTGGAAACTTAAACATTTGGACTCCGTTCGGAACGCAATGACAGGTTCACTGCTGTCCCTCTTAAAAAGATACCGTGATCGGCAACAGCTGTTATTGAAAATCATGGAACGAACTTCAGCTTCTGAGTTGCAATTTTAATCGATTCTTAGGTTCACCTGCGGAAAATGCTCCTCTCCGATTCGTGGGAAAAGTGGCCTTGTGGTCTGTGGTAATCGCACAAAGATTGTGGAATACACCACATGCCTGTTTTCACCTACATCCTAATCTTTACGGATTTGGCTGAGAACCGAAAACTTGACTGTTCCCACATGTTTTTGTAGGCGGGTGTGCATTTCAGAATCCGGTCCAAGGTCTGCTCGCCCCTAGAACGTTTGAGCTAACCCGGGATATAAATAAAAAATCAGTATGGAGGGATGGGGTGTGGGGGGGGGGGGCGGGTGCACGTGACCCTGTCTCACTAGGAGGTAAAGATCACTACTGTAATACTGTCCAGTGACAAAGGCAGCCGTTGAATGCAGCCAGAAAGGGCGGGTTCTGGGAATGGGCTCATTTTGTCCTATAAGCATAGAATCAGACATCATTGGCTAGTCATTGGTCCAAGGATAGCGTGTCTTTGTGTAACCTATTGCATACTGGGAGCTGTAGTCTTGGTTCATTTTAAATCGTCCAGATGGACTAAACAACCAGATTACAATCATGGTGTATAGAAAAGGAATGGCCTAGATGTGAGGTAATAGGTCGCAGAGGGCCACAAGTCTGCCATGTGACTGGCTCAGACCCCAGCATTACCAACTCTATAAAGGCACGGAGTGTCAAAAATCATTTTAGGGTACAAACCCACACCTCGCTGATATTTCTCATACCAGAATAGGTGCAGTCCGTAAATGGGCTTTGGTGCTCCCCACATTCGAGTCTTGAAGAACGACAGGCACAAAATTCTTAAAGATTTACTTCGAAAGTTATAGAAGTACAAAAGACACAAATTGCAATTGGTCAAATTGGAATTCAAGTCAGAGTGCTAAACCCAAAATACAGAGGGGGATATGTACAATGAAGTGGCAGAGCATGTCGTTAGCCTCCAGGGCTTAACGACACACTCCGCCACTTCGGAAACGAAAGGCTGCACATATTTAGAATGTGGTGCAGCCTTGCTTTTCCCCCTGCGATGGCGCTAAGTTTAACAAGTTAGCGTCAACGCAGGCACCCTTGCACCAGAGTGCAAAGGGTGTCGGTGTGCAGGGGAGGGTTGGGTATGTGTAGGAAGGTGTCCCTTCCTGCACATAAACAATCCTAAAATGCCCTTTCATAACTTTCATGTGTGCTGCTTCATGCAGCACACATGAAAGTTACAAAATGGCATTTAAAAAAAAGGTTTTTTCATGTACAGGAAGGGACACCTTCCTGTACATAAACAAACCATGGCATTTTGCTTTTTCCATTAGTGCTGCACAAGGCAGCACACATGGAAAAAGCAAAAACGAGGAGAAATAATGTATTTCTCCTCGTTTCGCCAACTAAGACCAGGATTTTCCTGGTCTTAATTTTGGCACTTGTCCTATGTACGCCACCCTTGTGCAGAGAGGGCAGTGTCAAATACAATGGGTGTTGCGGTGGAACGCCCACCGCAACACCCACTGCATGCCCCTTTCACGCTAAACATAGCATGAAAGGGTGCCTTACGCACAAGGCAGCGTTAAGCCACATTAAGTGGCTTAAGGCTGCCTTGTACATAAGGCAAGGCCCCTATCACCAAGGGAACATCACAAAAAGTGACGTTCCCGTGGCGATAGGGGCTTGTACATATGCCCCAGAGAATCATGAACTCAGAATGAGTTCAGAGACAAAACTGACAGAGATTCGCCGACTATGAGGAAAATGACTTCCACCTTACATCGTAAAATCACACACTTTGACAGGATTTGAAACAAAAGGTTCATACCTTCACTATATTAGTACATGGTTCTCAGTCTCTGTACTAATAGAAAACAAGCAAAAGAAAAAATAGCAACAGAATAAATTCTAGGATTTTCTCCCAGTTGTATTACATGGGATTCTATTCCCACAGCGTCGGGTACAAGGAGGCATAACTGTTTCATAGTATGTTAATTAGTCTGGGACAGCTAAAGTAAACCTTGAGAAAATCACATTTTGTTCAGCACATTCAGCAAAGTATTTAGGGGCAGATTTATGTTCCCTGGCGCATCCCTGCAAATCAGCATGGATGCGCCAGGGAAGATGCGTCACGCAAGTTTGCCCTTGCGCCACCGCAGATGCGCCGCATTTACAATGCGGTGCATCGTGGCGCAAGGACAAGCAGATACGTGACGCATCTGCCGGCGTAAGGTTGACGCAACGCTGAAGTTGCGTCGCAAGCGCGACGCAACTCCAGCACTGTTCCAACCTACCCTATCCCTAACATGGGGCGTCAAGCCTTACGCCTGCTTAAAGCAGGCGCAGGGTTTTGACACATCAGCGTTGGGAAAGTGACTCAGTGAAATCTTATAGATTTCACTGAGTCACTTTTCAGGGACGTTCCTGCGACGGAACGCCCCCCCCTGAGAAGAAACACCCACATGAAACCTGACGCAGGTTTCATGTGGCGCAGGGCTTTACACCGTGACGCATCTCCATAGATGCGTCACGATGTAAATGGGGCGCAACATGGCGCAGGGTTTACGCCGCCGCTGCGTCACAAAAGTGACGCATCAGCGGCGTAAAAGGGGCGCAAGTCCCTCATAAATCTGCCCCTTAGTTTGCTTTTAGGAGCCCAGTGATTCTTTATTCTAGCAGTGAATAAAGGGCAAAAGTTAATCACATGGTATAGTACAACATTTGTTAAACATAGACGACAGAGGCTAAGTTAGCCTGGTTGATTCAAAGCAGAGCTTCTGAAGTTACCAACATTGAATTTCTGCAATTGAACATTCTCATACCCATGCACACGTTTACCTGTAGACTATAAGTGGGAAGTCTCGACTAACAGTCGTAGATCCCCTGGCAAGCCTTCAAGTAGGACTCAGTTGTTGCTGGATTATAGCCAGGCCTAGCCAAGAGTCTGCCCGGTAGCTATTCAAGTGCATCGACTGGGATGCAAACCAGTCCCATGATTCTTCTGGAGAGTGAAACCGGAACTGAGACACACAGGCGTGCTCACGCACATTCAACACCTGCTGCACCTTACTATCACTTCATCGTGCAGGAAAGATGCGGGGTTCGGGAGGCTTTGTTCCTCGTGCAGAGTGCAGAGTGGGAGGCTGGCGTACCCCAGTTCTATCCTAGCTGTGGGCAGGGTCGGATGGCAGAAGGAACCCGACTGACCACTGCTACACCTCATCTGCAGGCTCAGCAGCCTCTCAGGGGGAAACTGTTTACATCTTGCTTGTTACTTCCTAGGTTCATGCAAGATATGTCGGTAGCACCACTCATAACCATTTATCAACCCTGCAATACAGACTATATGCTAATCAATTTATCAGTCAGAGGTCAAACTTATGACCTTGCAACATTCAGCTGTTTTCAGTAAATACAAACTCCAGCGAACTATTTTACCAAGCTTGAAACTTGAAACTTGGGAGTCTCACAATAAAAAGTTAACATTAATATCACAGAAACGCTGGGAAGGTAACAGGGCGCTGCTAAGATCACTGCATCAGGCCTGGGTTTTGTGCCGGAGTGAGAGAATACGTGAAGATGTGCACACCGATAATTTTTTGTAGTTGTCTTAGCTAAGGGCTCTAATGCTTACAGTGTTCTGTGATTATTAGCAGCATTAATGCCCAGATATCTAACAGGCTGCCTTTCAATGGTAAATAAGCAGTCACCTTGTAAAACAGCTGTGTCATTTTTTAAAGGGAGCAATAAACATTGTAATGAAATTGATCTTCTCAGTCAAAACAGGACCAAGAGCTTTAAAGGGTATTGGAGATTTTGGTTCTTGAGGTGCAAAAATAACAGAACTTTATTTCCATACAGGGACATTATGTGCAAGTCGGATGCCTTGTATCGTGTATCAGGGCTATTGAAGAGCGTCACTTCTTTCCAGACCCAACCAACCGAGAGAAGAGAGAGCCATTACTGTGGGGTCGGAATAAATAGATTGTACCCCCTTCTAGAATGGGCTAATCCCAATAAACTCTGAAATGCTTTCTCAACACCTATGGAAAGGAGCATGTCCATTTCTAAATGGGAAAAGCAGTGCTGTTGAGAAGGCAGCTATTGTTGTCCACAGAGGGGCCGATTCACAAAGGTATTTTCAGATGGAAACATATTTTTACATCAGAAAATGGCTCAATTTATGCCTGCCAGGAACTCACCAAATGATTCCAGGAAGGCATGAATGGTTTTTACAATGATTGCAGTGAAATCTGCATAAGTAAATCTCACCCAAGTGGTGGCAAGTGGATGCAATAAAGCATGGTTACCTTGTATGTTCTCAGGCATTCTCAAATTTCGATTTGAATCTTTCCCAACCTGGAAATGGTCTGATATTTACTCCAGGAAAGAGCAGGAGTAACTTCCTTTGTCTTATAGGATAGGAGGGGAAATGCAACACCATTAGATTTAATGGCTGTTTAATGCATGGGTTTTGTCCATTAAAAAAAGATTTCCATGCAAATAGAAATATGATTTTGCAAACTGGGCACCTTTCCCACTGTGCATAATTCTAGCCTACGTGGAAGTATACATAGCAGGAATAGGTGCCCAGGTACACCTGTGCATGGATCAGCTGTCCAGCCTCACTACTGGGAATGTATGTGAACTGCAAAAAGTAGCAAATTTGCAATCGTGGCTTGGTTAAGAAACAGAGGACCTTATTTATGAGAAACTACCGGCTCTATTGTGCTGCCGGAACTTCACTTTTTTGGTGTTCTGGTGGGGCAATGAGCCACTGGCATATTTATAAGGCCACGTAAAGTCATGTTTCATGGCCTTATAAATATGTGTCCCTTTCATGCAGAAAACTGTGTGAAAGGGGCATTCCATGGGTGTTGCTGGGAGTGTTCCCAGCAACATCCATGGCTTTTTGACATTGCCCCAGATTTATGAGAAATCGGAAGTCTGAGGCAGCACCAAAAACGTACACCTCCCCAGGGAAGGCGTAAGGGAGGCACAACAAGGATAAATATCTTTATTTCTCCTTGTTTTTCCTCTTTCTATGTGTGCTGCATTCTGCAGCACACATAAAAATAGGAAAAAGTCTTTTGTGATTTTTTTTTTATGCAGAAAGGTTTCCCTTTCTGCACGAAAATAATCATCCCGCAACACAGGCACCCTTGCACCATGGTGCAAAGGTGCCTGTATTAGCACACAGCATCCCATTGTGCACTGGTGCAGGGGAAAAGGACAGGAATGTGCTGTATCTAATAGATACGGCGCAGTCTTTCCCTTTTCTTTTGCCGTAGGGCAGCGCAGTAGCAAGGTCTGCTGCACTGCCCTACGGCAAAAATCCCATAAATGAGGCCCTGGGTTTCTTGGAGTCTTGCTACATCTTAACGCAATCTCTTATGCTTCTCCCAAGTCTTTTCAGAAGATTTTTTTTTTTTTTTTTTTTTTGAAACCGTTTATTGCAATCTCAAATATATACAAGTATGGGCCTACAACCTTCCGGCCGGCCGCTAAAGTGACAGAAGCAAATGACATACATACAATAAGGCACCTGACTTTGCAGAGACGATAAAGCAGGAGGTATCAACAACGTGGGCCACATGACTCTGAGCCCACAATACGGTTTCGTTTTATACAACACAACAACATAAAACCACACCCGCAAGGCAACCCGCGATCGAAAATGACGACACGTGCTCCTCCAGTGGGGGACCCCAACCATCCAAAGAAATCCAGAGAGGGGAAGGGAAACAGATCCGGGACTGGGAGAACAATGTGCCCGGGGCTGAGGGAGGGGGTCAACTAGGGGGATGGAGCTGGTGAAGTGGGAGGCAACAACGGCGGCTCGCAAATACCCCCGCGGTAGGCGTTCCAGGGGCCCCATATCTTCACCCATGCCCCAGGCTTACCCCGCGCCACATACACCACCTTTTCTCGGAACATGCACCAATCCATGTGTTCTTTCCAGGCTGACACCGCCGGGGGCCTCTGGGATCCCCACAGTTGAGCAATGTCACGTTTAGCTATCATATATCCCAGAGTCACCCATCGCGTCTGCGGAACCGAGTAATCGGTCGGTTCCCACACATTCAGCAAGCATCTCCTCGCTTCAGGCAACAGCGCGACATGCGTAACCGCTCGCAGGACCTCATGCACGCCACGCCAGAATCGCTCCACCCTCGGACATTCCCACAGAATGTGCAAAAAAGTCGCCAAAGCACCACACCCACGCTTACACAATCCATCCTCGGCATAGCCCATACGCAGAAGCCTTGGCCCCGTCATATACACCCGGTGGAGTATCTTAAGCTGGACGAAGCGAAGGCGAGCCAGGATGGCCACCTCCTTCGGAGAGGCCACCGCGGAAATCCAGTCCTCGTCGTCCAACTCCAGCCCATCGGCAACCCAAGCCTCGCGGAGGCCAGTCAGTAAGCCCGAGCGGTCATTTATCAATTTCTTGTAAATGAGGGAGATCGTGCTGTCCGGAACGTGGCCATCTAGCACTCTATCCTCCAGGGGGGAGGACTCCGGGATGGAGGCCACGTCTGGGAAGACGGAACCCAGTGCGTGACGGATCTGCAGGTAGCGAAAGTATTCACTGCCCTGCAGCTGAAACTCCGCCTGCAGCATCTCGAATGTTTTGAATCCTCCCCTCGTCCAGAGATCTCCCACTGTACTGATGCCTATCATGTCCCACCTCTCGAAGCCCTTCGAGGTCCACAAAGAGCCCAGCCTCTCCGACGCATACAACGGTGACGCTCGGGTTAAACGGTCCTTCCATCCCATAGCTGCATTAGCCGCGTGCCATACTCGCACCATGACACGCGTGGGTCCCGTCAAGCGGGAATCGGGCACGCTAGTGTAGAGCGCTCGATTGTAGTCGCCACCGGGCAGGAGCATTTTGTCCATTTCAAATGCCGGGTTTAGGGCGGGCCCATAGAAACCGTGATTAATTGCAGCTAACTGGGAGGCCCAGTAATACCGCTTAATATCCGGGAGGGCAATCCCTCCGTCGTACCACGGGAGCGTCAATTTTGCCAGAGCTATACGCGGCCTCCCGTCCCAAAACAGACGGCGCTGCAAGCTTTCCACCTCACGGAAGTAGCGCGCCGGGACCAAATCCATAGTGTTCTGGAGAGCGTACAGAAAGCGCGGCAATGACATCATCTTGAACAATGCCGCCCGGCCGAGCGGCGAGAGCGGCAAGCGCCGCCAGCGCGCGACGTCCTCCTTCAAGCGCTGGAGGGGGGGAAGCAAATTTCGCTCGTAGCGGGCCACCGGGTCCAGCGTAATATAGACCCCCAGGTATCGAAATCCCTGCGAGGCAATCTGGATCGGACAACCCCGGGGGAGGACAGGAGCCTCCCCGGAAAGCACATAGACACAGGATTTAGCCCAGTTGATGACAAGGCCTGAATTACGGCCAAAGGAGCGCAAAACATCGACCAGGACAATCAGTGACTTGCGCGGGGAGGCTAAGTACAAAAGGATATCGTCAGCGTAGAGGGACACGCGGTCCTCATACTCGGGGGTCCAACGGAGACCACGGATAGAAGGGTGCCACCGCAGCCACTCCGCCAGGGGTTCCAAGGCCAGTGCAAAAAGGAGTGGCGACAGGGGACAACCCTGTCGCGTGCCCCGTCCCAGCACGAATGGGGCCGAGACTCGACCATTCACCACCACCTGTGCCAATGGGTCCGAGTACAACAATTTGACCCAACTGATGAATCCCGGGCCAAATCCAAATTTCGCCAGCATCGCCCAGATGTAGGGCCATTCGAGCGTGTCGAACGCCATGGTGGCGTCTAAGGACGCCAAGATGGCCGGCTCCCGCACAAACGGAACACGCGCGAGCACCCCGTGCAAGCGCCGCAGATTAAGGGCCGTATTGCGATGGGGAATAAAGCCGGACTGGTCTTGGTGGACCAAATCGCCCACCACGCCGACCAGCCGGTTGGCGAGCACCTTGGCGAGGATTTTAGGCTCCGCGTTCAAGAGCGAGATAGGCCGGTAGGATGTGACCCGGTCTCGCGGTCTCCCCTCCTTGTGGATAACCACGATGGTAGCCAGACGCTGGTCCGGCGGGAGGCAGCCCCGCGAGTGGGCCGCAAGGAACATTGCGCGGAGATGGGGTGCCAGTACATCCGGTCGCAGTTTATACAACTCGATAGGAATGCCGTTCGGGCCCATGGCCTTGCCAGAAGCGACTGAACGGATAGCGAGGGCAATTTCGTCCGAGGTGGGGGCGGCATCCATCAACTCCCTGTCCTCCATTGAGAGGGAGGGCAGCGCGATGTCACGCAGCAGGGCATGGGAATCCTCCTCCGGGCAGGGAGAAACCGGGGAATATACCTCGCGGAAATAATCCGCGAAGCAAGAGACAATGCCTTCCGGCTCAGTAACACGTACACCATCCATTCTCTCAATCAGCGGGACCACACGACTAGCTCTCTCCTTCTTATCCAACCACGCAATCAACTTGCCAGCCTTATCACCCACATCATACAATCGCCCCTGTTGCTCTCTGCTGAGGCCCCTGGCCGCCTCCGTGACGAGGGACCTATAGGCCGCCTGCTTAAGGTGTAGAACGTGCAGCGCAGCGTCAGTCACCCCACTCCCCAGATCCCCCTCCAGTTCAGTAATTTCGGCCTCCACCCGGGTCACCTCCTCCTGTGCGCGCCTCCGGGCATGGGAAATAAAGGAGAGGGCCTCCCCTCTAAGCACTGTCTTGAAAGCCTCCCACAGGGAGATGGCCGACGAGACAGACCCCACATTCTCCTCAAAATACCGTTGCAAGGATTTAATCAAGTCCGCACGAATAGTGGGGTCGCGCAGGTACCAGGCATTGATTGGAGCTACCCTGCCCTCCCCCCTCGGGAAGACATCAAAGTGCAACAGGAGTGGGGAATGATCTGAAATACCCCGCGCCAAGTGGCGAACCTCTCCCACTCTCCCGGCATAGGCCGCAGGGACAAGGACATGATCAAGCCGCGAAAGGCTACCATGGGCCCCCGAATGGAAGGTGTATTGCAGCTGAGTGGGATGCTTTAGACGCCAACAGTCCACCAATCCCAGTGTGTCCAAAAGGCCAGACAGCCACGCTTGTGCCCGGGGGAGGTCCCTAGGGGGATAGCGATCCATAGTCCCAGAGGCCACCGCATTGAAGTCCCCCCCAACCACCAGAAGCCCCCCCGGAAGGTCAAGCAGGAGGCGCCCCAGGTCCGCAAAGGTGGTGGACTGTAACCCCGGTGGGACGTACACTGAGACAAAGACGACTACTTTGCCCTCCATTCTCCCCACCAAGACAGTGTAGCGTCCCCTCTCATCATGGCGCACCTCGTCTATTTCTAGCGGGAGCGAGGTCTTGACCATAATGCCCACCCCTCGTGAGCCCGATGTGAAGCCCGAGTGGGCCACCAAACGATAGCCACGCCGATTCATGGCACAAAAGGTGTTGCCAATGAGGTGCGTCTCCTGCAAAAAGACCACATCAGGCGAAATCCGTTTCAGATATTGCAGGACCACACCCCGCTTAATCCTATCACCCAGTCCGTTGACGTTCCAGGACAACAAAGTCAGGTCCCTACCCCCCATCACATACAGAAGCCATCATTTGTCCCCCGGAGAGCATCTCAAAAACACCAATACAATGAAGTGTTTGCCTTGCGGTAGAAACGAACCACACCCCACCCCAACCCACCCATCCCAACAGAACTCCCCCCACCCTGTGTGGAAATTTAGCTCGCAAACTGAACATTATCTGCGCCATCTTGCCCCTCCCCAGCACCACGCGCAACGAATGCACGGCCGCCATTTTAGGCACCCCGCTCTCTCCGCTCACTCTCGACCGTCAGCGCGGTCCCCTTGGCGCTGCGAGCATCCCCCGCGCGCTGGCCACCCCCGCTCTCTCATACAGGCCATAAACCCTCTCCTTCTGCGCGACCCTGCTACGGGACCACTTCCAACCGACAACCCATACATGGTCATGCCTCTCCTTTGATAACCCCCTTCCTCTGCGCCCCATTGTCTGAACTGGTCCCAGGCCATCACCTAGCCCTGCGGATGCAGTTTACTGCCCCTACAGTAAGGGAAACACCCCACATCAAAGGGATTACAGTAGATCAAAGCCCCTACCCCCTGAGACCCGGCCAGTTGCACACACCCCGGGAATTAGCGGAATTCCCTGCTGCGCGATAGCCATCTCCCACTGCGGGAAGGGTGGGAACTTCTACTGTATCTATGTGTGGGATCGGATCTGAACCGGGGCTCCAGGGGATATTCCCCCGTACTTCAAAAGAATCTCTAGAATGTACTATGTGTAATAAAGCAATAAACCAGTGTATAAGAGACCAGGTCTCAGAGATGCGGTTAGAGCACCTCGTGACGATACCTTGCTGTCTGATCTGATGTGTTCTGCTCCGACGGAATAAAACCTTGTTTCCTGCCTTCCAGTCTCCGGCGCCTGCCTCTTTTATTGGTAAATTATCGAGTGGTATGAGAGGCGATTATCGCCGGGCAAATACTTGGAAGGTTATCGACTGAAACTGCCGCTACCATTTAACAATTGGCGTCCCAAACGTGGGGCCCATCAGCGACACGTGGATCCAGTGGGAGAGGTCCCGACGACAGAGTGAACGACTGCAACGATCGGGAGAGCTCCTGCCCAATAGACCCTCGTCTGGCAGCCGATCATCCGAACTTCACTGGTTCCGAGCAGACCTCTCTCGAGTGATCTACGGTCCTGACTGGGAACCATCAGGAGTGCCGCGGCAAATACGGAGAATAGAGGACGATCGGGCGCTGGAGGCGGAAGACGAGAAACTGTCCATGCGGTCCGGGTAAGGTCGTGAAACACGACAAAAGTGCGAAATAATTGATTGATTGTTTGAATACTAGTATTGCTCATTGATTGTTCTTTTTGAGATATTCGCTGTCTACAAACGGGGAGGAGTAGAAATACTCTCTCTCTCTCCCTTTGCAGATAGTGAAGGGTAGGTAACGCAGACTTTTGTCCCCATTGAAACCCGTCGTGCCTATCTTTATCTCCCCATTGATTGATTGTCCGAACATTGATTGTTTTGAAGAATAGTGCTTTTTGAGATATTCTCTGTTTGCAAATAACGTAGAATAGGAATATTCTGTCTAGTCTTTGCAAATAGTGAAGGGTAGGTAACGCAGACTTTTGTCCCCATTGAAACCCGTCGTGCCTATCTTTATCTCCCCATTGATTGATTGATTGATTGTCCGAACACTAGTTGTTCGATATTGGTTCTTTGGAGGTATTCTCTGCTTACAAATAACGAGGAATAGAGATATTCTGTCTAGTCTTTGCAAGCAGTGAAAAGATAGGTAGTGCTGACTTTTGTCCCCGTTGAAACCCGTCATGCCTATCTTCTCCCCACTGATTGGTAGTTGGTTCTGCCCGGACCGCTTATTAGAGGTGAACCACCCGGCTCCACTGGAAGGCACCCCTAATAAGGACATGTTCACTAAATATGGACTAGTCGCTGTGGCTTATAGCAAGCTGTGGCATAAATATACCAAGAAGGAGCCCGAAAGTCAGTGGCCACTGATGGGATCCTTCGACGACCGCAAGATAGAAGCGCTAGAAGTAGCTCTGCGTAGCAATAAGACGACGCCTACTATGCTTGACAGTATTGGCATATGGCGCAAAGAAGCGACGCAACGGAAAAAGAGGGAAGAAGTAAAAGCAGAAAAGGAATTACGAAAGGCAGCTCACCTTGCCGCTAAAAAGTTAGAAGAAGACATAAAGGAGAGAAGGGAAACTAAACTAAGACAGGAGCCCGAAACCTCAGGCCAGTACGCTGTTAGGACCCCTTCTTTGCTCTACCCTGTGTTGTCCTCCAAGCAGCAAACGAATGACGAATTACTGTTAGGTCCCCCGACCATTTACATGCCCCCTCCGTATGCACCCTCCCAACCAGTAGTGCAACACCCACAACCCCCGAACACGAACGAAGGCAGTACAGGGGCCTCGGCCCTCACGGCCTCCGCGCCGGCTGAGCCTCTTGTACTGAACCCAACGTCGGCTATAACGCTAGATGACCATGAGATGAGAAAGAACGATTCCACCAGAATGAATCGATTAACCAAGGATGAACGAGCAGGAATCGATAGGATAGTAGGGACGCTGGTGAAGCGAAAAGAAAGTGAGGAGTATATAACGGATGTGTATAAATCGTATGCCGACAACCGCAGACGACACTTTGTCGTACGGCTCTGTTATCACGCCCTGAATGCATATGAGGATAGGTACCACGATAAAGGTCCCGAAGGCTTAGCGGCCCTATATAGAAAGATAGACATCGGGGAAGAAAGAGAGGGCGATGTAGCGAACCTCTTCACTCGTACACTCGAGGTCTACCGACATCTTAAAGAACATGGACAAACAACCGAAACAGAAACCCCCATAGCAACTAAACCCAAGGGAGGAAGGGCCGATGCCATGATGCCCATTAAAGAAGCTGCCCCCTACTGGGTCCCCCCACGGGGTCAGGGAACACACGACGACATCAACCACCAAGATGCGAAGGGAAGGGTTGTATATAACTGGGTCTACCAGCCGTGGGACCGGCAAGATATTTTGACCTTTAGAAAGACCCTACCCGACTTGAGAAAGAACCCGACTGCCTTCTACACTGAATTAGGTACAGCCTTAGGCTCAACGATAATGACGCTAGCAGATATCGACTTGTTCTTTGGGCTATGTCTGCCGGCTGATGTGTGGAAACAAATCCGGAAAGTTGACCACGCTGAGCCGTTCGGATATACCTGGGTACAACTCGATACCATAGATAAACAGCGAGAACCAGGACAGAAACCCCCGAAAGCCATCCTAGAGCTCCCAGATAAGATTGTACAAAAGCTGAAGACTCTAATCCCTGAAAGAAAGGTAGACTGGTCGATAGTGACGGCTTGCCGCCAGAAACCCCAGGAAGACGTGTCTGAATACTTCTCCCGATTCGAGACTGTGTTTTCCGACTACAGTGGCCAAGACATGACCACCGCAACCGGACACCACCTCTTTGTCCAGAATTATGTAAAGGGTCTGTCGCCAGAAGTTTCCCAGAAACTACAGACCAGCGAGAGTAGTTGGGCAGCCTCCAAACCCGCAGCAATTCTCCAGATGGCCCAATACTACGAAAACCAGAAAAACGAGAACGATAGGACGTCAGAGAAGAAGAAAAAGGAATTAAAGGAGAGGGTGATGATAGCACAATTGCAAGGGGTGACAATAGGAAGGGAACCCCCGAAGGAGAACTACCAACCAACCGCCCCTAGAAAGCTACCCCCTAGAGACCATACACCTACACCCTACAACGGACGGAGAGACTTAGATGGGAACCAATGTGCGTTCTGTAGAGGGTTCGGACACTGGAAATCCCAGTGCCCGGTCCTTTTGGAACTGAACAAAAATAGGGACCCCAATAGACACAACCGGAAGTTTGTTGATACCCACCATCAACGTCACCACACTTGATTAGGATCACGTGCAATCGAGCAAACGCCGAATACGCTAACCAGATCGCTGATACGTACAACGCTCCAGCAAAATAGTATGGTCAAACATTTTTAATAAATTATAAGTATAACAACATTCCGGCAAAAATGAACAGGTTAGAACATGTTTTAAACAACTATTTACATGACAGTCTGCTGCGACCTGCATCCCAAAGCATTTTCGTCCACGTGACACCGTCCTCGCCTCTCCTTCCTCGAAGTTGCAACATTGGCCTGTTTTGGGCGGTCCTTTTTAGTTGATTTTGGGCTATAAAAGCCATGCAGGAATCCCTTGACATCAGTGGCGGCCGATTGTGCGAATAGGCCGGAGGCTATACGAAGCGCCGGAGGGCTGGTGCCCTGGCGGGGGGAGGCGACGCGGACGGACCTCCCCCACCTCCCCAGGTGGAGGCTTGCCAGGCACCCCAACCGTCTTCCACTCACCGGCCAGCTAAGCTGCACCTAGCCATCTTTTTCATCGGCCTGCTGAATTTCACCCTGGCACGCTGTGCGGGTCTTCCCAGTCACTTCTTCCTTCAATAACGGAGGGTGCCCTGGCGGGGGGAGGCGACGCGGACGGACCTCCCCCACCTCCCCAGGTGGAGGCTCGCCAGCAGATGAGGGCACCCCAAACCACACCTTTCACACGTCGGCCAGCTGGGTTGCGCCCTGCCACTTCATTCGCCGTTCGGCTGAGCCGG
Organism: Triturus cristatus; assembly: GCF_964204655.1. Classification (NCBI taxonomy): domain Eukaryota; kingdom Metazoa; phylum Chordata; class Amphibia; order Caudata; family Salamandridae; genus Triturus; species Triturus cristatus. Next base: position 608,939,979 of record NC_140584.1, read on the forward strand.
CACCCCTGCACGCGGCCGCCAGGCAACCACCCAAGGACAGGGTTCACCAGGACTGCCGCTAGCACCCGACGCGGGGAGTGGGCCCCCGCAGCCAAGTAAGTAGGGGCCCACTCCGATGATGATGTCCTCCGGACTGCTGTTGTCGCTGCAACTGATGCCACTCCGGTGGCAGCACCACCCGAACTGCTGCTGTTACTGCTGCTGGCTCCTCTCCGGTGACTGTACCGAAGAGCTGCTGCTACTGCTGCCCTTGAACTCCGGCGGTCGACCCCTCCGGTTCCAGGCCTGGCCCACCGTGAGACAATTCTGGACTCGAAAGCTTGTTTGCTAGGGCATGGGCCCCACCCTTGACAGAACGCTCCCCTCAGCCTTGCAGAATTGGTTGGAGTCATTTGACATTCGACTCCTGCGGACTTCCGGTAAGGACAAAACCACCGCCATTGCTCTTTTTGCCCCCCCCCGGGCGGCAGCCACCTTGCCTCCACTTGGTGCAGTGAGAAAGTAGAGTGTCGGCGGAAAAACCCGCCTGCTGCCCCGCCCTGAGAACGAACCATGGCATTGCTACAAGGTTGCAGTGACGCCATGCTGACGCAAAGTTGACGCTAACGAAAGTTCTCGAACTACCGAAAGGAATTCTGGTTCGGCAGCTAATTCATGGAAAGACTTAGACTGTGCACTAGCCCGACCCCGCCCTAAGATGGCGCTGATGTAGGAGTGGCCTACAACTCCTTGTGGCGTTCCAGTCACGTGACATTCGTGTTAAAAAGAGATATATATACATGTATGCGATGCTTCCACACATGGCGGTGGGGAAGAGGGGGGGGGGGGGGAACCGATTTTTATGTTAATCCAGTGTTGCTCATGTTGCTCGACGCCTCTCACACTGTGGCCGGTCTATGGCGGCTGTAGGCCCGTATTTCCATACTGACATTGTTTTAAATAAAGGGCTTCTTAAAAAGGAATTACGAACTCAGTGTCATGACTAATCATCTAGGTTGTTGAAGGTTTTTCTTTTGAATAAATGATCGTTACTCCTAAGCGAAAGCATACGGATAATACAGACACAATTTGCCTAAAAATCTTTTTGTTTAACGGAATTTGTACCCATCACGCCTGCCCTTTTTCCAAGAATTGTCAAATCAATAATGAACTATAACTTAAGGTATATGTCGCATGCAAGGTATGGTATCCTGCACCATAATACACGACCAATTGAGAAATACATGCACAACCAGGGAACGCGAATTTAGGAGATGAATGAACTAGAGCATCTTTGCCTCAAACTAAAGAATAATGGGTCCGTGGTATTACCCAACCCTGCGGCTAGCCTGGTACATGGTAGGTAGAACCTTTCGTGTCTGCACGCGCTGGGGTATTTTGAATACTGCACCTCCCCTCCCCTCTTATTTCCCCTCTATAGGTCACGACGAAGTTCCGACTGAAGAATGGAGTGGACATGGACCGCACCAAGTTCAACATCAGGGAAAACATAGACAAACGTTGTGAGACAGTGTGTAAAATTACAGATCACCATTGAGAACATGAAAAACTGTATGATATGATTGTGCGTGTGTACTACGATTATACGATATGAATGTGTATGCATTTCATGTTCGGATCACTTGAAGAGAGCGTCATTGTATGATTGAAGTGTGCGTCCACCGATCAAAGGGAGGAGAATAAAGGGTCAGACAACCCATAGGATGAACTACAAAATACTGAAGGTACGCAGCATGCATAGGAATAGAGGACAGGGAAGGAGAGGTCCCCGTGCTCGACGCAGCCCTGAGTCTCCGTCTTGACGCATGTACTGTCACACCCTATCCGGCATTTGTGTGTACGTGATCATCGAATTTATGTCTTTTCCCCGCTTGTGTTTTCTTACATGGAACAGACCCATGCTACTCCATGTTGTGTGTGCACCAAGTGACCTATTATCTTACCCATCTCTCTCTCTCTCTCTCTCTCTCTTTCTCTCTCTCTCTCTCTCTCCCCCTCCCTCGCAAAAGGCTCTTTCTTGCCCTCTTTCTTCTTGAATAAATTAACGACATACACCTCTTTGGTAAGTGTATAATTGGCCTGAACACGGTGGTGTTCGAACAAATTGATAGAAACAAAAACGACCATACTTTACCACGTTACTACCTCTCCTTTTTGCAAACATTAAGCCTAATCGGCTGAGAAGGAAAGGACAGGTAAGACGACTGATGTCTCCCAATCTGACCCACAACACGGGGACTATATGTCAGTGGTTTTTGTTCTTAACGGACACCATCTCCACCACCCAGAATTACCCCTGACCAATTGGCCCGGAATAAAATGTCTAAAGCACCCTGTTCTCCCAAAGATAACTCCAGCCCTATACTAGCCGTCTCAGAAGTATCCCGAATAAAACAGCTGATGGCCCCTGTTTTAAACTGATAAAGGGTCACCTACTGTATGAAAAGGATGCTCGTGAACGCATGACCATAGCACCTCGCACTTACAGGTATTACCAAACCTTGCATTATAGGGCGCAGAAACTGACACCTAGAAGGCCAGACGATGGACAGGGACACCCACAGAACCCTGCACCACAGCAGTAATTAATAGATTAGTAACACGCACCTTAACATCAGAGTTAATAGACACCAATCATATAGTAACAGATAAGAGCATTTCCGCAACTACTCGGTGGTTGGGAGAGAGAATAAAGTATGTAAATGTCTTCCCTGCCAAGATCTCTAAGACTTTCGTTTCTTATAACCTATTCAAGGATAACCTGCAGCCATCGGAAGAGAGGGGTCGGATGTGACGCACAGTCTGGCTGCGGATCATAAAACATCTATGACATCGACCAAGGGGGAAGCGACGAAGCAACAAGAGCGTGAGACGAGGCACCATTATCAGAACGATGAGCGCGAAGGGCTACATCGAGGCCCCTGCTCACTGACCAGCGTGCCTGAAGTCTTAACCCGTCGGGCCCGATTGATGGGCCCAGTGCTGAAAAGATTCTGCTCTCCTTGGTCCGCATTTTTGATCTGATCCCATGCCACCCCATTCTCTCTTCCTCTTTCATTTGGACTATGACTTTGACCTACTACCGAGGAACAAAAGGCCGGCACCCTATCTCAAAAGTACCTGTGGTGAACTGTGTTAAGGAACAGGACTGTGATCAAAGAACAGTGAGTGGTCACACCCTGCCACGTGAAGAAATCGGATTTGAGCTGGACCTTAGTTCCACCGCCGGTGCTCAACAGTGCCAACGAAAGAAGAACAACAATGAGAGCTTACCAGTGATAGCTCTTTATAAACAAGGACACTGGAAAGAAGAACCCATGTCAAAGTTGAAAATCCTCTCCCAACCACCTTATTATATTAACTATCTTCTTATCAAGTTTTCATGATGTTGCATCAATCACTTCCGACTGTACACTGAGTAGTTAAGAAAATGTAACTTTGTATAGTAACATTCATACAACACCAGCCATGTACACAACTATACTGTAACTTTGAATGTACTTCCTCCTCGCCTGCTTCATCAAACTGTATGAGACAATGTACAAATGTGTCAGATTACTCCTGCCTACCCTAAAGACTCTGTATCTTTAAATGTGTGACGAACATTGACGATACTGTAACTGAAAGGCTAACAAAGGCGAATATTGGCCGGACAAGCTGGCGAGATATGTTAAAAGGGAGGACTGTGGAAATTTAGCTCGCAAACTGAACATTATCTGCGCCATCTTGCCCCTCCCCAGCACCACGCGCAACGAATGCACGGCCGCCATTTTAGGCACCCCGCTCTCTCCGCTCACTCTCGACCGTCAGCGCGGTCCCCTTGGCGCTGCGAGCATCCCCCGCGCGCTGGCCACCCCCGCTCTCTCATACAGGCCATAAACCCTCTCCTTCTGCGCGACCCTGCTACGGGACCACTTCCAACCGACAACCCATACATGGTCATGCCTCTCCTTTGATAACCCCCTTCCTCTGCGCCCCATTGTCTGAACTGGTCCCAGGCCATCACCTAGCCCTGCGGATGCAGTTTACTGCCCCTACAGTAAGGGAAACACCCCACATCAAAGGGATTACAGTAGATCAAAGCCCCTACCCCCTGAGACCCGGCCAGTTGCACACACCCCGGGAATTAGCGGAATTCCCTGCTGCGCGATAGCCATCTCCCACTGCGGGAAGGGTGGGAACTTCTACTGTATCTATGTGTGGGATCGGATCTGAACCGGGGCTCCAGGGGATATTCCCCCGTACTTCAAAAGAATCTCTAGAATGTACTATGTGTAATAAAGCAATAAACCAGTGTATAAGAGACCAGGTCTCAGAGATGCGGTTAGAGCACCTCGTGACGATACCTTGCTGTCTGATCTGATGTGTTCTGCTCCGACGGAATAAAACCTTGTTTCCTGCCTTCCAGTCTCCGGCGCCTGCCTCTTTTATTGGTAAATTATCGAGTGGTATGAGAGGCGATTATCGCCGGGCAAATACTTGGAAGGTTATCGACTGAAACTGCCGCTACCATTTAACACCTGCACCCCTGCATGAGCCCAAACAGCCCCCCCAAAGTGCAGTGTGCCTGTCGCCCCATAGAAAGAAATCTAACTAGTCCCCCAGAGGAGGAGGGAGATCCCCCAAGAGACCCCACACGACCTCCACAGGAGGGGAACTTACCCTAACAGTCAATGGTGACAATAACACAGTCCCGAGCAAGGCCTACCATTAGTCCCTCAGTCCTGATCCGGCGGGCCCTCCCCACCAACCGCTCCCCCCCCACCCCCCCGGCCCCGATCTCCGGGCAAAGTGTCCAGCCAGTCCCCAGCCGCTTCTGGACGATCAAAAAAGTGCGTGCGGCCATCCACCTCCACCCTCAGCTTAGCCGGAAAAAGCATCGCATATTTGAGATTCAGGTCCCGTAGGCGACGTTTGACACCGAGAAAGCTCTGTCTCTGCTTTTGGACCGCTGGAGTAAAGTCAGGATAGAAATTTATATCCATATTATCAAGTCTGACCGGCCCTTGTAGCCTGGAAGTCTGCAGGATAGCGTCCCTGTCCCGAAAATTGAAAATCCGGGCGATGAGAGGCCTCGGAGGGGCTCCGGCCTTAGGCCTACCCCCGAGGACCCTGTGGGCACGTTCCACTGCAAAGAATTTACTCAGCCCCCGAGGCTGGAGATGGGTGAGGACCAAGTCCTCCACAAACAGATCCGCTGCCTCTGCCTCGCGTCTTTCCGGCACCCCGATAATGCGGACGTTGTTTCTCCGGGCCCGACCCTCGGAATCCTCCAGTCGACGATGCATCAGGGCGCTCGCCTGGCCAAGCCTGCGCACCTCCTGTTGGAGGGCCGCCACGTCAGATGTGAGGCCCGAGGTAGAGTGGGCCAAAGAATCGACCCGGTCATTTGTTTTTGACAGATCGGCTCTCACGAGGCCCACGTCCACGAGGACCGAGTCGATCTTCTGCGCCAGAGTGTCAAAGCGCTGGTCCACCGAGGCCTTCATCTCAGCGATGGCGCCCATGACGTCTCGGAGGGTCAGGTCTGTGGGCAGAGCAGGAGCATCAGTCGGGCCCGTAGGGGACCTACGCAGCGCCTCTGGAGACCCCTTCTGGAGGGTGTAGCGATCCATGTTGTTGGATTGATGGGCCGCGCCACGACGGGTCGACTTCACCTTAGCCCGGTCGCCATCTTGTTTTGTGGCCATGGTCGCGGTCCCCAAATCGAGCCAATCTCCTCAAAAAAAAAGGGGGTAGACAATCCCGTTCAAGGGCTCTGGGGGGGGGCGACCACCGCTCCGCAGGACGGACCGCCGCCGGCGGGCCGGCCGGGCACCCCAACGAGGCCACACCACCGCACACCGCCTCACGACCCTACCTCGCCTAGCAGCAAGGAGGGCGCAAAAGCGAAAGTGAAAGTGCGGGGTGCGCGAGTCGCCCGGCCCTGCCCGCCGCTGTTATTCACTTTGTCGCCGGATCGCCCCACAACTCCAGTACGGGGGGCCGGTGTGGAGAAGGCCGCAAACCTTAATCGGTGCTCCCGCCGGTGTCCGAAGTCCGAATTGAAAACGGAAAACGGGCGTCACCTCAGTTCGGGTTCACAAACACAGTCCCCTCATCTAGGACAGGATTCGGTCAGGATTTATGCAGGAGGTCGCGGAGGTCCTCGGGAGCCTCGCACCTACGCGGCCATCTTGGGTGCGCGCTAGGCTCCTTTTCAGAAGATTTGACTTCCCAGGCCTTTGACATTGAGCAAGACAGTTAAATGTTGCCATTTTTTTATCCTGGACATGGGTGCAGGAGACTGGATACTCAGGAAGTTTGTGTGCATGCCTGACAACAAAAGTCCTAAGTTTAGAACTCTTCTATGAAACTCTTTGAGCTCTTTGGGGAGTCTTCAATTTAGTATTCCTGTGGAAGCATTGACAGAGAAAGGCTGGTCAATAGGCCATGCCTTTCCCTTTTCCGGACCACACATGTGGTGGGAGATTGGGATCTGCGCTGTGATATTCTTGTTCATCCTGATCCTCACCACATACTGTAGCGAAAGAAAAAAAACATTTATGGTGCGAGGTACTTATTGGGCATAAGCAGTTTTTATGATGAAATCAAGCCAATCGTTCTTCTAATCAGAAACCTTAGGGGTCACGTGTATCATTTTTTTTTAACGGTGGCAAACAGCCCGATTAGCAGTTTGAGACTGGTAAAATGCATTTTGGTATGTAAGAATATCAATTTGTGATTCGGTAACATGTTACCGAATCGCAATTTGGAACTGCAAATACATACCGATTCGGTATTAGGAAGGGGAGTGTTTAGGGCGTCCCTTCCTAGTACCGAATCGCAGCCGTATGTAGGAATGTTTTGCAACTGAAATGTGGTTACAAAACATTCACATTTTACCACCTATTGTGCTTGCTTGTCATGGATTTTCTCCCAACTTTGAGAACCCACCTATCAGCAGCAGTAATAGCCTTCTCTTAATAGGTGGCGCGTCAGAGTGGTTTGTGTTAGACAGCTTGCCTCTGACTTCTTGGCTATTCTGTAACACATTCAAATGTTCCTCCAAGTCAAATTTATCTTCATCCACTACCTTCTAAGAATTATCTAAGCCAGGCACATACATGGACACTCCAAAGAGAACCTCTTCTAGAGTGCCTCCTGTCAATACTGATTTAGGCAAGTTACTCAATGCTCTCTGAACTCCATAGAGATTATGTTACCAGCTAAGACCTGAACTTAACACCGTAGAAGTTTACGCTTGTTTAATCATGCCATTGGCTCTCTCTACAACGCCGTTCGATTAATCTTTGAACGGGTTGCTGAATTGCAGACATACTCCCAAAGCAGACATTGAACCCCTGTCAGCCTTGGAGGCAAACACCGGACCATTATCTGAATGAAATGAATGAACTGTCCCCATTGAGACTAGACACTGCAAATCTTTTACAACTGCTGAAGCGTTTGCATTTCTCTGTGGCCAAACACACTGGATTTGAGAATATGAATCAGTAGCTACCAATACATACTTATATTGGTAGCTGGATTTAGAGGGCCAATGTGGTCCAAATAAATCACCTGGAAAGGGATATTTGAGATCATGAAGGTAGCTGATGAGAGTCTTTTCACAGTGGAGGGTTCAATCTGGTGACACATAGCACATTGTCTTACATAGCCCCTAGTCCGTTTATATACATTATTCCACCAGTAGTGTTGCTGTAGCAGTGCTACTGTTGTAATGTACAACAGGGCCTGGGCTCAGTTTCCATTTTAGTTTCAGGTTTTTAGCTTGATTTTGTTTTCTAATGGTGACTTTTTACATGATTTGCCTGGCACCATAATGTACTAAGAAATGATTACACATGCAGTCAATTTCTTAGCAAGCACTATCATCATGTTGTTCGTACACCCTGTACAGCGCTAGGCACATAGAACGTGTTACCCTTGCATTTGGTTGCCTAAGTGGAAACAGCTTTACGTCTGCAGACAAAAAATCACATCAGCTCTGCCCCTTTGACATAGTTAGGGGTGGGCAGTAAACTCTGCTCCATCGGCAGAGTCTGCAGAGTTTTCCCACTCCTCGCTCTGCTTGGGACGCAGAATTCGGTAAAAGCTCTGCTTGGCGGTATTTACCGGCACCCATGTCCACCCCATTTACCTTGGGAACATTCACATTTTAGCCTATCCGCCCAATTTTACATTCCTGACTGTCCGAAGCCTAGTTTTCACGGGTGGTCGGACTTCTTTTCTTCCAGGAGCACCCAGACTTCCTCCTGCAACCTGCCACCTACCTCGCACCTCCTGCGCCTGGGTCAGTGATACAGAAGCTGTGCTTTCCTTTCCCCTCCTCCTACTGCAGCAGGTACTGGCTAGGTGGCTCCCCCGTCTCTCTTCCCCAGAGAAAGGTAAGGCTTTCGCTAATAGTTTTATTTGCAGTTTTGCACCCCTCTTTTCACCTGTACTTCCAACTTTTGAGAGGTGGGGTGCTGTGTGTTGGGCAACGGCAAGTCTATTAGCCTCTGAGAAAGTACAGCCCACCCTGCATACCCGCAGATGGGAAATCAAATCACCCATGCACTGGTAATGTAAGTACAGGTGCTGCTTGTGATCGTTTCAATGCGTGCCATTGACACAGTGATGGTAGATACCAGGAAGGTGAGAGGAAGGAGGGGTTAGTCTGAGAAAGCAAACACGTGGCTCCTGTTTCTTCTTGCCTCTGCCTCTCTGGAGCGGCTCCCCACTGTCTACTTTCTGGGGGTAGGCGTAAACCTTGTTTCTCTCTGGTGAGTGTTGTTTAAATAACCTCAGGGCATATTATCAAGAAACGGCCGCTAAAGCGGCGATAATGGGCTTGATAATATGCCCTTGAGAATTCCCATAGAAGCTCATGTTCTGGTGTCAACGTGGGCTTATATTGGAATTCTCTGCGGCATATTAACAAGCCCATTATCGCCGCTTTAGCAGCAGTTTGCTGCCACTAAAGCGGCGATAATTTTAACGCCGTGCTTGATAATATTTTAAACAACAGTGGTCCCTAGAGCTAAAAGAGGATGTAAGGAAAAATAAATAAATACAGGCTCAATCAGTGCTGTATTAACGGGACTTGTCCAGCCGGACAGAGTTCAATTTTTACTTATATGTCAATCAACAATCATTTACAAGAATTTACGAAGTAGGACACAAGACTGTATCTTGTATAAACAAGGGAAAAATGTGCAAGACATAAGAAAAGCAACAACATAGGCTCAGGCAAAAGATATGATTTGTCATAGAAGGAAATTACAACTTAAAAGGACACACAGATTCACGTAAACAACCTTTTACTTTTATAATAAATCAATTTTCAGTATATCGGTTGTTTTTAGAGTGTCAACGGCGTTTCGATCCTTAGGGGGAATGCAAGGATCATCACCAAGCATTTTGCGGCCTGAAGACTGCTGCTCCACAGGGCACCCAACTCGTAATGGGGCAGTCGGAATGCCGGCATGGCAGAGGCTAGACCGGCACCACTGTGCCACCACAAGTCTGGCAGTCCTCGGATCACAAGACTGGTAATTAGGGCCATAGTCAGTATTCTGTGACTGTCTTGGGGGTAATGTATGGATACGCTGCTCTTAACTGGTTGGTCTTCTGAGCAATCTAGAAAGCCATTTCAACACACTTTTCGGGCACTTTTCCCATGATAGTGTTAATAGTCTGTGGACGATTGGTTTGTATATTTTGTGGCAGCGTCAAGTCCTTCTGCGATCACAGGTCTGGAGCTCAAAGTACATTGCACAAACTGCACAAGTCTCCTGTATAAGGCGGTATAGTGTAATACCCCAACTGTTGCGTAAGTTACAACTTTGGTGTCACTCTACAAGGTGTGCTTTGCCACCCACGGGTGTCAAGGGTGAACTTGCTTCAATGCACCAACGATGCATGTGAATGACAGGTATTGTAGCCCCACCAGACACTCGTCAATGTGTAATTGATAAAGAAATATTGCATTTAGGTTACTAATAATCCCACAAAGGGATCAGGGGCACTGTGGAAACAGCATTAATCTTATTTCGTTATTCACAGTATCACTGACACTGTTCCAAGAAGAATGAACACTTTTAAGTTAAAAGTATTTATTAATACAATAACAATCTATTTCTCAGTACATCTAAAACAACTACCCAAAATCAGTGGCGGCCTGTGCAGGTAACTGTGGCGGGCGGGGTAGGGTTGGGGGCGGTGGAAGTGACAAACAACGGAATACTGAAAATAAAATATATAAATAAAGCCACTCACCTTGGGCTCGCTGCATCGCCAACTCGGCGATGCAGCGAGCGCAAGGTAAGTGGTTTTATTTATTTTATTTTCACTATTCCATCATTTGTCACTTCAACCCTCCCATCCATGCCCCCCCCCCACCCCCCCCACCACCCCACTGCACCTACCTCCTCGGGATGCCACTGAACAGAATATTATAAACACAGCAACAAGACACGTTAAAAACAATGAGAATAAAATGAACATGGCATTTAAAATATTATTTAGAACCTGTTGTACTTGGCCCTTTTTGCAGGGTCATCCCAGAACGTTTTGCCTTCCTCCTGTATTTTTTCTGACCTGTTGTTGGTGGCTTTATTACTCTTGGCACTTTACCAATGCTGTTCAGTGCTAAAGTGCATGTGCTCTCTATGGTAAACTTGGTAAGATTGGTTTACGCCTGTTTGGCATATTTAATTTACCTATCAGTCCCTTGTACAGTGGTATCTCATATACCCAGGGCCAGTAAATTAAATGCTACTTGTGGGCTTGGAGCGCTGCTTGAGCCACCCACCAAAGTAGCCTTTTAAACTTGTCTCAGGCCTATGCCACTGCAGGGCATGCGCGCGCAGTTTACTGCCACTGTGATGTGGCACATAAAGTGGTTGCCACGTCTGTGACTCCCCTTTTACTACATATCAGTCACCCCTAAGGTAGGCCCTAGGTAGCCCTATGGACAGGGTGCAGTGTAGGTAAAAGGTAGGACATGCGCCTTAACTGTGCGGCATGTCCTGGTAGTGCCAAACAGCCTATTTGGTTTCTCTCTACTGTGAGGCTGCCCTCTTATAGGAATGCATTGGGGATTCCCTGATATGTGCTTCAGTGGTAATTCCTGAACTGAGAGGGGTAACGTGATCAAGTTTGGTTTGTTTGGAATAGTAGTGATAAATCCTGCTTATTGGTGAAAGCGGATTTGTTAGTGCTATTTTAGAAATGCCACTTTTAGAAGTGGGCATTTCTGGTTGCTATGTGTCGTTGTACCTGCCTGATGTGTATTGACCATCTGGTTCTAACTGACAGGAGAGAAGGGAAGTGCATTCACTCCAGCCAGTCCCTGGGGGTGTTGAGTAGTGTACTTCCCTGCCTGGATGACTCAGCCGTAGGCTGAATAAACCTTGGCTGAATTTAGAGTAGCGGGAGGGGTTTCCCCTGGCATCTGTATAGGCCTAGTCTGCATTTGGAGTGGTGGGAAGAGTAGCATCTGCACCTGAATAGGGCTGTGCCTGCCTTCTACAATGATGGCTCCGCCCTCCTGTGGTGTGTCTGGAGCCAGGGCTTATACTTTGAATGGGGAGTGTTGTGTAGTGTTAATCATATTTTAAAGTGCCCCGAAACTGGTTAAAACTGGGCTCAGGACCCTGTGCCAGGGCAGAACAAAACTGTTGGTACTATAAGTATTGGGGCTGTGACCCCATGTTGAAAAAAAACCTGCTGAACTGGAACAGCAGAATATTCCCCCGTGAACTGCAGTCTGCCAGGAGGAACCGTCTTTGGGGACTCAGCTGCTGCCTGTTGGTTGCCTAAAGGGACTGCCCCCTGCTAAGGGGCCATGCGTGCTGACCTGCCTGTGCCCTGTTCACTGCTTCTGGGGACTGCTCTGTACTTGAGAGCGCTGCATGTTCTCTTTATTTGTCTCCGTGGGGGAGACAGACTGAGCGCTTTATCTGTTTACAGCCAGCGCGTGGCGAACGCTTAACGGCAGAAACTTGGGAAGAGCGCTTTTGGCTCTGCTCTCTGACCAGCAGGTGGAGAGCAGTGTGGCCACGATCTTGGATGAGAAGCAGTGCTGGTTGCCTGCCAGCACTGTGCGGTGTGTGCCGATCAAGATGCAGCCGGGGGCTCTGCTGAGGTGGCCCTGTGCTGTGGATATCCGATAAGATGCGCTGGAAGAGCGCTGTATTATTTTCCCCGTGGTGGAGAGAGAAATGCTGGGTGAAGCTCCTGTAAACGCGGCTCCCTTTCCCCTCCCAGCCGGTTGCCATAGCAATGGGGGAGCTACCAGAAGTCAGACAGGAGTGAAGGGCCACGTGGCCGAGCCTGGTTGCGGGCGGGTCAAGCAGGACCGCATACGAGGAAGTAAGCGGAGAGGAGAGTGGTCGCTTCGTGCTCCTTGGCCTGGTGAGGCCCGACCAGAGTTTGACAGGGATTCAATCCTCGCAGAGAGGAGGCGAGCAACGAGAACGGCACCGCATGTCGGGGGCCGTTTCCAACGTGAATTCACAGGCGGAAGACCTAAGAAAGGTCTCCTGTTAGGGGATTACCCCCGACCTTGAATGCACGAGACCAGGAGAGGTCTCCTGCGTATTTGGCTTGCCAGGAGCTACACTGTGCAAATCGCGGCAACTGACGATTGTGTACACTGTTGGGGGGCTTTTTCTTGCTCCTGTGGCCATCGCGGGGTGAGCCTAAGACGGGCCCCCCCACAGTTATCTCAGCGGCTGCACCAAGGGTCTGTGGGCAGCTGTCTCTCACTGTTGGGGGCAATTTGGTCCAAGGCAAGGTCTCTGGGTACAACTTTCAGTTGTGTACTGTGGTGCAATACTGCTGATGTGATTTTCATTATGCATAACGTGTTGCGCTAGATGTAATCCTACCAGTAGCGACTGGTCCCTAACTGTAATGTCTATGACAAGCCCGATTGGCCTAAGTGATTTATGTAAATTCCTCTGAAGTCATGACAGGTGCCTAGTGGCACAATGATATATGTGATTGTGTTCTAATGTGTTTTTATGGATAATACAAACGCAATTTTTATATAACTTTGTGTGGAGTTTCTTTTGTGGTGTGCCTAGTGTGTCGCTGCTGTGTGATTGTGTTGTGCAAACGCTTTACACATTACCTCTGGGATAAGCCTGACTGCTCTGCCAAGCTACCAAGGGAGTGAGCAGGGGTTATCTTCAATGTGTAACTCCCTTACCCTGACTAGAGTGGTGGGTTCTGCCTGGTTTTAGGTGCATACCATAGCCAACCAGAAAGCCCATTTCTAACATTGGTTGTTAGCGATGAGGATAGGACTTGCGTTTGCGCAGACCACAGTGACACATGGTTGCACTACAAGGTCTGCAGTTAGACAATCACGTGTTATGGATTTCTCCTGATTTATCATTTGTAATTGTGTACTCCTGCTTCAGCTCTCACGCCTAGGTCTCTTGTTTGTCACTGCTGGTTGTGTACCTTGCCAGAATGGGGTTGGTCTGTGATGAAGATGACCTATATTTCTACACTGTGGAGGATGTATAGGGGCTTTGCAGGGAGAGAGAGATACCAGTAGAGGGCAACTTTCGCCTAGAGCTGTTTCACTTTGAAAGGCCTTAGAGATCAGGGAGGACCATGTATATTACCCACCCGCATACCTAAGTGGCGGTTTTGTGGGAGATCCTGAAGAATCTGAAGGGGAGGAAAGAAATGAATGGGCAGGGATGCTAGTAGGTAGTGAGGACCCCGTAGAGAGGAAGTCCCTTGCTGAGTCTAGTGCTGGGGGAGTGCCTCATCCCTTCTGTGGTCCCCAGAGGAGTTGGCAGACAGGCAGAAGGAAAGGAAGCACCAGCTGAAGTTAGAGAAGCTCTAATTGGAGCATGCCAAGCTGGCTGAAGAGCTAGCACAGCTAGTGGTGGAGGAGAAAAAGCTAGAGACTGAAAGGGTCCTAGCGCAGGAGAGGATGGTGGAGGCGGAGAGGGCCTTCACCAGAGAGAAACTAGTTCCTGAGGGCATGTTGTCCCCTGAGAGTAGTTTCAGTGATCTGGATTCACCAGTGAGGGTGGAGTCAAGTGGTGGCAGCAATGTTGTGTCCAGTGTGGAAGCTTCCAATCCCAGATCCATGAGCATGGAAGAGGGTGTCACACCTGAAGGGTATAGGTTGAGTTTCAGGGGCAGTGGGAAACTGTCTCACTGTCTCACCAGTCTTAGGGGGAGTTTGTGGGTGAATGTTGTGAAGCACTGGAAGGCTGGGTAACGGGTAGCACAGCAAACAATTTTGAAGGGCTGTTCAATCTGATTGTCAGAGAGCACATGTTCTGTTGTTGTTTTCCAGGGCTACGCCAACATCTGTTGGGGTGTGAGGTCTCTGATCCCAGAGAACCTGCACAGGAGGCAGACCTCTGGATGAGTACCAGAGGGTCTGGAAAGGCATTTTGGAGTGGTCCAAAAGGGAGTGGCTCAGGTATTTCCCAAACGAGGGTGGTGGGAAAGGTTTGCAGTAGCCCAGATAGGTATCCGAGGAGTGGGAGGGGTGGTGGGACCCATGCCCTGTCTCAGAGGAGAAGGAGTGGGAATGGAGGTGCCCCAAGGAGCCCACCGCCCAGTCCCAGAGCCCGGTGGGTTCTATGACTGAACGTCAGGAGGGGAGCCTAGTTTTTACTGGAAGGTCAGCCGTTGAGGGGGATCTCAGAGTGTCAGGAGGACTTGGAGGGGCGTCTGTAAGAAGCGTTCCACCAGTTCTAGTGTCTGGCAGCACCACTCCTGGGTGGAGGCCGCAGAAGCCCAGATAGAGGGTTGTGAGGGGGTTGCAGACCCCAGTGGGAGAACCATTGAGTCAGGGGCCAGTTCTGAGAGCAGAGCTCCCCGGGAATGACCATTGTGACACCGCTTCTGGTTTAGAGGTCTTCATGCACTGTCAGATGGGCATTGGTCGGGAGATCAGTGCCAGGCAGACTGTCATGCAACACATGAGGTATGGGCATGCGTGCACCCCAGGAAGTCCTGGCTTGCCAGGCGAATGCTCAGCTACAGGGTGTAGTCCGTGGTTTGGGAGGCCAGGTTAAGGAGATAAATTCTGACTGGGAGGGAAGGACATCTGCTGGCAATGTCTCTACCATCTTGTATTCTGTGGGTACCACTCCAGGTGGGAGGGTGCAGAACTCTGGAAGTGGGTGCAGGGGGAGGGAGTACTCACCTCTGGCCCACGGTTCAACCTGAGGGGTTGGTCCCTGGGTAGGGAGACCGGTTGCAGGGTAGAAGTCCTGAACTGGTGGGAGAATTGTGTGGGAGGGCTGATACCAGTGCCCTGACAGTTCTAGGTTCTGAGGGTGCCTCTCCTAGCAGAAGAGTACGGAACCCCAGAAAGAGGGGTAGGGGGAGGAGAGCCTCGCCTGTGACCCCTGGTCAGCCTGAGGGTGCAGGCCCTGGGTTGAGGGAACAGTGGTAGAGTAGAACTGCACTGATGAGAGATAGAGTGGAGCATGGACACTATGTACCTGGGGCTACCGCCCCCCACTCTGTGAGATGGCAAGGACCAGAGACTTGTGGATGGCCTAGGGTATGGTCTTGGCCGTAGACAGCTAAGGAGTCCCAGTGGGGTAGATTAGTTGGTCCTGGGAACTTAGACAGAGGGGGTCTACATAGGTTCAGATTGGCATTGAACTGGAGTGTGCCCCTGCAGTTGCGGGCCCGAGTCCATGTTCTACCACCTTAAGCAGGGAAGCCCATCAAGGTATTGATTGGTCTACCCTGGTTTTAGGGTGGAAGGGTGTTGTGTTGGACTTAGCCCTTTTTGCAGGGTCATCATTGTACTTTATGCCTTCCTCCTGGATTTTTTCTGACCTGTAAATGGTGGCTTTATGACTCTGGGCACGTTACCACTGCTGTTCAGTGCTACAGTGCATGTGCTCTCTATGGTAAGTGAGTGTGTCGCGCTTCAAGCTTCACGCTTCTTGAAGTTGCGTTACTTTTCCAGCTCCCAGTGGCAAACAGCCTCCAGAGGTCCAAAACAACAGCAGGCACCTCTTAGCAGGTTAGAACTCCCAGCAAGGAAGTTCAGGGGAGCTGGTGGGGAAGTCGTTGTGTCCCTGAGACTCCAGAACAGGAGGCAAGCTCTTCTTCAAGCCCTTGGAGTTGTTTCTCAAGCAGGGGACACAGCAAACAGCAAAGTCCTTTTCCCTTTCTTTGGCAGAAAGTAGCCACTGCAGGCCAACCCCAGACAGCAAACAGCACGGGGGCAGTATTCCTCCTCAGTTTCCCCTGCTATTTTCCTTGGCAAAGGTTTCTCTTGATCTCCCAGAAGTGATGTAAAAGTCTGGGATCTGGGCCCCTCTTTTTATACAGTAAATCTCTTTGTTCTCTGAAGGCAGAGAGTGTATGTGCCCAACCAAAACCAGTTCTGTCCTCACTAGAGTAGCTTCCTGGCCGGAGGTTGGGACAGCATTGTGGAAGGCAGACCAGGCCCATTCAGGTGAAAGGAAATCTCCTCCCCCTACTCTAAATGCAGCCCAGGTGTATTCAGCCCAACCCTGACTCATCAGACTCTCTGGAGCCACTACACCTCCCCATCCCCTGTCACTCCACAACCAGACAGTCAATCTACATCCTAGCAGAGGCACACTGGATGGTTAGGCAAGAAAATACCCACTTTCTAAAAGTGGTATTTTCAAACACAAAATGTAAAAATCACTCTCACTAAAAGATGCATTTTAACATTCTGAGTTCAGGCATACTAAACTTTATTGTCCTATCTTGTTCCCATGGGCAGTTATGCTTATAAGATGTTATAAGCAAACTCCCCATTCTTTTCTATTGGGACAGACAACCTTACAATAGTGAAAAACCAAAGTTGCAGTATTTCACTATCAGGACATGTCACACACATCAGGGCATGCCCCATCTTTCACCTAGACTGCACCTTGCTCACAGGGGTACCTTGGGCCTACCTTAGGGGTGTTTAACATGTAAGAAAAGGGAAGGTTAGGGCCTGGCAAGTGGGTGCACTTGCCAGTTCGACTTGACAGTACTAGACTGCACACAGGCATTGCAATGGCAGGCCTGAGTTACATTTACAGGCTACGTATGTCGGAGGCACAATCAGTGCTGCAGGCTCACTAGCAGCATTTGATTTACAGGCCTTGGGCACACACAGTGCACTGTACAAGGGACTGACTAGTAAATCAAATATGCCAATCATTGAATCACCAATCCATAACAACATTTTACAAAGGGAGCACATGCACTTTGGCACTGAACAGCAGTGGCAAAGTGCCTAAAGCATCTAGACTAACAAAATGAAGTCCAACACACAACAAAAATACAGGCGGCAAAGGCAGAAATACAGGGGAAACCCACACCAATGATGCCTGGTCTAACAATTATCAATTAATTAATGAATATTA
This sequence comes from Triturus cristatus, assembly GCF_964204655.1. Classification (NCBI taxonomy): domain Eukaryota; kingdom Metazoa; phylum Chordata; class Amphibia; order Caudata; family Salamandridae; genus Triturus; species Triturus cristatus. The sequence continues at coordinate 608,957,357 of NC_140584.1, forward strand.
ATTTACAACCAATTATTAATTAATTAATTATAATAAATTACTTTATACAATTAACACTATAACATCTCAATTAAATAAATATGAATAAATAAAAGAAAATCATTAATTTAATATAATTAAATTACTTTCCACCCTATTCCCCTATAAACGCACAACCCGCTACTGAACTAAAAAATGCAAAATTCAATTAAAATAAAATTAATAACTACTAAAAATGTAACACTTATATTAAAAAACATAAACAATTCTTATACAAAAAATCCATCACATACATTTAAAATATATACTAAAATGCACAACACTAATAAAACAATTGATATTTTAAACAACTATATCTTTGCAAAGAATATTAAACACTTCGATGTTTTGAAAATCGATATTTCTTACCTCAAATCAATATTCTTGACCACGATATTCTTGCTGTTGATATTTCTCACTCATATTTAGGACTCGATATTTCTGTCAGTCGACATTAAAAACTCAATATTTTGTCTGCACACCCCGAGGGTGGGTTGGGGACATCCATTGTGATGACAGCAGCTTTAGCAAGCAGGAGGAGAGGAGTGACTGCTTTGTGTGCATGTTGATTTGGCCGGCCGCCTTAATACAGCCAAACTGACATGCACAATTAGCAGCCTCCAACCCGAACTTTGTGTTGCATAGCTGGATGGAGGGCAGACAGAGGGTCCCAGGCCCTTTGTGAGCGGAAAACCAGCCCACTCACTCCAATCTCATTGCTTCTCTCATGCTGGTGATAATATTACCGTTACAATAAACAAATCTGTCCATCAATTGTTATTTTTGCATTTGTCACCCCGAGTGGAAAGGGTATGCTCAGACGTGAGTCCCTTGCTCTCCATGCCACTGGAATCAGGCTATCCTGGCTGATGAGGGCTGAAAGCCCGAAACCGGTCCTAGGATGCTTGTTTCCAGTCCAGGGAGGACCTGGCTTGGCAGTTCGGGCTGGACTGTTCCCATGGGGCACAGGGTCAAGACTGATTTGCATATGGCGGGGTTCAAACTGGAATGGCATGGTGAGCAAAAAAACGATGGATTTAGGCCCAGATCTCTGTACTGGGGTGAATGTATGACATTGTTCTGCATTCTGTCCATCAATTGTTATTTTTGCATTTGTCACCCCGAGTGGAAAGGGTATGCTCAGACGTGAGTCCCTTGCTCTCCATGCCACTGGAATCAGGCTATCCTGGCTGATGAGGGCTGAAAGCCCGAAACCGTTCCTAGGATGCTTGTTTCCAGTCCAGGGAGGACCTGGCTTGGCAGTTCGGGCTGGACTGTTCCCATGGGGCACAGGGTCAAGACTGATTTGCATATGGCTGGGTTCAAACTGGAATGGCATGGTGAGCAAAAAAACGATGGATTTAGGCCCACATCTCTGTACTGGGGTGAATGTATGACATTGTTCTGCATTCTGTCCATCAATTGTTATTTTTGCATTTGTCACCCCGAGTGGAAAGGGTATGCTCAGACGTGAGTCCCTTGCTCTCCATGCCACTGGAATCAGGCTATCCTGGCTGATGACGGCTGAAAGCCCGAAACCGGTCCTAGGATGCTTGTTTCCAGTCCAGGGAGGACCTGGCTTGGCAGTTCGGGCTGGACTGTTCCCATGGGGCACAGGGTCAAGACTGATTTGCATATGGCTGGGTTCAAACTGGAATGGCATGGTGAGCAAAAAAACGAGGGATTTAGGCCCAGATCTCTGTACTGGGGTGAATGTATGACATTGTTCTGCATTCTGTCCATCAATTGTTATTTTTGCATTTGTCTCCCCGAGTGGAAAGGGTATGCTCAGACGTGAGTCCCTTGCTCTCCATGCCACTGGAATCAGGCTATCCTGGCTGATGAGGGCTGAAAGCCCGAAACCGGTCCTAGGATGCTTGTTTCCAGTCCAGGGAGGACCTGGCTTGGCAGTTCGGGCTGGACTGTTCCCATGGGGCACAGGGTCAAGACTGATTTGCATATGGCTGGGTTCAAACTGGAATGGCATGGTGAGCAAGAAAACGATGGATTTAGGCCCAGATCTCTGTACTGGGGTGAATGTATGACATTGTTCTGCATTCTGTCCATCAATTGTTATTTTTGCATTTGTCACACCGAGTGGAAAGGGTATGCTCAGACGTGAGTCCCTTGCTCTCCATGCCACTGGAATCAGGCTATCCTGGCTGATGAGGGCTGAAAGCCCGAAACCGGTCCTAGGATGCTTGTTTCCAGTCCAGGGAGGACCTGGCTTGGCAGTTCGGGCTGGACTGTTCCCATGGGGCACAGGGTCAAGACTGATTTGCATATGGCTGGGTTCAAACTGGAATGGCATGGTGAGCAAAAAAACGATGGATTTAGGCCCAGATCTCTGTACTGGGGTGAATGTATGACATTGTTCTGCATTCTGTCCATCAATTGTTATTTTTGCATTTGTCACCCCGAGTGGAAAGGGTATGCTCAGACGTGAGTCTCTTGCTCTCCATGCCACTGGAATCAGGCTATCCTTGCTGATGAGGGCTGAAAGCCCGAAACCAGTCCTAGGATGCTTGTTTCCAGTCCAGGGAGGACCTGGCTTGGCAGTTCGGGCTGGACTGTTCCCATGGGGCACAGGGTCAAGACTGATTTGCATATGGCTGGGTTCAAACTGGAATGGCATGGTGAGCAAAAGAACGATGGATTTAGGCCCAGATCTCTGTACTGGGGTGAATGTATGACATTGTTCTGCATTCTGTCCATCAATTGTTATTTTTGCATTTGTCACCCCGAGTGGAAAGGGTATGCTCAGACGTGAGTCCCTTGCTCTCCATGCCACTGGAATCCGGCTATCCTGGCTGATGAGGGCTGAAAGCCCGAAACCGGTCCTAGGATGCTTGTTTCCAGTCCAGGGAGGACCTGGCTTGGCAGTTCGGGCTGGACTGTTCCAATGGGGCACAGGGTCAAGACTGATTTGCATATGGCTGGGTTCAAACTGGAATGGCATGGTGAGCAAAAAAACGATGGATTTAGGCCCAGATCTCTGTACTGGGGTGAATGTATGACATTGTTCTGCATTCTGTCCATCAATTGTTATTTTTGCAAGGTGATAATATTACCAGCATGAGAGCAGCGTCTGGATTGGCTGCTTAGTGGAGTCTGGGAACCTGTGCACCACATGGACTACAAGACAGGAGAAAAGCATGGAGGCAGCAGCTGAACTGGCAGCAGGTAAGTTTAAAGTTATCTTTGTTTAAATTAAATTCTCCCTCGCACTGCCCCATCAGTGCACTTAGAGTCCAGCCTGTATAATTCTCTCATCCATCTGCAGGTTCTGGTAGGAAGCATCAGCTCTTGCAGCCTTAGCTTCAGCCTTTTCTTCTGTTGCATCTCAGGTGGGGCTGAGGCAGCTGCCCCCTGCCTTCCTCCTGCTGCTGCTCCAACCATGAGCGCCAAATGGTTTCTCATGGCCCACAGCATGGACCGCTGCACTCCCACTGCAGTTCCTGCACAACGGATCTGGCCTGTCCCTGGTCAGGAAAGCTGGCTTCATGTGGGCTGGGCACGGTGAAGATGTAGGTGCTGCTAAGGTTGGCTGGGTGCAGACATGCCGCCGGTCGAAGTAAGCCTTTCAACCGACCTTAGCAGTACATTCAACAACATGCCTCCCCAGTGCAGCCAGCCAGTGTTAGCTGTTCATCTAAGGCGGAGGAACATCGCCCCACTGCCAGAAAGCAACAAAAGAAAGGAAAAAAAAGTATAATAACGGAATGTTATTATCATTTTATTTTGTCCTTTTGCTGCGGCAGTGCTTGAGGGGGCGGGTCGGAGCTTCAGGGGAGGATTGGTAGAACACTCCTGTGTGCAATGACTGTTTGGTCGCCCCTCAGACCCGCCCAAAACAGTCATGCGCACCTCCCTGTTCTCTATGCAGGCTGCATTATAGCCTGCAGGGAGAACATGCCCCCCCACCAGCCTGTGGCTGAGCACCGTGTCACGACGCTCAGACCAATTACAACGCTGCATTGCAGCATTGTGATTTTCTTAGGGGTGGGAGCCTGGCTGCCTGCTTCCTGTTCCCACCTGGATTCGGACACAGGTGAGCAGGAGAGAAGACGCGGGACCGGGCAGCGGCAAGGTTTTTTTTAAAGCAGCCTGCCCCCCCACCCGTGAGCTGCACCGGCCGCCCCTGCAGCCAGCCTTGAAACCAACTACTGAAGCGCCCTTGGCAGTGGCCTCAGGCTATTCTCTGAAGTGTCCCAGGCAGCAGAAAGGTGCAGTCACCTTAGGCATCAGGCAAACGCTTCCCCTTCACACTTCTCAAGACTCCACTGTTTTTGAACAAGCACAGAGGATTCTGCCAGTATCTGACTGGCCTATATTATATCTGACAGGTCAGTGTGCAGTCTGTGTTTTGAAGGTGTAGGTGCAGCACCCGGTGCTGCGGTCGTTGGCATGGCAGAGGTGCACGGTGCTGGCCAGAGGCGCCCATGCCAAGCCTGTCCAGAGCAATAGGGGACAGAGCAGAGGCATCCCAGGGTCTAAAAGAGGCTTTTTGAGGAAGGCCCCAGTTGTAACTAAAAGCCCCTCTTAGCATTGCAGTTGGACCCCTGTGTACGTGTGATCTCGTGTGTACAGGTGTTCCTATGTGTAAGTGTGAAATGTGTGTGACCCGGATTTTTTGCGTTCCTTTGAAAGCGAGTAACCACATATGTCTCCAAGTATGCATGCCCTGAGCATCTCTCTAGGTATCTAGTGTCCTTTTTAAATGTTCCCCTGTATATCAGTGGCCCTATGTGCTCCGGTGTAAGAGCCTTTCTATTGAATTTCCCGAGTGCTTCTACATTTGCGTCCCTGTGAGTGTGCTTCTGTGTAAGTTTCTGTCTGTTGAAGTTCCCTTGTGCTCCTCTATGTCCACACAGGTGGGCTTGCTAGGAATTGTGCCCATGTAAGAGACGGAGTGATACCGCCTAAGCTGCACTTTAGGGAGGTGGAGGTTGGTGGTCATTAGATAAGCGGATCTTTCAGTAATGCTTATAACCAGCAGCTGAGCGTCTCCTGCCACTGGCGCTGCATTGCTAATGGAATAGCCCCCGGTTGGACTATTTAACTTGCTTTCATTAGATAGCATCTGATAGCTACTTACTTTACTGTTAATTTAAATTTGTTGTGTTTTTGTGAGTTGTTTGGAGCACTACTGTCAGACCTTTTGAATTTTGCATTGAAACAACCTATAGCGTTCTTTTCCCTAAAAGATTTGCTAAGCTATCCTCTCAAAATATGTTGGGCGTTACAAGGTAAATATGGCCTGCAAGTCTTGGGAATACTCTAAACATATGAACAAATGCTTGCAGAGATTCCCAATCTCCCCTCCAACAAACATAGGTCAGAAGTAGGCATCTGAAGAGCGGGGTGGCATCGATTCCATCACATTCCTCGATATGACAGATTGCAGTCAGCAGCTGTGGGTGCTTCCCGAAGCCTGGTTAGAGCATTTCTTTACAGTTAACTGTTGAACATATGAATGCAAGAAGATATGGGGCCATTTTTAATGTGTCTAATATTTCAGGACTATACTTTCCCATTTGCTTTAAAATGCACCATTTGCCAATCTTTTTTTCAATTTTTTCCTTGGGAGGATGGCCCAACTTGCACTCAACATTTGTCCTTTAATCCTGCTCGCTTCGCTTGGTACATAAAAGTCATGCCCAACTTTTACACTCACCACTTTCAAATGTCACCAGCCACCACTGAAATATGTCCCCTTCTGTGTTCTACACCTTCCTCAAGTATCCTCCGACTGGATTTTAGTAAAGTAATTCTGCCCCCCTTCTGTGTCCAGCATCTTCCCTGAGTTTGCTCTAGCTGGAGTTTAGAATAGTAAATAATCCCCCTCCTGTGTCCAGCATCTTCCCTGAGTAGGCTTTGAATTGAGTTTAGAATAGTAAATCTGCCCCCTTCTGTGTCCAGCATCTTCCCCGAGTTTGCTCTAGCTGGAGTTTAGAATAGTAAATCTGCCCCCTTCTGTGTCCAGCATCTTCCCCGAGTTTGCTCTAGCTGGAGTTTAGAATAGTAAATCGTCCCCCTCCTGTGTCCAGCACCTTCCCTGAGTAGGCTTTGAATTGAGTTTAGAATAGTAATTCTGCCACCTTCTGTGTCCATCGTCTTCCCCAAGTACATCATCTCTGGAGGTTGGAACAGTACAACTGCCCTCTATTCTGTGCAGCATATTTGCAGATTTCGCTGTGACTAAAGGTAATTGATATAATAGAAAAAGAAATGCAGGAAAATATATACTTTAATTAACTTACGTATTCAGTATATTTTATTTGTTGTGTAGTAAATGTAAGTCAGCAGAAAAAAATTAAAAATGTCTATACTGAAAGTCTCTGCAGAAGTAAAAACAAAATAATTGACTATATTTTAATTTAATGGCTAATATGTGTTACCTGAAGGAGAGTCTATTTTATCACAGTGATACTTACTTTGAAACACAGGTGACACTGTGTTCAGCTCTCGCTGAGTCTGTGTCTCCTCTTATCAGTAGTGCGTGAGGTCACCTCAGAGGTCAGTGTACCACTGAGAACAAAATGGTGGACGAACGTTTTTATAACATTATGAAGAGTTTACCTCAGTTTACAATAAAATACTTGTTGGGATCCTTGTATTTGAGTGTAGAAATGTATGACTAATCTCATAATTTTGGTAAAAGTATGGGTGTCAGCCATCTTGGGTGAGGACAGATGGACAGAATCACTTACATTTTTTACTAACTTTGCTTGTGTTTGCTAAAATGTATACCATTTAAAAAAAACACACAAGATTAATGCAAAGGGAAGCCTTTGAATTGGTTTGTGGTGCTTTAAGTTATTTCCTGCAATGCAAAAAAATGTAAAGGGAAGCCTTTGGGCTGCCTTGCCTGGCCTTGTGTGATGCAAGAAGAAATCAGTGGTTTCAGTCATTTCTTCAACTGTTTGTAATATATGATTTTTTTTTATCAATGGTTGCATAGTGTATTGATTGTGAGTAGTGTTTTGTAATTAGCAATTTTAGTACTTTTTAAAAAGTAGTCGCTAGTGTTAAAAAAACTCCATGCTAAAGACTTATGGTAAAGTTATGCATGGTAAACATATGTGTGGTAAATGTACTTTCAATGTTATTCTATGCAAATGCATGGTATAAGCATGCATGGTAAAATTTAGGTTGAAAAGGCACGCATGGTAAATTCATGCATTGTAATGCCATACAACATTTTACCAGGCCTTGTAATCTCTTAGGGTGCATAAGGTTTATACATTATGGGTACTAACTACACGCCTTCTCCAGTGGCATTTAGATCACCCCCAATCACGGATAAAAGACAATGATGGTCATTAATAAATAAAGATATTGTTATGCAAGGTAGAAAACTGTTAGCTTGAACAACTGCATAAAAAATCCAGTAATTAGATGCTATGACGTAGCAGCAGTGGTCAACAGAACTTGTTAACTATTGTTAACACGTCATCGCAGCGAATTCTAGGTTACACTGGCTGAGCTCTCTGACAGCCTGCTAGAGCTGCTCTGGAACGCAGGAAGCACAGCATCTGGATGGGAGAAGAAGGGAAGGCAGAGAAAGTGGTTGATGTGGGTGACAGGAGGCTGTGTATTTTTTTTTTATTTGGGACAGGAAGGAGAGGCCGTATTATGTATGACTATCCTATTACTCCTCTGCCCTTGTGCAGCAGTTGAAAGCAGGGGCAGGTGATTTTTGGGAGCATACGTAATATAAATTTATAGATGGGTATAAAGTGAATTACAGGGAGGTTTATCACTTCAGGATCTGAATAACATCAAAGACAACTTAAGCTTCATTCTCGTTGGCTATTTGACGACACTCAGAACCCCTAGGTGAAACTTGGGGACACTGCTGCTGAGTTTTCTGTGTTGGGGCTGACACTGGGGGCACCTGTGACATCGCCGGAGGGACCGTAGTCACAGGGAGTACTACCTACCGCTGCTGCCCACACTCCTGCAAACCCGCACTCACCCTGGTGGGACCACAAGTCCCAGGGTGCACCTGCCATCAGCTCCCGCTGCCGCTAATGAGGGGGAGGCACCAGCATCACGCTTAAAGCGTTGCCTCACTTCTCGCGACGTGGGACACTGCTGCTGAGTTTTCCATGTTGGGGCTGACACTGGGGACACCTGTGACATCGCCGGAGGGACCGTAGTCGCAGGGAGTACTACCTACCGCTGCTGCCCACACGCCTGCAAACCCGCACTCACCCTGGTGGGACCACAAGTCCCAGGGTGCACCTGCCATCAGCTCCCGCTGCCGCTAATGAGGGGGAGGCACCAGCATCGCGCTTAAAGCGCTGCCTCACTTGTCGCGATGTGGGAAACTGCTGCTGAGTTTTCCATGTTGGGGCTGACACTGGGGACACCTGTGATATCGCCGGAGGGACCGTAGTCCCAGGGAGTACTGCCTACCGCCGTTGCCCAAACTCCTGCAAGCCCGCACTCTCCCTGGTGGGACCACAAGTCCCAGGGTGCACCTGCCATCTTCTCCCGCCGTCACTAACGAGGGGGAGGTGCCAGCATCGCGCTTAATGCACTGCCTCACTCCCCGCTGCGCGGGACGCACGCGGGCCTTGCCCGGGCAAAGCCTGGGCCAAGGGCGGGCCCGTCCTTGCCCGCCATTGCCAGAAAGAGGCAGGGCAGGGCTATCCCCCTTGATTCTGATTCTTCGGCGCCCTCAAGCTGGTAAGACTCTTTTGGGACCTCTAATGTTACTGTTTGCACCCTGTACATTTAGACCGTATTGCAGAATTGTCAACACATCCCCCTTATATGCCTCTGGAAGCTTGTGGCGGAACCTGGGAACTTGCAACCAAGTGACTCATATGAACAATTTGTGGAACCCGCACAAGCTTCATATTATGTGGCCACCAACTGAGACTTTTTCTTCTCATGATTATTGACTCCTTGATATCCTCCTTTTCACCATTTTTCAGTGACTTTTTTTCTTAATCGGTCTACTAGATTGTATCTTTTGTATCCCCTTCTCTAATTGTAATCATTGTCTTGTGCCCAAGTCTACTTTACTCCTTCTAGGCTTACATTGGGGGCGAGGTGGTATTACATCCTTTCAAACATGGGCAAGCGTACTTGTGCTGTAAAAAAACACCTTCAGGTGCCCATTCCTGCTCCTTTGCCCCAAACCTCAATTGATAGGATGTTTCAGAGAGCTATAGGGGTGACATCGACTGAAATAGAGATGACAGAGAGGCGCCTGTCTTTAACTCCAGATATATTCTGTCAGGCGTCTGAGCCATTCACCTCCCAACCAATAATCCCTGGATCTGCATCTGGGTCAACGGAATCTATGTCTGGAACAATTGAGTCACTTCCACTGTCACCACAACAAACCCCAGTGAAGCCAGCAACCCGTAAAGGTGGCACCACCACTAGCTCATCTGAGGCTGTTAGACGTAAAACTGGAAATGGGGCGGGAGCTAAGAGAAGGAAAAACCCAGAATTAATACCCAGCGAAGACGAACCAGCTAGTGCGGGGAGAGTGACTGAATCCTCCACTAACCCTCAACTAGTTCCTGTATGTCCTTCTTGAGTGAGGAATTTGATAGTGGAGTTAGAGACCCAGATGAGAGTTGTTGTAAAGGAAGAGCTTGCGCTCCTCCTTAATAATCTAGGCTATGGTCAATTCATATATCAGAGCAGCCAGGCCAATCCCGCTGTTAGCACTACCCCTGCTATAGGGAAGAGGAAAGATCGTAGCTCCCAGACGGACAGTGTAGGCCAATTCCCCCCAGACAAGCGTGGCCCTCTGAGGGCTGTATCCTCCTCTGACCAAATGAGTGTCAGCAGGACAGAGGCCCGTAGCATTGTGGCACCTGAAAATGCTCTGTCTCATTCAGAAAAGCCTGGCATCCATCCGGCCCAAGATCTGAGGACAACAACTGTCCCTAGTAGCCTTACCAATGTGCAAGGGAGCAATAACCCTACTCCCAACAAGGAAAACTCACAAAGAAGAAGGCTCACCCATTTAGAGCATAGGGTAGCTAGGGAAAGGCCAGATCCTGTAGAGGCAGAGGGCACAGGACCAAAACTATTGACTACCCCCACCATAAATCTATCCCCAGCCTCACACCTTTATGTCATCGTACTAACAAGTGTACCCGAGATAAAAAATGGTCAGAAAGAAACACAGCTGTATCTAAAGAACAAGTGCCTAACCAGGCACAAGCAGTTCTCCTGTGACAGGGTAGGAGAAATTCTAATGGTTCTAAGAGTTGGGTGGGTGGGTAAGAACCCAAAATCAATGCAAGGAGACTGCATAGTTATTAATTTTAGTAACCCCCTGATAGTACAAACCATAGCTGGCCAGTTCGCCTGTCCCCACGCACTACCCACAGGGGTCCGAGCCCATACTCTGGAGTTTTTCTATTCCTGCAATCACATCTCACCTTGGACCCCAATATCTTGGGCCCCAACAAATAGGTTTCAATTCCATCCAATAGCAGGTCCACCCCCTAGACCTCTCTTTAGCATCCCAGTAGCAAACAGATATGGGGCCCTTGAAGAGGTGGACTGATTTGCGGTACAAGGTGGTCACACTCTCAGCTCTGGGACCTGGGGGGCCAATTGGGAATTAGGAGTGAGCAATAGTGGGCTGCAGACCCAGAATATCCCTGGTAGTAATGGATATGAATCATAGGACATACAATTTGAACCCCAACGGGGAGCATCAGATTATCACAGGACTGGTGTTGAGTTGCCTAACAACCCGGCTATCCTTTCTCCCGACCTTTTAACTTCCAGTTCAGCTAGGATCTGCTCCCTATTGGAAGCTGATGAAGTAGCCTCCACGGCCCAGCCAGAGATCACTCAAAGCCACAACCCCAATGGTCATATCGAACATGGTGGTAACCTTAATCCCGGCCACAAGTTGAGGGTTTTATCATGGAACATCGCCGGAATAAAAAGCAAACTCAACTGCCCAGACTGCGGACAATTTGTAGGCAACCATGATGTATGTATGTTTCAGGAGACTTGGACAAGGGAGGACATTGTGAGGGGGGTTATGCAACTTTCAATGTATTGGCTACGACGGGGGGGGGGGAAGAGGTAAACCCTTGGGGGGCTTATATACTTGGGTTGCTTCTCACTTGGATTGTACTGTTGAGCAGTTGAACACATTATCCGACGACATCCAGTGTATTGTACTCACCTTTTCCTCCAGGATCAAAATAGCCTTCATCAATATTTATTCCCGTCCAGTAAGCATTACACAGGAATCCCCGACCCAAGATCTATTAAGCACATTTATTGAATCAGCATCCCCGAATGCAAGGCTGATTATAGGGGGAGATTTCAATTGCCAATTCGAGCCCCTTGCTGTCCCCACTGATGCTCCCCCTAGCGTTGATCATTGTCTTTGGCTAATTCCTGCCCCCCAAATTCCACAAGTTAAGGCCTGGACCCCCCTGGTACTTCAGATTAACGCAGTGACATTAACCCATTCCCTGGGGGCGTGTAATGGCCGTACCAAGTAAGACCAGACAGGGAAGCTAACCTTCAATAGAACAGGACAATCGTCTCTGTTGGATTATATTTTAGTGGAAACAAGCATATGACAGTTGCTTGTTGACTTTGCTGTTGTGCCGAGACATGACAGTGACCACAACGCCCTGATAATGGAGCTGGAGCCTCCAGACCTCTATAATCCCACGACCACTAGTATCCCTGTAGGTAGCAATTTAATACTTGCTAACAAGAGAAGGAGAATTAGATGGGGAACACTTAAGCAGCCGCATTATATTCTCTAACTATTTCGCCCTTAATGGAAATGGGGGAGGCTGCCATGTCACTTGACTCTCCTGAAATTATTAGTAGACTTGAGGCTCTGCATGCAGAATTGACAACTATCCTGACTAATATTTTTTTATCCTCTGACGCATTCCAAGGCGAACAAGGGTGCCAAACAAACTTGGTTAAATAATTCTTGTCGCAAGGCAAAGGGTACCCTCATAGATGCCATCAAAAGTAAGGATAGATCCCTAATTAAATTAAATAGGGCCCTTTATCGAGATAGTACTAAGCTAGCTAAGAAGAACTGGGAGCTTGAAAATTGGGATGCTGTTAAATTAGCACTTTCAAATAGAGACATGAAGACATTCTGGTCTCTAGTGAGTACAGACAGTAGCATAGAAAACTCAGCCTTAGAGCCGAATATTGCTGCAGCCGCATGGAAGTCTCACTTCCAAGCACTGTATTCCACCGAGGTAGCCAGAGAACCCAAAGAAGAAACATCTTTGGTAATCCCACGGAAACTCCTTGAAGACCTCGAAGGTTTTACTTTAATAGAAGTTTTAAATGCAATCAGGAAGCTTCCCCTTGGAAAGGCCCCCGGACTAGACAAGATTCCTGGGGATTTATTTCGGGAGGAACCTATCATATGGGGACCATACCACTGGGCAATATTTAATGCCATTTTTAATGGCATGAAGATCCCGGACAGCTGGTTAAGGGCTGAAATTTTCCTAGTCTTTAAGAGGGCTCACCTCTCCTGCCCAAAACTATAGGCCGATCAGCCTGATCGACGTCACTCAGAAATTGTTCGCTAGGATTCTCCTCGAGCGCCTTCACTCCTGGATGGAAGAGCATGAAATTCTGAGTGCGTATAAAGCTGGCTTTCGAACTAATATCTCCACTATCGCCAAAATCTTCAGGCTCCAATTATTATATTGGAAGACTGTGTCAATAGAGGGTGGCAGTCTCTATTTGATATTCGTTGACCTTAAATTGGCCTTCGATTTGGTCCCCCGAGCCAAACTGTGGGAGGTTCTTGAACTGGTTATCCCGCCTTACCTGTTGTCATTGATCATGCGACTGCATGCAGGTCATTTTGCCCAAGTACGGTATGGGAAATCCGGGGAATTGACCCCCCGCTTTCCAGTTAACAGAGGCGTAAGGCAGGGGTGTGTGCTGGCCCCTACCTTGTTTTGTCTTTTTATCAATGCTTTGGTGGCCCAATTAAATGAGGTAGTGGACAACGATGCCCCAAAGCTGGTGCATGGTAAGGTGCCAGCAATGATGTTTGCGGATGACACTTTGTTGCTATCTAAGTCCCCCATGGGCATCCAAAGGATTCTTGACAGTTTCTCTTTATTTTGTAAAAACCGGGGGCTGGAGATTAATACATCAAAGAACAAATGTATGGTCTTTAATCCAGCCAAAACATCTCGTCCAAATCCCTCCTTAAATGTCACCCTGTCTAGTATTACGTTGGTGTCACACAGTGCTTAATTTGTAAAATATGAAGTCCAGGTGCTCAAATGTTTGTCGGAGGCCAACACCCACTTTCCCCGGCTCCACCCACTCACTCACTCTATTGGCTCCACCCACTCACTCTATTGGCTCCACCCACATCCTCACCTGGCACTGCTGAAAGCCAGCTGTAATACGCGATCTGAATTTCAGCATAGGAGCCTTCCTCAAGTAAAGTTTTGATAGGAAGTCCCCCGCCCCTCATCTCTCCATAGCCCCTTTCTCATGTATTTCATTTGTTTTATAGCGCTTCTCATACCAGATTATTTTATCAGAGCACGTTACATCAAACACACAAAGACAATGAAAAATATATGTGTAAGTCAGTCTATTGAAATTTTACATAAGACCAAGGGCACTACCAGGTGTAGGTATTTTTTAAGAGTGCTTGGGCTGGAGAAGCACAAACTTGGGATTCAAAACGTAACACAGTGGTTAGGGTTACATTTATTTACTAATAAGAATTTACTTTTACCGAAACAAACCCTTTTTTAGCAACATTAGGATAATAAAAAACTTACACAAACATAACTTTGTAACCTGTACCATGTAGTTTGCATGCAGCTCTTTGATGGCAGTTCATAGCTCACTGAGCTAGATTATTATTGTAATATATGACCTGTACAGAAACAAAAGGATCTTTTGTGACAAAAGTAGTAACCCACAGAACTATGCATATAAAATACATTTATGTGATCTGCATGGTGCACATTCTTGCAGCACAGCTGAGTTCTCCGTCAGTGAACACCTTCGTCATGAGGCTCCTGTTTTAAGCCGGGTGTTGTCACCTCTTTTGGGCTTTGTTTGGGAGGGATAGGGGAATAGGGAGCTCTTGCAGAAGCTTTGCTGTGAGCCCACTTTTCCCAGGGGAAAAAACAAATTGGATGCAGTTCATAATCAGAGCTGTGACAGAACGATGTGCAAGTCCCGGCGTCAGCTCAACTTCCTGTGATTCTGGGCAAATCATGTAATGTCCCTTAAAATAAGATTTTCTCACCTAAAAGAAAAAGAAAGTGGATCTTGTGTAATGTTACTGGTGCTCATGCACACTGCCCCAGTGCCAATGGCCTGAGTTCACACTATACAAAACTACAAAACAATAACAAAAAATAGCCTGCCAGATTCCAATGAGACTAGCTAGATGGTGTGATTAATGAAACGGACGTGGAGTTTGAACTTAAGAGCTGGCTGCACGCGTTCACCTGGGAATGCGGACCTGGATGCTTTCGGTTTCCTTTCTCCACCTCTGCCCATTTTAGGTGAATTCCAAGGCCAGAAATGTCGTTGCAGCCTCTATGTGCCCAAAACAAAGGCTGACATCCATCTGGACCCTTCAGGGCATGACACCCACCACTGAGTCGGGACACTGGTCTGACTGCGAGCCGCCGTTGTTATTTAACATCCCCGGCTATAGCTGAAACTGACCACAGTTTGACATTGACCCTGAGGCGAGGCCAGGAGGCCTGAAATATTTCTGCGTCGGGCGAGTTTCAGCCTGTCGCCTTTTTGCTCAAAAGCACAATGTTTACTCAAAAGCACAGTGTTAAAAAACAGCATGTCCGTGCTTCAATAGCAAAGTTAAATTATTACTCATGGGTTCATATTTGTAATATATCCTGTAAAACGAAAAAAAAAATAAAATTAAAAAAAATGCAGTTTTGTTTCTGACAAAACGTTTTTTTCTATATAGCACCGGGGACTATTTTGTATTAATGTGTGTTAAAATTCTGCAGCACTCCACAGTCTGGCTACGTTCCCTGAAGGGGCAAGTGCCCGCCGTACTTTAAACTCCAGTGCCAATGCACAGTAGTGCCAAAACCGAGGATGGGAGTGCGGGTAGTAAGCGATCCTTCAGCGCACAAGGCGTTAATCAGAGAGCAGAGAAACAAAATCCTATTTGAGTGGGGTGCATTTTTTTCCTGCTGTGGACAATGTCAGATAGAACAAGTCACTGCTTTCGAGATGCGAAGAGGAGGTTAAGTCTAATGGGCACGTAACTAACTGTCTCAGCCCTAATCTCGCATCCTATAACTGTAACGTTCATGCAAACCACCACACTCAAGAAAATCAACTTACTGGTTACCAGCTACTGCACGACACGCAGCTTCAAATAATAGTACTAAACTGCCTGTGTGTCATGCGTGTGTCCTGATCATAAGGAGGGTGGCGGTGACAATTTTAAAAAGGTTACACACGCTGCCTCACGCAGCCCCACATGACCAAATCCAGCCCAATCAGTTGCCTGCCTACCGGCAACACTAACTGGAGGCATGGATTTATTACCGGCACAGCGCTTCACGGAGACTCGGAGACAGAGTGAGAATGTGAACACTTATTTTGTTGTTGTGTGACACAAGTTATGCAGTCACACGCAGGTTTAGACCCGGCCTTGATAAATAAGTGCCGGTGCTAAGCACCTGAAAGCACCGGCACAAATTAAGCACTGGTGTCACATTATCCGAATAATTTGAATGGGGCCCGTAACTAGACAAGGCAAGCTTGAGGCTAGCGCAGATGGTTGGGGGAATTGCAAAAACCTTTAGGAACTCCTCATATAAACCGCCTGGCCCAGTGGCTGAGATATATAAAGCACAAGTTAGGAGTGCTGTAATGTATGGGGCAGATCTTTGGGGTCACTGTCCCTCTGGGGGAGTGGCCAAAATAGAGAATACATTTATGGGACAGCTATTGGGCCTACCGCCAAGCACTACTCTCATCCCCCTACGCCTGGATCTAGGAATTAGACCTATCGCGGAGGAGATTGGCCTCAGGCCGTTGACTTTTTGGCATAGACTGTGGGCGACCCCTGAATTAGTAGTCTACCAGTCTGAATTTAAAGGGTTTATGGGACTCCCAGGGGAGGGAAAACTACCATGGTTTGTATATATAAAAGATGTATGCATTAGACTAGGCATTCCTAACCTTTGGAGTAACCCCGAGGATGTGTGCCCAACAATCCCACGACTAGAACTAGTAAGAGCCTATAGATCGCTCAGACTAGCCGATATTTAGGGGAACACTAATCTTGGGCACCTAACTGCTGACTTCCTTAATATTAAAGCTCAGTACCTTTTTGAGCCTTTTTTGGATGATATACAACCTTCCTTGGCAAGGAAGCTATATATCCAGTTTAGAATAGGGACCTTGCCTGTTGATGCTTTCACGAACAAATGGTCAAAAGCTCCCTCCCCTGGCTGTCTTGCTTGCAATAGCCCAGATGAGTCCGACATTCATGTTCTTTTTTTTTTGCCCTGGTTATAAAATAGCCAGATGGCGTTGACTCGTACCACTTTGTAGAAATCTGGGGTGAAGGTAGTGTTCGGAGGCATATAGAATACTGAGATCTGATACTCGCCGCCCACAGTTTTTGCCGTGTCCCGATTTCTCAATTCTATGTGGCATAGGCGTAGGGTGTTGCTAAATTTACCACAGCAACCTTAAATAATTCTTTTTGTACTTGGCTCATCTTAACTTTTTTTACTTTTTTACTTTTTTAACCTGCGTTTAACTGTTTTTATTCCTTGAACTATTCCTGTAATAATACTTGACTAACGTAAAATGCATTGTGGCTATCTTTTATAATCTGCCTTTGATGAATTATTAATATTGCTTAAATTTAGCTACATATGTATTTGTGCCATCTACTTTTTATGGTCTACATTGACCGAAATAAAGTTTGTTGAATGGAATGGAAAAACATCCCCTTAATTCACTTTTACCCATCTATAATTCTATAGAATATTTTGCTTTTGTTTAGCACTTCATACCACTTTTCTAGCTATTCTAAGCATTGTAATTAACAGGCTATACTATTGCCGAATTTCATGGTGCTAGGTTCCCGAGCCTCCCAGTGATGGAAGACTGAGTTGCCCTTACAGGAACTCAAAACGGTGACCTGCAGATCTCATCTCATGTCAGCCATGAGTGTTACCTCACTGAGCCATCTTATTTCAATCTACAGCACACAGAACAGAAACATTTGAGATAACAGTTACAGTATTGCATAATTGTTCTAGTAACGCCACATGTCGCTGCTGTGGTTTGTGTCAGGATACCCCTCGTGTAGTGCTTGAAGTGGAGATATAGAAGTGCTTGTACGCCTTGTCCCAGAGTACCTGGGGGCATATCTACAAGCTGGCGATAAAACATTATCGCCGCTTTTGCCACCGTTTTCGGCCGAAAACCGGCGATAATTTTATCGCCTAATCAGCAAGGCCACGCTAACGCGTGAAACCTTGCTTTAGCATGGGAATTCCTAACGCCCAGCTTTGCATCTCTAATGAGATGCAAAGTGGGCATTCCTGACCTAACATGACAGGAGAAATGTTGCTAAGCGACATTTCTCCTATCATCAAGCCCCACGCTATGAAGCATAGCATCAGGAAAAGTAGCGATAACCCCTGTTATCGCTACTTTCCTTACGCCTGCTTCAGGACTGACTTAGCCATGATATCCTATGGAAGGTGGATATCATGGCTAAGTTTGTGAGGCCCTATCAGCAAGCTAACGCCACATTGCGTGAGATTATCGCTGGGTTTCCAGCGATAATCTCACGTTAGGCGGTTAGAGTGAGGATTTTTATCGCTGAGGAGATAAGCGTTGCTAATAGCACGCTATCTCAGCGATAAAAATCCACGTTACCCGGCGATAATTATCCTCCCGCTAAGAGCGCTGAGCGATAATTATCGCCGGTTGTTGCTGATATGCCTCTAAGTGCCGGTCTCATCTCTTCCAAGTTAAAGAAGCACAGGGAATGAGTCTCAAAGTAAAGCCTTACCCTTGCATGGAAAGTTACAGCGCCGATTGGCCATATCACATACAGTGAGTGAACTTCAGAATTGCTATTTTAAGACTTGGTCTGTGACACGATTTTAAACTTGCTGGTATCATATAATGTGGTGGATCCCTCAGTAGCTGTGGTATATATCTCCCTAGTGCAGCTCAAACAGCTGTTTTTGACAGGAACTTTAATCGAATGCACTGCTTTTGAGTGGAAACATTGCACAACAGAACACAAAAGAACACACAATAGGGCAACACAATTCAAGAATAACACACAACAGAGTAGAACAGAATGCAATACAACATAACCACTACAACTTAGTAACATAACCCCAGAGCAACACAATAACAAAAAAAACACAACAACAAAGCCGCACAGTTGCATTAAAACAATGCAAAACATGAAGAGGGCGTAATAAATGCACCACATGAACACGTTAGCAGGTTAACAAAACAGCTCAACACAACACAACAAAAGCAAACCGCACAAAAATAAAACATGACACAATACAAAAGCACACAACTGTTGCACTGTTGTGTCATCACTTCCAGTCGGACTGCCTCTTGTGACATCAGTGCCCGTTCCCTCTATTTAGCGTGACGTCACTGCCACATTCCTGAATGGTTGAAATTGTTATAGTTTGGTTCTTGGCAGTCAGTGCCCACGCAGGTGAGAGCTGGGCACATTCTGCTCACAGAATTATAACGAACTCTCTCGAGCTGTTCCGATCGCCGTATTTGGGGTAGGAAGAGAGTTCATGTTTCCTTGTAAGGAGAGGATTGCACCGGCTCCAAGTTGCATTAAATGTTTTATCTTTTTTCATTTTTTGCTGTCTTTGGAATCCGCTTCAGGAATTTACTCGGATCTTGGCAGTTTGAGGAGGCTTGAACTCGCTAATTCCATCCCAGCGAAGGATGCCAGCTTGTAAACGGTTTTGCCCCAGACATATCTGGAGCAGACCATCGGAATATACACATGATGTAGTAGAGCTGTGCTGGCATGTCGGACATAAACGAAGTAGGATTGTTTATTTGAGGGCTATTTGCTTCAGTAGGGCCATGTATATTTTAAATACCACTATTATTGTCTGTCGGTAAACAGAGGCGTCTTAATATAGCGCACGCCACCCTGCCCGTCCGTGCGCCCTGAGCGCTCCACGCTACCCATCAAGGTGCCCCGTCTCCTACAACAACCTCTCAATGCTGTGCATACTTCCCACGCTGTCTCTCCATCCACCCGGTCCATGCTCTTACCTAAGCTCCACCCACTGGCCTGTGCTCATGTTCCTCATGTTCACGTTCCACGAACTCCTCTCACTGCCTGTCCATGCCCCACCATCTCCCCTGCTGCCTGCCCAGGTGAGACAAGCCCCCAACACCGGCTCTTCATGCTGCACAAGCACCTCACGTCATCTGCCCTTGTGACACCTGCTCCCAGGGCACAAGTCCTCAAAAAGAAGTGGGGAGACTAAACAGGTTAGGCAGTATGCAAGTGAAATCATGACGCGTACATTACTACCAGTAAAGTTAGGGGCATATTCACAAGGACTTATCTCCAATGTATCTCCACCTTAACGCATCAAAAGTGGAGATAGACCTAACACCCCATTCACAAGCTGGTGCAAACTGCAGACATCGCCAGTATTCCCGCAATAACTGCCCCAAAATTTATCTCTACGGTGGACACCACCAACTAACCCTAATGAGATGCCGAGTAGGCGTTCCCGTGCAAAAACACATGAAAAAACCACACCACTTTCACAACAGACTGCTAGATCCGCGAAGCGAACAAAAAACAGGCGATAAGCCGCGGTAGCCCTAGGTATTTAACACCTGCCTCAAGCAGGTGTAAAGACGGACGACTGCCTGCCATAGACAACGGAGCCCCGCACACAGCCACACCCGAAGAACAAACAACGCCATGGAGCTACTCATCATGCAGCTCGGAGCCCCAACAGGGCAACAACACCCACCGCCACCACCCCAACGACTGCCACCACCCCCAGGACCCAGACCCGCCCCCCCCGGACCACCACAGAGGCAGCGCAGAGTAAGACAGCAGACCTACCGAAAATGCACCACTCTCACAGGCCTAACGCCCGAAGGAAGTCATTGCCCACTACAGGCTCAAAAGGACAACCATCCTCCGCATCATGACCCACATCGCCCACAGGCTGACAGTCCCAACACAGCGGAGAATCAACATCCCTCCGTAGACAAAGTTGCTGGCTGTGCTGCACCTGTTGGCCTCTGGTACCTTCCAACCAACAACTGCCAGAGTCGGAGGGGTCTCACAGCCAGCCCTATAAAAGTTCATCACACCTGTCCTGGATGCCATCCTCAGCTTCATACCCCAGTACCTTCACTTCCCCAACACTGCGCAGGAACAGCTGGAAACAGATCAAGGCTTTTACGCCATAGCCGGATTCCCGGCCGTGTTGGGGGCAATCGACTGCACACATGTCCCACTTGTGCCCCCTGCGGATACTGCACACCACTACCGCAACAGAAAGCACACGCATTCCATCAATGTGCAGACAATAGTGGACTACCGAGGACTCTTCACCAATGTCGTCGCCAACTACCCAGGCAGTGTGCATGTTTCCTTCATCTTCCGACAGTCCATCATCAACCAGCGCTTCCAGGATGGCACATATGGAACTGGACTGCTCGTTGGTAAGTGACAAATCAACACATCACACACCCCAAACCCACCACCACACAACGCACAACTGTGGAAATGCACATGTGACCAAACAACATACAACATGTCAAACTACACGACCACCTACCAAACATGACAACACCACTCCATGGTCCTCCTGGGCTACCCCTGCACCCAATACAGACATATCATGGCACCACAGCCACACAACAGCTGAACGTGTGGAGATGCAGAATGCAGCCATGTGCGAGGATGCAAGTGACCCGTGAATGGGAATGTACACAACGAGAAGTGAGGCGTGGATGTGCAGGACAGACATGGGTATGCAAACCACAGACATGTCCATGCAGACCACAACTGCAGGTGACTGGAGAGTAGTGAGCAGTGGATGCAACCAGGTCTCCCCAGGCCGTGGGTCAGATAGCAGAAGTGCTGCACGCTGTGTCCCCCCTGTGTGTGTGACCGTAGTGGGTTGCCCTGAGTACGGCAGGGCTTCGCAGGGGTGTGGTCAAAAACCCCACTGCGCAGAGTGTGGTTCACTCCCGGGAAGGCCAACGTCACTGAAAGTGTGGAGCCGCGCGCCCTGCCACGAGGCTGACGCCGTGAGTAGCATGGCCTGCGACCCGGTGCACCTGCTGCACCCCAGGACACTGATGCACAGACCAGGCCTGCCCGCCCGAGCGCACCAGGGCCGCACTGCTCACCTGCAGACACCGCCGTGTGTCAAAGAGGGCCCACCACGTGCCGGTGCAAGCTCCAAGCCCCAGTCCTGCGACCTCTGCAGCCTCCGCAGACTATCGCTGCCCCCCCCCCACGCTGGCCCACATCACTCCTAACTTATTGACATGCTCCACCGGCGTCCTCTTCGGCCCAGTATGTCCCACATGTGGAACACTGTCCTGAATGGCAGTGACCCCAAGTCTGTGGCAGCGGCCACAGCACCAGACTCCCTTTGATCAGTGAGACATAATTCCATATCGCAGGCCTGCGACACATGGTGCCACTAACCCTGTTCAACGCAAGCCGGCGACATGTGGTGCCACTAACCCTGTTCAATGCAAGCCGGCGACACATGGTGGCACTAACCCTGTGCGCCATGAGTGACCATCATCCTCCGGCGGAACATCGTTGGTGTCTGAGCCTGTGCCTGGGGGTTGTCATCTGCAATGGGCAGGTACGGACTTGGTGTCTGGCATGGGTCAGTGGAATTCATATCTGCCATGTTGACAGACACAGCTGGCATGTGCTCTCTGCATGATGCCCTGGGGGTAGACCTCCAATTCTCCCCCGTGACACTTAGCGGAAGGCACCTATGACACATGCGAGGCCCTGCTCTGCCCTCATGACCCTACCCCAGTCTCCCGCAGGTTAGCGTCTCGTGGCGGTGGTTCCGTGTCAGCCGTTGTGCATACGGGGCCACTGGCCCTGTGTGACTCGAGTCATTCCCCCTTGTTGTTCTGACATTGCATTTCTGAGTGCCTGATGACTGTTGGAGTTGTTGGCAGCACCAGCTACTCCCTGAGGGCTCGCTAACACTCACCCCACACACAGCCAGCACAGGCGTCATTGGATTAGTGGGCCTGCCATCACATCCTGCCGAACCAAGTATTGACTCTTTTCTCCATGCACTGTCACAGGTGATCAAGGATATGCACTCTGCCCTTGGATGATGACACCCCTCCGAGACCCGGACACACCCACCCAGAGGTAGTACAATGTGGCCCATATACGCACCAGGGGTATCGTTGAACGCACATTTGGCGTGTTGAAGTCACGTGTCAGGTGCCTGGATGGCACAGGTGGAAAGCTCCTGTACAGCCCGGGCATCGTGTGCGAGATGATAGTTGCATGTTGTGTGTTGCACAACATCTGTGTTCGCACCAATGCCCCATGGATCCCAGTTTCAGAGGTACCGGACGATGATGGTGACTATGGGGCAGGTGGCCCACATCCCACTGCTGCAGCGGCAGGAATGGCCCATAGGAACTCCTTCCTTGACACTTACTTCTCATGAGCACGTCACATTGTGGCCGTCCATGGCAATCATGGGACAATACAAGATGTCCAATTGCACTGCATGTGTAATTAAAACATATTTGCAGGTTACAGGTTGTACTTGTACATTGTCATGTTACATTTTCCTGCGGTTTCAGATGTGATGTGCCATGTTGTGCATATTTGCGGAACCAGTTGTGTCCTGTGTTCTGTTGTGGCGGTGTTGCTGTTTGTACCGGGATGTTGTCAATGTCGAGGTGCACTTATGCCTATGTGCGTATGCTGCACGGTGGGAGAGTCGCTCTTGCGGCTCTGATTTGTCTGCCACTGGTCTCTTTCATGCGGTGTGCCTGTCGGTTCTGTTCTTCCATGGTGCTTGGATGTTGTGGAGTACATGTTGTCCTCTGCAGTCGGTCAGGGTGCATCCGTGGTACTCCGCAGTTGATGTATTTTTTTCTGTGGCATTTTCCGTATGCTGTTTTACGCATTACGCGTGAGTATTGCTGCCCTCGCTCTGGTTGTCACTGTTTTCTTATCGCGCTTTGGCCCATCGCAGGTTTTTTGTGTTGTGGTTTGTGTTTTTATCTCCATCGAGGTGGTTGTTTCGCGGACATTGTCTGCGGTTTCGGCAGACTATCGCATGGTACCGCCTTGTTGTGAATTCCATGTTGACACAGGGTTATTTTCCCGCAATATCCAACGATGTGTAAAGTTGCATTAACATTTTTTGGTGATGTTTAGCACACGTTCTTGTGAATATACCCTGTAGACTTTTGATCTAAGTTTACCTTTGTCAATACCAAAAAGTAATAAAGTTACACTTTTGGTCTAAATTTAACTTTGTGAATCCCGAAAAGTAGTAAAGTTAGACTTTTGGTCTAACTTTAACTTTGTGAATACCAAAAAGTAGTAAACTTACACAAAAGTGTCATTTTAACTTTGTGAATTTGGCCCAATGTCTTTCTCACTTCGTTCCTTTAAGTGCTCCACTTTGACCAGCCATCCATTCTGTCCAGTGATCCCGATTTGAGCACGAATTTGGATGGAGCAATGTATTTTGACAGGTCAAAAATTTGTGAAATTTATGTGGGCAAAATACCACACATTTAGGCATTTGTCGCTCGGAATGCAGGATTATCGTTTTATCTTCCATTCTGAAGTATGGGGAACAGAGTAGGATGTAATGACATACTCAGCAAATATTACATTTAATGGGTACCAATACTTACTGGATGAGGTATTACCACCCAAACTAGCATGATTTGTGGATTGAGGGCTTAGGTCTTTATCATACTATAATCTGTAATCACCCCATAGATCAACAAAGTATGCAGATAATATATTACTCGAAGTGCAAGTGGAAATGGGGTAAACAACTATTTTTCCGACTGTCCAAGGATGATGCAGAGTAGCATGCTGGCATAAAAAGTATAACAACTAAGATCGGATTAGTGGGGGACTGTAGCACCTTTATCTCTTCCATTTGAGTTGCCTCCCACTTTAACAACAAGGACTGCCCCCACCTGGTCGAGAGGAACCTTGGTGCCAAATGGTTAATTTTGTCATGCAACCCAGTGCAGCAACCAAAGATGCGGCACTGCATATTTGGGAATGGGAGAGAACAGGAAAGTGCCATATCTACTAATATATGATGCTGCTTCTGTCATCCCGATGTGGGCTTCCTTTCTTGCTTCCTAGTGCAACGCACACACCTTTGCACCATTGTGCAACGGTGTCTGTCTGTGGCTACCATAGGTTTGGTACTGGAAGGATACTCTACAGCTCCATCCACAGTAGTAAACAACTGAACAGCAACTGGACACACATGGAATAACTGCCACATGCTGATGGACAGTGGAAGATTTTAATTTACTCCACCAGTGCTACAACTGACTCTTGACAACTCACAATGACAATCAGGTATGGGATAATATTAACAAAGCCCATTCAACAGATCTCCTGGATACCTTCACGAGTAATAAGCTGCAACCTAGAAATCCACTAACATAACATCTTACTTTCTTCCTCCAATTTAGGCCTGCTCAGGACAATAAACTTTACACAAAATATCTCATAATGGACATCACAGTTCAGCAATCCTCAAAGTGGACTATGATCAGAAGACATGCCACTAAGGGACCTGCAGAGCTGCTCAAAGCTACCAAGTTACTGAAAACCATAAACTGCATGCCTCTCCATCACACTGCTAATCGCTGCCTCCAATAAAACAATAACCACACCTCCGTGGTCATCACAAGCAAAATAGAACATTTCCCACATAAGATCAAATAAACACAACACCTTTCCAACCACACACTCTCTACTTGTATAGGTGAACATTTCAACACTCCACATAGGGGTAGTACGTGCTATTTAAATGTTGCAATACAATAAAATATTTTAAGATGCTTGGCGGCGGTCTTTTCTTCTGTACGTCTGGAACTCGCCTCTGTAATTAACCATATGAGCCCTCGAGATTTACTTTTGAGGTGCTACGTTGTGGCTAGTTGACCATTCACTTGGTCCTCCTTACGGATTGCAGGAGAGGACTGTGTATTTGATAGAGCATTGGGTATGTCTAACTGGGATACACAGTAGCCAGTAGGATGTAAGTAAGATGGTGTACAGAAAGACTTTGCATAGCAAAACATAACACAGCATAAATGCCACTGAACAGCGGAGTATCAACAATACCGCCTTCTTTATCAAGGATGCATGAATGAATTAATGGATCAACCAGTCTTTATTGTGCACGAGTAATTACTATTCTCAAATACTTACACAAAATAAAGAAGTAAATTAAGAGTTAGACTTTTTCACAATTATTTAAAGATATACAAGTATTCACTTCTCAACTGTAAAACTTTTAAAGAAAATAGACTTTCCGCTACTTTCTGTTAACTGGCTGACCTCATCCACAGTGCATTAGAGGCCTTTATTATTAGTTCTTAAAGATTTTAGGCACTGTTCAAGTAGAAGGGTGTTAAAGAAAGTGCAAATGTCTGCTAGTCTTACCCAGTAAGTAACAACTATTTACAGTTTCATAAGCGAGCGTAAACTCAGTCTTCAGATTGTTACTAATTACAACACTCCACCACCCCCTCAATATTTTGCTCTGTAGTATGGCCAGGAAACATCTCTGAGTACAATGCGAACACATAATTGCTATTTCAGTACACGCACCACAAGAACATGAGAAGCAGAGTATGAAAGTACGCCCATTCATGGCCACGAAAGAAGGCTGAATGGTTGGTGACATTCTGTGAAGGTTTTATGCCACATCCTTTTCATTGTACCCAAGGTTGGGGTCATGCCTGTGTAAAACCCAAGCTTCCTCTGCAGTGAGACTGTGGCTCCCTCACCTGAGGGCATGGTAAATAGAAACCCTATGCCGTGATCCCTCCTATCGGTCACCACTGAAGCCAGACCACTGTGTCACACTTTCCACCCAAATCCCTGCCAGGCACAGCCATGAGAGTTAAAGGAGCTGTTTTTCTGGGAGACGAGACTGGAATGTAAAACGCTTCCCTCCGATCCTACTTCCTCCAAAGGCTTTCAATTTTTGAACGGTCAAAGTTTGTGGCTAGAAGCTCTGCACATATCAAGCTCTCTAGAGAAGTAGACAGGACACGAGTTGAGGGTACACACATGTTCACGGCGTCCACCCACTATTTTCACAGGATGGACGCCCCCCACTCTGCCAAGCAGGTGAGCCCCACAGAAACATGCTGAACTTGTCGCGGTGTAATTTTCAGACATGTTTAGCAGCTCCTGCACGTTGTCTGCTGGAGGCAACGAGGGGGCTTTTTTTCACCTCCAGCTGGGTACAGATAAGGACAGAAGTTAAGGGGCCATCGGGCCCTCTTTTGATCGAGTATCGGGATGGCGAGGAAACAAAAGCACACAGCTTGCTATCTTTTCACTGGTACTTAAGAGATGCATGCTTTTTATTTTGTTGTATAAAAGTGCATGCACTGTAAGAATGTCAGATGGGTTGGTCTGTCCCAGTATTTAGGCAAATAAAAAATTAAATAGCACAATTTTATTTCTTTTATAGCGGTACTCATCCCACTGCAGAGTGTTAGAGCACTTTACATAACATACACATTACCCTTTCAAAATAAATCATGTGAGTTTATAAATTAATGTACAAGTTGTGTTACACGAGACAGTGAGGGTTAAAAGGTGTAGGAGCCAAATACCCTTCATAGCTCACTGTGGTCTACTAGAAGTATTACAATTTATTCACTGCAAGTAACAAAAGGATCTCTATGTTCAAAGCAATGATCCACTTACCTATCTGAATAAAATAAAAATCAGTGATCTGCATGTTACATGATTTGCTTTGCAGGAAACAACTTTTTTTAAAAACATATTTTACTGCATTTTCAGTTGGCACATGTTATAACATACACATATCAGAGCACTATTGCCTAATTAAGTGGTACATTTATGCTCACAACATTGTACAAGATGCACACCATGTGTGTTGCGATATCATGAATAAGAAATCCGAAGAAGGTAGCAACAAAATATAGGTTCAACAATCCCCAAACGCCCCCGCCTGAAGAACAGTGGGGGATTATGTTTTACAGGAGACAACTTAATCTTCAATACTACTTTGATTCAAATTTGGGACTACACATAACACGGATCTCTCAAACAAATTTGTTAAGCTCCAAAGTTATCTTATTATTATTATTATTCCGTGAGATTTACTGGGCACCTCTGCAGCAGATGCTTTAACCTCATAATACATTTTAAAATGCAGACTTTGCAACCAATTAAGCAGAACTTTTACTACCATACTTTTCCTTGCTGCCAATTTCTTTGTTGGAAAGGTCAAAGTGCCAACAAGGGATTTTGTTTCAAATAAACTATCTAGTTATATTATTCAACGAAAATTAATTGGCAAGTGTATTTCAAAGTTAACACCAATCAAAGATATCAATCAACTGATTCAATCATTAAATATAAAGAGCAAAACACACGGGAAATCTTTTTTTGTGAAATAAACACAAAATGTTTTTAAGTATAAATCAAGTTAAAAGGAGTACAGCAAAACCATTGGTTGAGCAATAAATCATGAAAAGAAGGTCAAATCATATCCACATTTCATGAAGGAAACATCTATTCCAATACATTTAAACAGAGATATATCTAATTCTTGAGAAAATAATCAACTGTATATAGCAGATATTGTGAAAATAGATGATGGAGTCGACGTTTCGGTCTTGGGTGGCATCAATCCGTCAGACCATCTTCAGGACAGTTATTATTGCACATAAAAGACCCTTCAAAAGTTATAGATCTCGCACAATACTTTTTATGTGATACTTATTCTATCATGGTACGTGCTTTTCTTGCTGTTGCAGATTTTCTTTCAATTTTCTGACAGCAAAACCATATAGAGGGGAGAGTCCTTCCTCATTTGTTTTCCAAAAGTGTCTTATTCCGAAATGGAAGCGCACAGGTCTATCCAGATAGAAAGAGCCTCCAGTGCCCCGATATCCAGGCGCTTGTCACCAATGCCTTCGGCCGCACCACGACACGCTCACTGTGTCCGAGCCTCACTTCTCCTCCGGTCCACTCGATGACCAGGTGCTCTTCACCAGCTCCTCCGGTGCACCCCGACACGCACCCTGTGCGTCTGAGACTCACTCCACTTCCGATGCACACGTTGACCAGGCGCTCCTCACCAATGCCTCCTGTGCACCACGACATGCACCCTGTGCGTCCGAGACTCCCGTCACCTCTGATGCACATGCGGACCAGGCGCACTTCACCAGCGCCGCACCACGACACGCACCCTGCACGTCCGAGTCTCACGTCACCTTCAATGCACACGTGAACCAGGTGCTCTTCACCAGTGCCTGCGGTGCACCAAAACCCGCACCCTGCGCGTCCGATACTCACTTCACCTTCGATGCACACGTTGACCAGGCGCTCTTCACCAATGCCCCCTGTGCATCACGACACGCACCCAGCGCATTGGAGTCTCACATCCCCTCTGTCTATTCAAGATCACAGGGCACACCTTCTGAGGGTCTCAAGCTGCCACAACACGCACCTACCGCGTCGCTTGAAACTTCTGTGGAAACCTTTATGTTCCTGTGTTTCCAAACAGGGAGCCAGCTCACTTCGGGCCCTTGGGGTAACAAGACACAGCACAAAGCACAGTCTTCTTCAAGCAGGGGGACCCAGCACACGAAGCACAGTCCCAACAGCCTCTTCCTTGGTTAAAACAGCAAACTGCAGACCAGCTCCAGATCACGAAGCAAGGGTAGGTCCTTCCCAGCAGTCTCTTCAGTTGTTCATCCCTTAGCAGAGGTTCCTCTTGATCACAAAATGGGTCCAAGCCTATTCAGTCTCAATCCATTTCTATTCCAATGTTCAGGAGTCTCAGCTCTAATTGTTATACCCCTAAATGTCTTTGAAGTTCATTATGCTAAGGGGTCCCTGACCCCTGCCTAAATCAGTTCTGGGTGTCTCACTCCCAGTGTCACCTTTCTCCCTTTGATACTGGGGGTCTGGATCCTTAATCACTCAGCAGGAGATGGGTCAATTGTTTTATGGCCACAAGCCAGGCCTCTTCCCCTCCAGGGGTTTCTCCTACGCCCACTCTCCAGATGCAGGTCAGCCTGGTGCCATCTCAACCCCTCCCTCCTCAGATCCAGACTGTCAATCCACATTTCACAGAGGCACACAGAAATGCTTAAAGCACAAAACTCAGCCACTTTCTAAAAGATGGTTTCTGAACACCCAGTGACAAAACCACTTTCATAGAAAGATGTGTTATGACACTGTGAGTTCATACATACTAAACTTCACATCTCCATTTTAATCTTATGGGGGGAAACTATGTTAACAAACACAATACCCAGCCTTCCCCATTCTGTCCTATGAGCAGGATGGCCTTTCACCAGTGAAAATCGAAATGGAGTGTTTTTCACTGTCAGGACATAACACACACATCAGTATATGTCCTGCCTTTTACTTACACTGCACCCTATCCAGGGGTTACCCGGGACCTACCACAGGGGTACCCACTGTGTACGCTAAAGGGAAAGTAAGGCCTGACATGTGGTTGCACTTCTCAGGACAACATGCTAACTTAGCAAACTGTGCGCAGGCCCTACACTGCAGGCCCGAGTTCCCTTCTCCGCGCACCTTTGCATTACTAGCCTCGGGCACACACAGTGCACATCACTAGGAACTTTACAAGTAAGGCAACATACTAATTATGGCCAACCAATTACCATTACACTTTACACAGGGAACACTTGTACATTGACACTGCTCAGTAGTGGCAAAGTACCCAAAGCATCTAAATAGGAAACTCTATGTCAGGAAAACGGTCTAGGGGGAAAGCAAAAAAGTTTAGGGAACTGTAGCCAAAAAGGCCAAGTCCTACAAGAGGCAAACCAAAATTAAGGCCTGACTCTGGTGTCTACCTGTGACCTAACAAGTGTTAAAAGAACTGCGGGAGATCAAACATTCTCCACCAAAGATACATTTACATAAAACGCATTGAAAGGAAATCATTTATTTGGTCATTGTTTATCATGAAAGTCTGGCATATCTCCAGCAATTTTTTAAAAACCTTTTTAACTTTATGAAGCGTGATTAATCCTGGTACTCCCTTCCATCCTCCATGTATATTTCACATATTAACAGTAGTAGTAACTGTTTTTTCCCTTTATGTGTTTCCATCAGTATAGACGCCTCTTCAGAACTAGGGAGAACTGTAGGCACCTAGGCACCCAACTTGCCAGTTGACAGTGGTCTCCAATTCCTGGTTGTTCCAGCCTGATCCAGTTGTACCCTTTTGACCAAGTGACACTGCCACTGCTGGTGTTTCACAACGGGTTTTTCCTGCTCACCGTTCTTCCCGCCAACAGAAGCTCTGGCCACCCAGTAACTACTTGATGCAGGGCGCAACGCGGCAATGCAGCAGGCATGGCAAAAGGCAAGCCCTTCTGTGCCCATTCACGCCTGGACAGCGCTCAGCACTAGGTACCCTGGAACCATGCCCATTCAACCCAACACCACAGCTGCAGCTGCCACCGGACCCAACGAATGCTGCCACTACTCCTCAGCTATCCTCCATGACCTCAACAACACACCCCGGCAAATACGCTGCTACCGCACATTCCCTAACACCACAGCAGGCTCTTTCTCCTGCACCCTTTGCAATTTTACTTGTGACACCTCAGACACTGACACACCACCTCTCAACAACCAATGCACGCCCACCACCCCCACCCCACACCAACTGTCCACCATGCTCCTCAGCGTCCGAACCCTTGGGATACACTCCACCAAAATCTGGGACCTCCTCAAGAGCAGCACGCCGACCTTCTCTTCCTGACCGAAACATGGCTCAACCCAGACTCTGACCTGCACCTACAAAATTACATACCTGGACTGATCCCAGAAACTAGGCAGAGGACTCATGATTATCCACAAAACACGATTGACTGCACCATCGCCACAGACTCGGACACCAACCTCATTGAACACCTCCACTTCAAAATATGAAGGAACTACAACGCCACCCTTAAGGGAACCCTTGCCGCCTGTCCCCTGAGTGAAATTCTGTAACTACATTGCAGACTTCATTAATCCACTGTTCATCAGATAAACCAACAACTTCCTCCTCGGGGACCTCAATTACCACCTGGAAGACACCACAGACCCTAACTCCACAGCCTTCCTTGACAGCCTCAGCAACCTCAGATTCAACCAGCTTGTCAAGGACCAACCCACACACCAGAGCCACATCCTCAACCCTATTTTCTCCTCCAACAACAGGATCACACCACCCATATGACCTCACTCACATGGCCCGACCACTACATCATGCATTTCAAGATACCGGCCTCCAAGCCACCCCACTAGAAAAACCCAAAGCACCATCAAGACAATGGGGCAAAATATCAGAAGAACACTGGACAAAGACCCTACAGGAAGGGCCATCCAAGCACACCGGGAACCTCAATATTGACCCCAAGCTCTTCAATAAATAGCTCACAGACTGCGTCAACAGCACTGCTTCCACCAGAAACAAGACCTAAAAAAACAACAAGAGACCCAGCTGGTACACAAATGACCTCATGAAGTCCAAGCGCCACTGCAAACAACTTGAGAGAAAATAGAGACTCAACAAAAAAACACTGCAAGATCAACATACAAAGCCAGCCTGAACCTCTACCCCCAACCACTATAAGATGCAAAGAAAAAGGCTGTAACTCTCAGGCTTGAAGCCAACTCCAACAACGGCCAAGAACTCTTCACCATCGTCAAGGAGTTCTCTAATCCTGCAGCTGCCAACAACTCATCTCATCCCAAGCACTCTGCAACGACCTCTCAAACATCTTCAAACAGAAGATTGTCAAGATCTACAACCCATCCAACTCACAGCATATCGATATGACCTCCCCCAACCAGCCAGACACCTCCTTCATCGCCAAACTGCAGCTAAGCAACTGGAAGCCCCTCTCAAATGAAGAAACCACAGCTCTGTTGAATACCATCCACTTAGAAGCCCCCTCAGACCCATGCACCCTCTTCATATACAACCTTGGAACAACAATCATCGCCCCCGTGCTCACCGCTATCATCAACACCTATATAACCACTGCCGCCTTCTCATCTTGCTGGAAAAATGGAGAATACAATACCCTATTGAAGAAACCAACAGCGGACCCCAACACCTTCAGCAGCTACAGACCCATCTCACTCCTACCTTTTCTAGCAAGCTGAAGTCATAGAGAAAGCCATCAATACCCAACCCGCAGACCACCTAGAATTTCATAAGCTCCTAGACAGCTCTCAATCAGGCTTTGCACCAACCACAGCACAGGGAGAACCTTCATTACAGCCACAGATGACATCTGAAGCATCCTTGACTGAGAAAAAACAAGCATTGGCATAGCCAATAGGTCTCGCTTTTGGGACCTTATAAGTATATTTACTTTTGTTATAATCGCGGCACGTAAAGCGCCGGTACCGCGATTATAGCAAAAGTAAAGAAATAGAAAAAAACATCTATTTCTTTACTTTTGCTATAATCACTGCACCTGCGCTTCACTTTTAATGTTACGTGCCGCGATTATAACAAAAGTAAAAATACTTATAATGTCCCAAAAGCGAGACCTATTGGCTATGCCAATGCTTGTTTACTTTTGCTATAATCTCGCAGGGAAGGGGGCCTGCGAGATTCCCTTACAGGAGCGTGTGACCATATGGCGCCGCCCACTCCCGCAAGGAAATCACCAGACGTGCATGCGTTGCCATTGCAAGCAATGCGACGCGTGCACGTTTTTGCCACCAAAGCTGTGCCGATGGCATTAGGTCTCTCTCCTAAACAGCGCATGCGCGCTGCGTAGGCGAGACCTAATAACCGCACTCATCCTCCATGACCTCTCCACAGCTTTTGATACAGTCTTACACAAGTCACTTATGATAAACCTTCAGCACTTGGTATCTGTGGACTGGCCCTCAAGTGGATATCCTTCTTCCTCATTGATAGAACTCAATAAGTTAGACTCCCCCTCTACACCTCAGAACCCAAGAAACTCATCTGTGGAGTCCCTTTAGGATCATCGCTCAGCCCAACACTCTTCAACATCTACATGACACCCCTCATGCACATCATTAGAGCCCACACCATTAACATAATATCCTACACCAATGACACACAGCTCATCCTCTCTCTTACAACATCTCTGCTTTGATGAAAAACAACTGTCTTCAGCTCAACACACACAAAACCAAAGACCTAATATTCAGCAGTAACCACTCCCCCTGGGACGCCTCCAGGTGGCCCTCTGATTTTGGCCCCCCACCCACCCCTGTGGACCATGCCAGGAACCTCTGGATCATCCTTGACACAAACCTCTCTATGAGCTGACAGATGTGCGCAGTCTCCTCAACATGCTTCTGCATCCTGTGAATGATACGTAAGATTTTCATGTGGATACCACTGAACACCAGAAGAAGAGTCACCCAGGCTCTTTTCAGAAGTAAAAAGAACAATTATGTTATGTTATGTTACTGCGACTTATAGATCGCTACAGCTGCCCCAGCAAAGGGGCGTCCTAGCGCTGACACCAAGAAAAAACAGACACATGCAGATGGAACAGACAAAAGGACTATGGTACAGGGAAAAGGTGAGTCTTGATGGCCTTCCTGAATTCTAAGTAGTTACTAAGGCCACGGATATGCGCAGGAAGTGTGTTCCAAAGGAAGGCCGCTCTACTGCGAAAAGATCGACCTCCAGCACGGACCCTTCGTGTTCGGGGGAACTCCACCAGGTGCTGACCTTGTGAACGGAGATGTCGTGAGGGGACATATGGCGAAAGGAGATTAGCCAGAATAGTGGGGGTGGTCAGTTTCAAGGCTTTTAAGGAGATACATAGGGCTTTAAATTCAATTCGCCTGGCCATGGGCAACCAGTGAAGATGACGGATGGCCTCGGACACCGGACAAGACTTGCGCAAACCTAAAAGGGTTCTTGCTGCCGCGTTCTGTGCCATTTGCAGCCTCAGAACCTCCACCTTATTGGACCCCAGATATAAAGTGCAGGCCTAATCTAGTCTAGACAATACAGACGCCTGAATGATAACCTGGTGCGTGGGTGCATCAAAGAAGCCCAACAGGGGTCTTAGCCCCCGTAGAAGTCCAAAACAGGTCCCTGCCATCTTATTGGTTTGAGCTCAAAAGTTGAGGGATGAATCCAGCCATACCCCCAGATTTTTCACTACCTGCTTTGGGGGGGCCCTGCCAAGTCTAGCTGGCCACCAGAGTTCACTCCACTGACCATGGTCCTTTCCTGCTAACAATACCTCTGACTTGCTAGCATTCAGCTGGAGACAGTTGGCGGTCATCCACCCGGCAACCGCCGCAAGATCGCCCTGAAACTTAAGGGCGTCCCGCTCGGTGTTATTCGAGAGTGCCACCACCAACTGTGTATCGTCAGCGTAGGACACCATGGTCAGACCCCTGCTCATGGCTACTGCAGCCAGAGGTTGAACAGAGATATTAAATAGCAGGGGGCTAAGGGAAGAACCCTGTGGCACCCCTTGTTTGATAGAGTGTTCGCCTGAGGCAAACAGGGGGGTGCTGTTACCATAAATGACCTCTCATGGAGGAATGAGGCAAGCCACTCCAGGGCCGAGACAGTAATTCCCACTTCCTCCAGGCGTCTCAGCAGAATGGCATCAGACACCGTGTCAAAAGCAGCACTTAGATATAATGGGATCAGTGCAGACGTTTGACCAGCGTCCAGTGCTCACCAGAGATGTTCTGTCACGAGAGCAGACTATGTGCTGTGACCTGGTCGAAAGCCATTCTGGGAGGGGTCCAGTGCGTTATTCATGGTCAGAAAATCCGAATCGATGGACATAATGCAGAACAATGTCATACATTCACCCCAGTACAGAGATCCAGGCCTAAATCCAACCTTTTTCTGCTCACTATGCCATTCCAGTTTCGATCCAGCCATCTGCAAATCAGTCTTGACCCTGCGCCCAATGGGAACAGTCCAGCCCGAACTGCCAGGCGAGGTCCTCCCTGGACTAGAAACAAGCATCCTAGGACAGGTTTCTGGTTTTCAGCCCTCATCAGCCAGGATAGCTTGACTCCAGTGGCATGGAGAGCACGGGACCCACGTCTGGGCATACCCATCCCACTTAGGGTGACAAATGTAAAAAGAACAATTGAAAGACAGAATGTAGAACAATGTCATACATTCATCCTATTACAGAGATCTGGGCCTACATCCATTGTTTTTTTGTTCACCATGCCTTTGCAGTTTGGACCCAGCCATGTGCAAATCAGACTTGACCATGCGCATAATGGGAACAGTCCAGCCCGAACTGCCAGGCCAGGTCCTCCCTGGACTGGAAACAAGCATCCTAGGACGGGTTTCGGGCTTTCAGCCCTCATTAGCCAGGATAGCTTGACTCCAGTGGCATGGAGAGCACAGGAACCACGTCTGGGCATCCCGTCCCACTCGGGGTGACAAATGCAAAAAGAACAATTGAAGGACCGAATGCAGAACAATGTCATACAATCACGCCAGTACAGAGATCTGGGCCTAAATCCATTGTTTTATTGCTCACCATGCCATTCCAGTTAGGACCCAGTCACAAGCAAATCAGTCTTGACCCTGCTCCCAATGAGAACAATCCAGCCCAAATTGCCAGGCCAGGTCCTCCCTGGACCGGAAACAAGCATCCTAGGACCGGTTTTGGGCATTCTCATCAGCCAGGATAGCTTGACTCCAGTGGCATGGAGGGAACGGGACCAATGTCTAGGGATACCCGTCCCACTCGGGGTGACAAATGCAAAAAGAACAATTGATGGACAGAATGCAGAACAATGTTATACATTCACCCCAGTACAGAGATCTGGGCCTAATTCCATCGTTTTTTTGCTCACCATGCCATTCCAGTTTGGACCCAGCCATATGCAAATCAGTCTTGACCCTGCGCCCAATGGGAACAGTCCAGCCCAAACTGTCAGGCCAGGTCCTCCCTTGACTGGAAGCAAGCATCCTAGGACCGGTTTAGGGCTTTCATCCCTCATCAGCTAGGATAGCTTGACTCCAGTGGCATGGAGAGCACGGGACCCACATCTGGGGATACCCGTCCCACTCGGGGTGACAAATGCAAAAAGAACAATTGATGGACAGAATGCAAAACAATATCATTCATTCACCCAGGTACAGATATCTGGACCTAAATCCATCGTTTTTTTGCTCACCATGCCATTCCAGTTTAGACCCAGCCATCTGCAAACCAGTCTTGACCCTGCGCCCAATGGGAACAGTCCAGCCCGAACTGCCAGGCCAGGTCCTCCCTGGACTGGAAACAAGCATCCTAGGACCGGTTTCGGGCTTTCAGCCTTCATCAGCCAGGATAGCTTGACTCCAGTGGCATGGAGTGCATGGGACCCACGTCTAGGCATACCCGTCCCACTCGGGGTGACAAATGCAAAAAGAACAATTGATGGACAGAATGCAGAACAATGTCAGACATTCACCCCAGTACAGAGATCTGGACCTAAATCCATCGTTATTTTGCTCATCATGCCATTCCAGTTTGGACCCAGCCATGTGCACATCAGTCTTGACCCTGCGCCCAATGGGAACAGTCCAGCCGGACTCCCATGTCAGGTCCTCCCTGGAACGGAAACAAGCATCCTAGGACCGGTTTCGGGCTTTCAGCCCTCATCAGCCAGGATAGCTTGACTCCAGTGGCATGGAGAGCACGGGACCCACGTCTGGGCATAACCGTCACTTTCGGGGTGACAAATGCAAAAAGAAAAATTGATGGACAGAATGCAGAACAATGTCATACATTCACCCCAGTACAGAGATCTGGGCCTAAATCCATTGTTTTTTGCTCACCATGCCATTCCAGTATGGACCCAGCCATAGTGTGGAAATATGGATTTTTCTGGTCAGTTATGTCCCCTATCTTGGACCCCAACGGTTCTATGTGCATGTCGCAAGTACATGTATGCTCCCTCCAGTTCCAGTAATGATGACGCAAACACATGTGCGTCCACCGTCAACATGTCCTCTGTCAGATCCGCCATAAATGGGCTGGATATTCCATTCCTAAATATGAAAGGCCACCGGCTTTATATGGTTCACTTATGCCATTTTACAGTCCAGGCAAGTAGGCCCTGATTCTGTCATCGAACTCCTCTTGCCTTCTGCCTCTGAAAGCTCCAGTTCAAGCCTGCATCTGTGACCATGAACTTTGTCTCATTCTCTGCGCGGCTCACGAAGCCTGACATCAGCCTATTCTCTGCCAAGAACTGTATTTCACCTTCGAATTATCTGCTTCCCCCTCAGCCGATGCATTCCTGCCTAGTAGCTTAAGTAAACATTCTTCCAGTTACCAAGCAAAAAGGCCCATTTTCTCTGTCTTCATGCAAGTAATTCATAGCCCGGTTACCATGGAATATTCCTACCCCCTCGCATTCAGTGTAGACACCTAGACGCTTGTACACGCACGCACAGTCAGTATAGAATAGATTAGATTCTGTCCGAGAGTCCCTCTTTTTTGGATAACATAGTTCTTTAAACATAGGATGTTAGATATGATTTGGGATTAGGTTGACTTGACCCCCCAGACTTCTTGTCTCCACACGTAGAGCTAAATGTCAAGTCCCCGTCACCCCCTAGTTACACGTCAATTACACGTCAGACTGCTGCGCGCGCATCAATGCCAAGTATTATCTTATAAATCCACCTATGTATTACATCATAGCCAATCATGTTCCTTTTTACTCATTATTACACCCATTTTCGGTTACGCAAACCAAACGTCAAAGTCCTTATCAATTGTTACGCCTACTGTATTCACTTTATTATGATGTATGTATTATAAAAGTTACTGCTTGTCAATAAAGTATGTACTTCACTTCCTGAACTCCCGTGGTGATGGAACTTGAAGCATCCGATTATAATCGCTTATTGGAATAAAGCCCATTCCGAACCTCTAATACCACGGATTCTGCCTCTCATTTCATTGAGCTATTTTACTATGTTCCTGTATCAAATTCAGTCCCGGTAAAGGAGAAATATTTACCACATGATGGCGCCCGAACAGGGACACTTTCTCATCTCACGCGCCGGCGGTGCGTTGCAGGCCCGGTCTCCTGCCACAGCTGGACGGACAATAACGCGTACCAGCAGGATTTCCTGTATCTCCCTCCGGTCAAGCGGGGGCGACTGAGACTGCAATCAACACCCAGACGAGGCGGTGAGAAGTGCGAAGTATCCCGACCAGAGCCTAGCTGAGAGAGCAAGATCCGAGGTATACAGAGACCCACCAGTCCGAAGTCAAGCCCCGTGTCCGACGAGTCGAGTCGAGTCCAGTCCAATCCGAGTCAAGTTCAAGTTACTGAGGCCTTCCGTTTCCGAAGCTACCCGGTGAGTACCATTACTGGGGAGGCATTTCTGACGTGCACATAGGTTGTGCCGGTCAAGACGGGTTTGGGTACACAAATCCGGTCTGCACTGTTTTAGCAGTGTATCTGTACTGTTTAGCAGTATATCAAGTATTCCGAAGTATTCCGAAGTGTCTAGTTATTATCTAGTTATTGTCGAGAATTAAGCTTGGTGATTAGTTATGCAGACGATCATCATTGTTGTTTCAGTTAAAGGTTTAATGTTTAATGTTTGAAGTGTTTAAGTATATCGTGGTATGAATGACTGTTCATTATCGTGTTTATTGTATTAAGTCTGTTCAAATTCAAGTATCAGGTCAAAATCAAGTATAAGGTCAGTTCTCAATATGCCGTTCTTTTCGAAATTAAGACAGATCACTACCAGAAAAGGGGTTCTCGAAGAAGCCGTCCCTATTCCTCCTAGGGACACTCCAGGGCATTTTATGTATCACAAACATGGCTTAGACGCTATATTATTTCTTGATTTATGGGTAGACTATACCAAGGGATTACCAGAAAGTCAGAGGTGGCCCACAGCAGGGACCTTGGATGCAGAGTGCATCATGAAAGTCGAGGAAGAGTTATGGAAAAGAAAAGTCAGACAGTCACAGAAAGACGCCGTTGAATTATGGCGTAAAGAATCACATAGACGAACAGAAAAAGCACGTAGACAGGAAGAGAAGAGTAAGGAGAATTCCAATAAAGTTCGAGAGAATCTATTAATTGAGGAAGGTATCCGAGTGAAATCAGAACAAGTAGACAGACAAAGAAATGCCCTTATGAATGGTATGTATCCCCTTCTGGTCGAAGGATTACCTAAGGCTACTCCGGAGATACCGAAAGACTTGCCAACCCCATTGTTCCCCATAAAGGTACATCCTAAGGGGCATCCTAGAACCGCAGAAGATGTTTTTCTTTCCTCATATTTAGATGACGCAGCTCCCGAGTATGCCAATTCCGCCCCACATAGACCGCATACCAGGGAGGTTCAACGCCAAGATCCAGTACCCGTATCCCTACAGCAACAAATCGAGTCACAAGTTCCGGCAAGCACATCTGTTTCTGTATCCGCTCCTACAGCTACTTCTATGGCTGTGTCCACACCTGTAGTTGCTGTGTCACGTTCAACGAATCCTTTTACACCCGACGCCACAGATGGGGCCGCGGGAGGAGCTACCAATGTCTTTTCTACGCCACCCAGAATAAATAAACTTACTTTTCAAGAGTCAGCGCATTCACGTACACCCAAACTCCTTAGTACCCGTACGCTTAAGGAACTTCTTATAGATTGTAGATATGACCCGGTGCCTGGAAAAGAGGACGAAATGACCCTAGCATCATTGCGTATCAGACGAGCCGCAGAGTATTTAGCGAAGCTACCAGGAATGACTGCGCATCTAGAAAATATATATCATTTTGTCCAAACAGGGCGAGATCCAGAATGTATTTACAGAGCTATGGAATACCAGAAAGTAGAGATACAGGGGGAACTGTTACGTTTCCTCATAAACTGTGTGATCAGAAATCAAGACCGACCGGGGGTAGACCCGGAAGCCATGAGAATTCTTACAAGATGGAGCCAGAATATATCAGAAGGGAGACATGATAAACAAAATTGTATAATAGCCATGTGCCGAAAGATCCGTAAAGAAATAGAACGCCTACACGAAGAGAGATTAGAGACAGACGAGTTCGAACAAAACGAGGAAGAAGGGTCAGGACTGCCCACAGGACAGTCAGACACCATAGCCTATGTAGGTAGAGGAAGATCTTGTAATAGGAATCAGACTAGATATCATACTGACTCAATACATTCGACATGTCCAGATAATAACAGGAATTTTCAAATACCTATAATTAATATAAGGTCTAACGAGCATTCGTTCCAAACCGCCGACAAACTACTCCGAGAACGAAGGGGTTATCATTTCCTCGATTCTATGGATGAACAAGATTTAGCCAGGGCAGCTGTCCATTGGGTGGACAGTCCCGGAAAATATAGTGATGATACAGTAGTACGCACATTTTTGAATCTTACCCCAGATGAACAAAGGTTAGCTGGGATTTATATGATCCAACAACTCATTATACTATATCGGAGTCAGCATTCGGACCCTGGTCCCTTGCCTGACATACTGACTGAATTACTTATGAATAAATGGAGAGGTCCAGGTACTGAATTAATTAAAGAAATTCTAGAATCAAGAAAGCAGTATATTCTTTTCGTATGTTCAGAACATGTTCCATTGTCCGTCAAGGAAAGAACTACGTATCACATAGATAGACAGAATCCCTTACGAGAAGTGCACCCAATAAAGGGTGAGGACAATGAGTTTAAACGCGTATTTGTATATACGCCTATATCGAAAATAGAATTATTAGAAATGAAGAAAGTAGTACCCAGTCATGACAAGGACCCAGCGGGGTTTCACCGAGAAATTAAAGACATGTTACTCATGGGAGAGTATACCTACCCCGACATTATGACAATATTAAAGGTGTTGATGCCTGCTGGCATTTATGAGAAACTCAAAGAAAAAGAGTGGGAGGTAGGTGATCAAAAGATAGAATGGTCAGCATTAGAAGCAGAAGAAAGGGCCCGAGGTCCAGGTTCGGGGCTTGGGGACAAAACTAAGGCATTACCAGGACTACTAGTACAGGTACTGCCACGTTTATTAACTACGAAAAAGGAAGATTGGGGTACAATTTCAGCCTGTAAGCAAAAGCAAGATGAAGACACTAGTGATTACTATGCCCGTTTTGAAAAATGTTTTGGTATAAATAGTGGCATAAAAGCAAGTAGCGAATCATACCCACATCTGTTTGTAACAAAATTAGTAGAAAATGCTCTGCCCCCAGTAAAGAATAGAGTATTAAAATTCGAAAGTACCTGGCAAGGTAACACTCCAACACAAATGTTACAAATGTTACAGTACCACCACAATAGAATTAAAGAGGAACAAGAACATGAACACAGACGCATGAAAGACACAAAAATGAAAATGCTAGTTTCCCAGACAGTTCCAGCTGAAGGACATAAAAGGGGTATGACACATTCCGATTCAGCAGGACCTGTAAAAGGGACATGCAATTATTGTAAAAAGCCAGGCCATTACGTACACGATTGTCCAGTTTTAAAACATAATATCGCCATAGGTAAAACACAAGAAAGATCACGGCCACTCAGACAAGATCAGAATGAACAAGGAGCTATACAGCATGTCCAGGCCATGCCAGCCGCACAACAGCCAATACAGTTTGTGCCAGCTGCACCCCCATTGCCTGTTGCTGCCACACAAACAACAACACGACAAATGTATCAGACCGCACAGTATGAATATCCCGAGTATCAGCGCTACGCATGAACTAGCCTAGAGAGGGAAGTTGACTTACCCCTTATCGAGATTCCTGTAGATCAAGAAGGACCTTATGTACATAGTAAATTATTAGGTCAAGATAGAAAATTTTTACTCGATACAGGGGCAAGTCGAACAACTATAAAACGTAGTGAAGTTCCAGGGGCACCCCTCTCAGGCTCACAAAATATTTCCCTTGGTTTTTCAGGAAAACCTATTGTTAATGAAGTGTCACAGCCTCTTCCACTTACAATAGGACCTCTGACCCGAACTACAGATTTACTGCTTACTAAATCATGTCCAGAAAATCTATTAGGAATAAAAACGTTAAAAGCTCTAGGAGCTATAATATGTTGTTCTCCGGAAGGAGTAAGATTGTTTTTACGTGATTTTAAAGGTCACTATGTATCTAGAGACATGGATCCCCGACTGCAGACTTTACCTACACATCTATGGGCACAAGGCCCTACTGATGTTGGTTGCATGAATATTACACCATATCGAGTCACGCTAAAGGCAGGAGTGGTGCTACCACGAATGCGACAATACAAGTTACCACCAGATGCTGTAGTGGCTTTACTACAAATCATTGACGAGCTCATTGCCCAAGGAGTAGTTGTGGAAACAGACTCCAATATATGTAATTCACCGATAATACCGATTCTTAAACGAACAGATCCGAAGGCCCCGCCAGTATATCGATTGGTTATTGATCTGCGCGAGTTAAACAAATGCATTGTGCCAAAATTCCCTGTGGTCCCAGATATCTCGTCATTACTGACAGCTATTGATTCCGAAGCGACATTCTTCACTGTAATCGATCTCAAGAATGCCTTTTTCAGCGTCCCAATAGATCCGGAAAGCCAATATTTGTTCGGATTTAGTTTAAATGGACGTAGCTTTAAATTCTCACGCGCACCTCAAGGATTTACAGAAAGCCCCAGCATCTATAGCCAAGCATTGAAACGAGAACTTGACAGTATCCACATGCCAGTTAACACGGCTCTGTTTCAATACGTCGATGATCTGCTGATCACCGCAAGAAGTGAACCTGAATGTGAAAAAGCATCACTGACAGTTTTACA
Source organism: Triturus cristatus (assembly GCF_964204655.1). NCBI lineage: Eukaryota > Metazoa > Chordata > Amphibia > Caudata > Salamandridae > Triturus > Triturus cristatus. The sequence continues at coordinate 609,000,508 of NC_140584.1, forward strand.
ATTTCTAGCTGAAAAAGGGCACAAGGTGTCCCCTTCTAAGCTGCAATTCTGTGTCCAGCGAGTTGTTTATCTTGGACACTCGCTGGACAAGGAGGGAAGGCAGCTTACACCCGACCGCATTCAGTTAATAGCTAACATGCCAATACCCAAGACACAAAAAGAGGTGCGGGCTTTCATAGGCCTCACTTCATACTGTAGACAGTGGATTCCGCAATATGCATTCCTAGCAAAACCACTCATTCAGTTAACCACACAGGAGGCAGCCACATCGACTGTTTTCCCTTGGACTCAAGAACACACACAAGCTTTTGAAAACCTAAAGAAAGCTTTATGTCAAGCACCAGTTTTAGCAACACCATGTTACAGAAAACAGTTTACACTCTTTGTTACAGAACGCGAAGGTACTGCTTTGTCAGTACTCACACAGGAACAAGCAGGAGCACACAAACCATGTGCTTATTTTTCTAGTACATTAGATCCCGTAGCTCAGGCTTTGCCTGCATGTCTGAAATCAGTGGCAGCAACAGCCTTAGCAATCAGACAAAGCGATGCCATAGTGTTAGGACATCCATTGACAGTTCAAGTACCACACGCAGTAGAGGTTCTTGTAAATAGAACACAAACACAACACTTGACCGTAGCACGACTTACAGGGTATGAACTTACATTGTTTCAGCCACATATAGAAATAAGACGCTGTAACACATTGAATCCTGCCACACTTTTGCCAGTAGTCGGAACAGACCCACTAGCTCATGACTGTATTGAAGTTATTACTGTAACGACAAAACCCAGACAAGACTTGACCGATGTTCCATTGTCAGATCCAGACTTGACATTTTATGTCGATGGTTCATGCATGAGAACAAGTACAGGAGAGCTAGTAGCCGCTTATGCAGTCACAACAGATACTGAAGTCATTGAAACTAATCGTATAAATACTTTGTCAGCTCAAGCCGCAGAGCTCATCGCTCTGACACAAGCCTGTATTCAAGCCACGAATAAAAAAGTCAACATATACACTGATTCACGTTATGCATTCGGAGTTGTACATGACTTCGGCGTGCTGTGGCGAGAGAGAGGTTATTTAACTTCCCACGGTGCCCACATTCAGCACGGACCCCTCATTCATGCATTATTAGATGCAATACATCTACCCACTGCAATATCAATTATGAAATGTAAAGCCCATACAAAGGTTACTGATACCATTTCCCAAGGCAATGATCTAGCCGACAGAACAGCTAAACTGACTGCTCAAACTCAAACCCCCGATATGACAAAGACAATAGTCCCGACACCAACACATTGTATGACAGTTAAAGATCCTACTCTTGACGTAATTGACATACAGACACATGCTACACCAGACGAAATAAAGAAATGGACTGAATTAGGAGGGATCCAAACGGACCAAGGATGGATGATGAAGGAAAGGTCTGTATGGTTCCTTCCTGATTCAATGGTCCAAGTCGTAATTAACACTATACATAGTCCAGCACATCTAGGAGAAAAAGCTATGCTAGACAGCATTCAACACATTTGGTTTAATAAGCATTTACGAGCAGCAGCCAAACAAAAGGTCCGTACCTGTATGATCTGTTGCCAGTTCAACCCAGGAAAAAGTGTTCCCGTAGAACAGGGTGGATTTCATCCTCCTGATCACCCTTTTGAAGTCCTACAGATGGATTATATCCAGATGGAACGATGTCGAGGATTCAAATATGTTCTCGTAGTTGTCTGCGCTCTGTCCCGTTGGACAGAGGCATACCCGGTTTCAGATTACACCGCCCCGACTACTGCCAAACAGTTGGTTCGAGAATTCTTCCCACGATACGGTTTACCACGTGTTGTCTACTCAGATAACGGCCAGCCGTTCTCATCCGAATTAATGAAACACGTTTCACTTCTGTTAGGATATCAGTGGAAATTCCACTGTGTTCGACATCCCGAGGCAGCAGGTCTCGTAGAAAGACATAACCAGATACTGAAAATCAGACTGTCCAAAATATGCAGAGAGAAAGGTGTCGACTGGATAGTAGCATTACCAGTTGCACTCTTTTACATGAGAATGGTAGCACACTCTAGAACAGGGCTATCCCCGTATGAGGTGATCTTCGGTAGACCACCGAATATGTGGGGAACGCCCATACCACGCAAAATAACTGATATTGACTGTAATATGCTGACAGATTACTTGGCTTCCTTGATGTCTGCACTACAATCTTCTCGTTCACAGGTAGCTGCAGCCTTTCCCGACAACACTGAGGTGAAACCCCATGACGTTGTTCCGGGTAATCTTGTCTTTGTGAGAAATTTCGACAGAAAGACTCAACTGGAGCCCAGGTGGAAAGCACCCAAGTTGGTCCTGTTGACCACAAGAACAGCCGTGAAGATCGAGGGCCGCAAGGGCTGGATTCATTCAAGCCACATAAAAAAATTTCATGGACTACCTTCGGATATAGACATTGTGCCCTGCACTCCCTCACAGACTGATACAAAACTCCCTTTTGTTGAACCTAACAAATCTGAAAATTACAAACTGAAGCTTAGGCCCACCAAGTCGAGCAATTTGATTGTTTAAGTCCTCTCCAAGGTGAAGCGGTTGAATTGTCTCTGACATGTATCCCTTGGACCTAAGTAGAGGAAATACCGGAAAAATGTTGAAACGACAGGCGTATTGTAAATCACTGCGTAGCCACTGCATAGTGACATTATTAATTTTGTTTTCAGTGAGTCTTTTAATAATTATTACAAGTATGTTGTTGCACATATATTACCCTATTTCTAGACATGTTTATAATGTTGCTGCAGAACATTCTTTTAGTGACTTACCTCCGCATGAATTGTCTTACAGACTTGCGCTGCGCAATAACACTTTCATTAGTATGTTACATCATTCCCATCAGACTAGTAACGCCACCAATTGTTGGGTGTGTGGCCGACTCCCTCCCTATCAGAATTATGAAGGAGTCCTGCCTTTCTTTCCACATCCATTTACACATAATGGCTCCTGTGGAGCATGGTTTAGTTTAATTAATTCCATAGACTCAGACACAGCAGTTTACCAAGATCATTGGGTATGGGGAAATCTGAACCTAGTTTTACTCAAGGTCTGCTACCCTGACAAGGAGGGTCGCCCCAAAAGAACAGGAACTGATCTAGAAAATGAAGTGTATGGATTAGGTAATTTTACACCTAATCTCATGATTCTAAATGTCGTATCTGAAATTGAACTAGTCTTACCCACCATGTCAGTATTCCCAGCAAAAGGTGAATTATGTGTAAGAAAGGTTGGTTCCATACATATGGGCCATAGTCAATGCACTACTACAGTAGAATTCAGTGACCAAGGCAAATCTTCATTCAGAGCTTATCGCCACTCCTACTTTATATGTGGTCAGACTGCATATATGCGTCTACCTCTAGATTGGGATGGTACCTGCTACATTGCATTCCTTTTGCCACCTGTTTTCCTAGCTCCTCCTGATTATTACAGAAATATTCATTTAGTACACAACAGAGAACGGAGAGATCTCCCCATTGTCGATTACACCGAGACGGCATGGGACAAGTATGTAGATTTTAATAAAGGCATCTTTCCCTATATAGGTACTGTTACTAATAGTAAGCTAATACGTAGATTAACTAGAACCCTTGAAGCAGTAGTGAATGAAACTATTTCCGCCTTAGGCAATTTAACAGAAGAACAGTCTGCTATGCGGATTGTTGTGCTTCAAAATCGTCTTGTCCTTGATGTCATCCTGGCTGATAGAGGCGGAGCTTGTAGGGTCATCGGATCAAGCTGCTGCGTATTCATACCAGAAAATTCGCCATCCGTATATAAAGCCATCACTCGCCTTCATAAGATAGTAAGCCAGATACACCAGAACCCAGGCACTTGGACTTGGTCCAGTTGGTTTTGGAATACGGTATCAGCCTGGGGATGGAGAGTTCTATCCTTCCTAGGTATTGGCCTTCTCATACTATTCAGTTGCTGTCTATGTCTACAATGTGGACCAGCAATTTGTGGTCTATGTGCCACATCGTGCATCCCACATCAAGATTTTCATTCAAGATCCCGGAAGAAGAAAGAAGAACAAATGATGCTATATGAACAGATCAATGGATTGATGAAGATTGATATCTATTGAAGGGCAAGAAGGGGACAAGGAGGGAATGTGGAAATATGGATTTTTCTGGTCAGTTATGTCCCCTATCTTGGACCCCAACGGTTCTATGTGCATGTCGCAAGTACATGTATGCTCCCTCCAGTTCCAGTAATGATGACGCAAACACATGTGCGTCCACCGTCAACATGTCCTCTGTCAGATCCGCCATAAATGGGCTGGATATTCCATTCCTAAATATGAAAGGCCACCGGCTTTATATGGTTCACTTATGCCATTTTACAGTCCAGGCAAGTAGGCCCTGATTCTGTCATCGAACTCCTCTTGCCTTCTGCCTCTGAAAGCTCCAGTTCAAGCCTGCATCTGTGACCATGAACTTTGTCTCATTCTCTGCGCGGCTCACGAAGCCTGACATCAGCCTATTCTCTGCCAAGAACTGTATTTCACCTTCGAATTATCTGCTTCCCCCTCAGCCGATGCATTCCTGCCTAGTAGCTTAAGTAAACATTCTTCCAGTTACCAAGCAAAAAGGCCCATTTTCTCTGTCTTCATGCAAGTAATTCATAGCCCGGTTACCATGGAATATTCCTACCCCCTCGCATTCAGTGTAGACACCTAGACGCTTGTACACGCACGCACAGTCAGTATAGAATAGATTCTGTCCGAGAGTCCCTCTTTTTTGGATAACATAGTTCTTTAAACATAGGATGTTAGATATGATTTGGGATTAGGTTGACTTGACCCCCCAGACTTCTTGTCTCCACACGTAGAGCTAAATGTCAAGTCCCCGTCACCCCCTAGTTACACGTCAATTACACGTCAGACTGCTGCGCGCGCATCAATGCCAAGTATTATCTTATAAATCCACCTATGTATTACATCATAGCCAATCATGTTCCTTTTTACTCATTATTACACCCATTTTCGGTTACGCAAACCAAACGTCAAAGTCCTTATCAATTGTTACGCCTACTGTATTCACTTTATTATGATGTATGTATTATAAAAGTTACTGCTTGTCAATAAAGTATGTACTTCACTTCCTGAACTCCCGTGGTGATGGAACTTGAAGCATCCGATTATAATCGCTTATTGGAATAAAGCCCATTCCGAACCTCTAATACCACGGATTCTGCCTCTCATTTCATTGAGCTATTTTACTATGTTCCTGTATCAAATTCAGTCCCGGTAAAGGAGAAATATTTACCACAATAGGCAAATCAGTCTCGACCCTGTGCCCAATGGGAACAGTCCAGCCCGAACTGCCAGGCCAGGTCCTCCCTGGACTGGAAATAAGCATCCTAGGACAAGTTTTGGGCTTTCAGCCCTCATCAGCCAGGATGGCTTGACTCCAGTGGCATGGAGAGCACGGGACCCACGTCTGGGCATACCCGTCCCACTCGGGGTGACAAATGCAAAAAGAAAAATTGATGGACAGAAAGCAGAACAATGTCATACATTCACCCCAGTACAGAGATCTGGGCCTAAATCCACTGTTTTTTGCTCACCATGCCATTCCAGTATGGACCCAGCCATAGGCAAATCAGTCTCGACCCTGTGCCCAATGGGAACAGTCCAGCCCGAACTGCCAGGCCAGGTCCTCCCTGGACTGGAAATAAGCATCCTAGGACCAGTTTTGGGCTTTCAGCCCTCATCAAACATGATGGCTTGACTCCAGTGGCATGGAGAGCACGGGACCCACGTCTGGGCATACCCGTCCCACTCGGGGTGACAAATGCAAAAAGAACAATTGATGGACAGAATGCAGAACAATGTCATACATTCACCCCAGTACAGAGATCTGGGCCTAAATCCATTGTTTTTTGCTCACCCTGCCATTCCAGTTTGGACCCAGCCATAGGCAAATCAGTCTTGACCCTGCACCCAATGGGAACAGTCCAGCCCGAACTGCCAGGCCAGGTCCTCCCTGGACTGGAAACAAGCATCCTAGGACCAGTTTTGGGCTTTCAGCCCCCATCAGCCAGGATTGCTTGACTCCAGTGGCATGGAGAGCACGGAACCCACTTCTGGGCATACCCATCTCACTCGAGGTGACAAATGCAAAAAGATCAATTGATGGACAGAATACAGAACAATGTCATACATTCACCCCAGTACAGAGATCTGGGCCTAAATCCATTGTTTTTTTGCTCACTATGCCATTCCAGTTTCGACCCAGCCATATGCAAATCAGTCTTGACCCTGCGCCCAATGGGAACAGTCCAGCCGGAACTGCCAGGCCAGGTCCTCCCTGGACTGGAAGCAAGCATCCTAGGACCGGTCAGTGGGTGGAGGAGGCCATTCCCCCCCCCCGTTCCTCGCGCCCCGGAAATGAGACGCCCTCTGTGCTGCAGCACCCTGGCTGCCAGAGTAGGGAGACTCCTCCCCGAGGGGTCCCCACACCTAGAAGAAGGGGGCTGGGCAGGTGCCTTGCTGGCACTAGAGGCCCGCCCTCCTTAGGGCACCCTGCGGGCGCCTCGGGCAGCCGCATAGCACCAGCAGTAGGCAACACTCCCCACCCCACCACAATAGCATGCATGTTCTACGCATAAATAAAACACACCACAAAATTTTTGTTTGGGTAAAAACTGCTGCAAGTTTATTACATACACCGCGATGTAATATGGTGGGTTATCTTACGGGCGATCCAAGGGCAGGCAACCATCTGGGCCACCTGCCCGCCTGATGAGCCAAGCAGCACTGGGGCGAACCCCATCTGTGCTGCCCCTTCGGTGATCCTCTTCCCGGATCACAGTCCCTTATTACTCATGCCCCTTTCAGGGTAGAGCGTAGCAAGGCAAGCCCCTGGTTGTTCAGGCCCACAACCGCCCAAAGGACTAACGGGGCACCGACATGGTTTTCCAGGAACCTCTCATGAGGCCCCTGGGCTCTGGCACCCCCATGGTGCCGCGCAGAGGTACCCTTCTGTACCCATTTGCTTCCAGATCGCCCTGTAACTCCACCACAGCTCTGGAGGCGACCACCGTCGCCACCACAGCCCCCCACCAAAACAGCTATAGTCTTGCCCGCTAACTCTCCTGTCTAGAGCCTCCTGGAAATCTAGATGAAAGAGAACATCCCTACTGGTCATCGATGCCCCATCTATATCCCAATAGCCCTAGACGTTAGCTTGGATCAGCTAGTGTCTGATGAAACAAAAACACCCTTTATGCCTGTGAAGTTTTGCCAAGCACTATTCACCTCACGCTGCAAAGTTCCACTGTGTCACATGACTCAGCCCCGTCCCACTCTGGGCGGGACAGTTTCAGACTCCCTGGCACACGATGCCCCACCTATTTGCTGATCACACTGGCAGCCGCCCATCTAGCGCCGTGTGTGACTGGACACATGTGTCTTCCATCTCTGGGACAGCAGCTCACATGTTAGAACACCGTTCCTACCCCCGCTTGCCAGCTTAGGCTATACGGGTGAGGGGGATTATGCTTAACCCTGGCACGGTCCCTTTACTTGCTAAATCCATGCGCACAGGAATGTCCATAACAGGCGTATGAGACAACGAGCATGGCTGCCCTTCAGCACTTGCCCTGCATCCCTTATTCCTTATGGGAATTTCGGACGCTCAGCTCCCTCTGGTGAAGACCCCTAGGCATACCCGCTCAGAGAATCTGTCTGATTCGATACAGGGCGCACTGTCTGTAATCCAGTGCCTAACACTTGATGTGAGAGATGCCACACACTGCCTAGGTCATGGGAACCTTAAGGAGCATGCCATTTTCCCCCGGGCGTACCACTAAATGGGACTGGCTACACGCAGCTGTAATGCTCCTACTGGGCTGAGTGAATGCGGTCCAGGATGACCCTTAAACAATCCGCGTGGTGTGCTGCCACAAACCGTATTGGTAATAAGAACCTTAAGAAGCCCACAATTACCACCTGGGCGTACCCCTCAATGAGACCGGCTCCACACAGCTGTAGGCCAGAGGGACACAATATTCAACCTATTTACTGGATTCTGCCACTTGGTCCCCTACTGGTTGCAGCTCTGTGTTTATGTGAAGCGCGCGTGCCCCCGGGGCATGAGGTCGCTGATAACTGGGTATGTTACCCACTCGCTGATGTATCGCTAACTGCCCTTATTTGGATAGAAGGAACGCTGGATGATTCCTAAGGACTGTGGACTTAATACTCCAACCCAATTTGACCCCAAAACTTGGGACAGGCCAAGAAGTAATCATGCCCTTCAAGGTACATCTACCCCAGCAATGACTATCAACATATTTGGGACACCGGTTGCAGAAGATGCCCCTTCTATTCTCAGGTTCTAGCCCCTAGAAGGATAACCAGGGAGCGGACAAGTCTGTGGGAAACAGGGGGGATATACTGTGCAAAAACCTGCCCTTTCCTGAATATTGGGACGCCAAAAGGTCTATGATACCCTGTCGCCCTTTGGCACTAATGCAGTGTTAACCAAACTTTACTGCGCCACAGCACACTTGTTAGCTGACAACTACCACCACCCGCCTGCTGCCCTGGTTAAAGCGCGGGTGAATATGTCTTGCCTGAAGCGACCTGATACCTGCCCTTGGCTGTAAACGAATGCCCACACAGTGAACATGGTACCCGATTCTATAAGGTGCCCGCAGGTGTTCCCCATGAAGGCCCTCGTAGTCAATTGCACAATGCAGTCTCAGTATTTAGCCGTGCCTCTTTTTGCGTTGAAGTTTCCTGAGTATGTGTAACATTAGACTTTCCCACGGTTGGGCTGGTAACCAGTGGGAAAGGCAGGCTGTATTTTTGCGGCTTCTGACATTGCGTCCGGATATATACTACAAAACCACAGTACCTACAACACGCCAGTACCCTTGGCTTTAACAATGCTTGTTAGTTGTATAAGATAACTGAAGCCACAATTCTGGCTTCCTTGCGTAGCATATTGAAAATGCTTCCATTCTGAACTGGTGGGACTGTCACCCTAACGTGCTGAACATTCATTAAATGTCTCCCTTCGATGAATAGCAAGCTCTACCGCAACTTGGACCATTACACTAATCAACTTCCGCAACAGCCAGACAGGTCACCTGCACGTGACCCAGGTGCCGACAGCGGAAGGTGGGGCCCCTTTGGAAACGGAATACGGCGCACAATCCCCGCGTTGGAGACAAAATTGACCTCGCTGAACTGCGAACGAAGCCCATGCTGAGACAAAATAACTGTTCTTTCAAAACAGAGCCTGTCCGTAACTTTTGTCCATATTGGGAGAAAGGATGAACTATGAGTGACATTTAAAGGACTATGACTGCCACTTTCTTTCGAGCAAAATCAAACAATGAAGATGAGGGAGACATATCGATATCAGTAAAAAAAAACTTTAGACCAATGAGAAACTTTAAGACCACCAAGGTTTAAGGCTGCCTTTTGTGTGCATTACCGGGCTAAGGGGCGCCTTGAGCGACATACACATGTTACATAACCCTTGGTGGCACAAGGACCTTGTCGGCCGAGCTGTGAAGTCTTCACTCAATGCAATAAAACAAAACCGATTGCTCCAGCGCACGGCCCCCACAGCGCCCCCCAGATGCCAACGGGACAAGCCAAAGTTTGTACCGAGCTCTGGGGGCTTAAATCTCAGCACTTACTCCACTACGCACGTGAGAAATGACACTAGTTAGCACTGTGCAAACTTGCAATCTTGCAAAACAAGTATGTAATATGTCACGGGTCATGCGCATCGTGCTCCCCAACAAATTGCAATAATAATAAAATTGACTCCCTGTACTATACAGACCTGTACAACAGTACCTACATATAAACTGGTTCAACATGTAGTGCCCGATAACAATCTTCAAACTTAATACAATTGACACCGTGCCTATTCGCAAGCGTATCAACAAGTCAACTTCTTCCAAGGAGAACATGTGAAATGCATGCTGAAAGCAGTGCATGACATTCAGCTTATGAGATACCTTGAAGACAATGGCAGAATTTGCACCCTTGTCTAGTGGGAACGTGCTCCACCAGAGGCACAAGAATTACCATTGAGCTTGTGTAAAACAGTGCACAAACGCGTCCCAAAATCATCAGCCGACAAGACCTGCAAGAACAATCATTCTCCCCCTTGTACGTTAACACCCCAACTAGGTTGGATTGAATACCAGTTGGGATGTGTGTATAACATTAATAATTACTTGACTTTAAGCCATCCCGACTGAGGTTGGCTTCGTGCTTAATGGAGACTTGCCTTCCCTGTAGAACAACTCATGATACTACTTTGTCGGCAATAATAGCTCGGGAACAGTGTAGCAATGCCCTCGAGTGGCCTGAATGCATAAATAGCTGACCCGCGGTGGGCTCCGTGCTTTCTGTGAAAACATTTAAACGGATTCCACATAAACCTTGAGCCTCAAGCGCTGCAAAAGCATCGGGACAGCCGTAGCAAGTATTAATTATGGCCAAAGTGCTGGTAACCGACAGCAAAGAAAGACCGAACCTGGGCATGAGATCCCAGTTTCCTAGAGCCAAACACTTATCCTGTACCATTATCAGGGATAGGCCCAGGGATACCCAAGGCAACACTTCAATTCTGGAATGATGGGCTGTGCAAGAGCTGAACTAAGTCTACGCCTACCTAAGTCACCCAACAAACCAGTTGGCCCTGACTAACCTGGTGTCATGGTGTCAGATTTGGAAAAGCATTTCACATGTTCTGTCAACTCCTGTCTGTTCTGCGCTCACTCTTCTGAGGTCAAATAAGTTGCACAACTTAAACTGCACTGGTTCGCTTGTCCATCATCCAACCTCTGCCCCTTTTAAAACAACAGTTGCCCAACTTGCACCAGTGGTCATGGCGGGAGCCCATAGGATCTGGCTGCGACTAGGGGTTGGGAGCTACCTCACTGTGAGGGCCCCGCTTCTTTAGTGGTTATAGCACGGGTCCCTTCCTGCACATGAGCAATCACTGATGGCAATTTGCTCTTTATATGTGTGCTTCAGAATGCAGCACACATAGAAAAAACAAAAATTAGGAGAAATTAATAATTTCTCCTCGTTGCGCCTGTTTAAGACCAGGTTTTCCCCGGTCTTTATTTGGCACTGTCCCATATTTATGGCACCCTTGTAAATAGGGGGCAGTGTAAAAAAGCAATAGGTGTTGCAGTGGAACGCCCACAGCAACACTCATTGCTCGCTCTTTGCCTCAGCGGGCTACTGCGGTAAGGGGCAAATGTACACGTTAAGTGGCTTAACGCCACCTTGTAGATATGGAGCAGGGCATTGCTCTACAGGAACATCATTAAAAGTGACGTTCCTGTGGAGCAATGCCCTTCTAAATATGCCCCCAAGTGTATTACCAAAGCACGTTCACCTTTTGCCGCATTTTGGAGTAGCATAACAGATATTTATTGTTAACCAACAGTACTCCTTTTATTAACTTTGATAGGATGAAAGGCTAAGTGATCCCGTCAGGAATAAAATGAATGGCAATGAGATCAAGCACAGATTCCTGGAGGGTATGCGTTAGTCCACTGAGCCGCCAGTCGAGTAGTGCCAGTGATAACTCCTATAGGGCCATTGCCAGCGCGCCAGGGCACCAGTAGTGCAAGGTAGAAAATGGGCCCTCTTTCGGCTTTTTTTTATTGCAAAGTACACCTGGATTCAGTGGACACTTCGGGCCTCTGGAACTTGCTGCACCAATGAAAGCTTCACCTCTTAAATCAAGGGTTGATTGGTAACCAATCAAGAAAGGATGTTGAGGAAGCCAGGACGTCAGTAGCATCGAAAGGGAGGCCAGGCCTTACAGTGAATTCTGCTTAAAGCAGTACTCTGCGTGCTTCATGGTTGTCACCAGCGGCCTCTCCTTTGGACAGACGCCCAAATTAAGGCTCGGCCTCCTTTCCCTATAAATTCACAGCTCTCTGCTTCCTGTGCGTCAGAGTCACTCTGGACTGACTGATCCTTTAATCTCTGTGGCGGGCCCAAACCGCAGCCCCGGAGGGAGGGAAGCGGGGGTCAGGTATGCGCAACTCAGGTAAAGTCATACCCGAGGGACAGAGGAATGCGCCTGTCAGAAAGACACTCCTCGTTGCCTCTGTGGCGCGCGGCGCGTGTGTAGCGGCACGCACGTTGGAGGCACGCACGTTGGAGGGCGGATGGAACCTCCGCTGAGTAAAGGCAGCAGGCAGACCGGCACAGACTCGCAAGGGGTATGAGGAGTTCAGCCTTATATAGAACGCAAGAGGAGAGAGAGCCCGAGCAGACAAAAGGCTGCAGAGAGCGATGTTCAGGGATTTTTTGTCACAGAATTCCCGTAGCTGTGAGGGTACGATTAATACTCGTTTTCTGCTAGTGATTTTTCACTTTTAAAATAGGAACCTTTGCATTCCTTTTACGCTTTGAGAGAAAAAAAGGTCACCGAAATCCACCCAGTGACAAAATCGAAAGGGAAATTGAAGTTAGCTCGCATAAAAAAAGCGCATCATTTTTCAACGCCAACGGTGAGGACGTGTTGCCAGTTTATAGGGGTGGGGCACATACATGCTACACATAGGAATAGCAGGAACTCGGTGAGCTACAGGTAGGGCGGCAATAATGTTCAATGCAAGCCTTCACCTGGGTCATAAAAACATACGCACCCCTCGCTAAAGGGGCCCAATGCTTGTAGGATGAATGTGTCTCCCTGTTAAGGATGGATAGTACAGGACAGCTATAATTGGGAGGCAGTGGGCAACTCACTCTCCTAAACCCCAGCTCCCTTCCCCCTGCAGCAAAATGTATAGCTACACCCCTGAGAGTTCTCAAGACTCCACAGAGTCAGCCAAGGAAACGATTTGCCAAACCCCATGAATACCGGTGCAGCGTGATTCTGAACCACAATCATTTCTAATCCACAACCGTACCCAACTCACATAAATTCCGCATCCTGCTGTCCTTAAACCCAGCATCACTCACAATTAAAAGCAATTCTTTGTCCAGCCGCCATTCCTAACCCTCAGAATTACCTAACCCATGGTGTCTGCAGTACCACTGGCATTCAATCCCCTACCATTCAGAGCCCAACAACTGAAAAATCTCCCAAGAAATCACACCCGCTAGCCATTCTCAAACACCCAATGGTTAATCCACCAGACTTTCTAAACTCCACTGCTATTTCCAAATAAAAATAAAAATCAATTCCGCCCACAGACCATAGCCAGCCACCCAGTCATTCCCTTCTTCCAGCTATTGCCAGCTCAGCCTCACCTATTCCCACCCCCTAAACACTCCTACTAACCAGTAATTCCTTACAGTTATCTCCAGCCACCACACAATCCCAGCTTTAGGCTTTCACAGGCTCTCAGCTACATTCAACCCTTTACAACCAGCAGCATTTTCAAAGCCTCTTACACCTATCCTAAACAACCCTCGCGCAGATCGATATAGGGGGTAGATATATCTCAGGACACAACTATCCCCTTAGCCATTCCCAACTGCTAATCATTCCGAAGACCCGCTCATTCTATATCTTTAGATATGGGCAGGTCTCTGAATATTCCTTTTTCTAAATCTTTGAACCCCAGGTAACCCCAGCTGATCATACACTCTACACCCACAAATCCTGCTCCTTTTATTGCATTATATTTGTACTCAACACCCTGGTGCGAGATTTGGTCCCAGCTCCAGGGTGGATGTGACACTCAGTTCTGTAGTGTCACACCTTTTTTGTGGTGGTGAACTGTAATGTCTTTTAGAAGAACCGTTTATTGGTGAAGAGAATTTTACATGCACTGCCCAGGCCTTCCCAGTCTCCTGGCCACCTCAGAGAGAAATGAGACAAGCTCATGAAGAAGTCACATTTGTGAAGAAAGGGCCTGTGAGTTAGCTCTGCCAGACATGCCTGCTAGCCCCGTGAAGCCCTGTTGTGTAAGAAGACTGTGTTGGACAGTAGGATCTGCTTCTTGTAGTTACCCCCACTTTTTACTGATGTATCACTGTTTTCAACTTAGACTGACTGGGATCCTGCTATGCAGGACCCCAGTCTATCTTCTTTCTCCTCTAAATTGATTGCATGTACTTTGGGTACACTCCAGATTGGATGCTGGGGTACCCTTATCAGTCCCTATGTATTGTGTCCCCTCTGAGAGGCCATTCAAAATGACACCACAGGTCTGCTACTGCAGCCTGTGTAAGGTGGTGCATGCAGCACTTAATTAGATATAGGTTACCTATATCTATTCTAAATCACTGCACATATCAACCTATCAGTCACCCCTATGGCAGGCCTTATCAATCCTGAAGGCAGGGTGCTGGGTTTTATGTGAGACGGTGCCCCTGCATGAGCAGAGCCCCCCTGCAGCCGTCGGAACCTATTTTCCAGGGTTGTCTGTGATACAGCCAACCATATATATTTAAGTGCATTATAACCTCGCGGTAAATGCTAACTTTAAAACGGCTGCTTAGAAACATGTTGTGTTTGGTGTCAAACACGTTGGAATCATACCTCCCCCGCCAGTAACTGGCGGAGGAGGTTCCACCCTTCTAGAGGGACTTATGTGAAACACCGGTACACCCGGTACCAGCTTTCTCGACCTGGGCTTCACAAAATGGATGCTGCCAGCCACAGACACAAGTCTGCCCTCCTGCTGCTGAGCCAAGCTCGAGCAGGGGAAGGCCTGACAATAGGTTTCCTGTCACAGGGAGGTGTGACCACCTCTCTGACAGGCTTTAGTGTATTGGGGCTGGGTGTGTGCACTCGTAGAGTGCCAGAAAGTCTGCACAGGGGGCACATTTGGTGTTCCTTTGCATATGTTGTGTGCAGATTTAGATTCCGTATATAGGTTTTCCGATTCATGCCCTTATATAGATACAATTCACATTGCCCTTATTTGGACATAGAAACCCGGTCCTTATTTAGATATTGTCCTTACAAACCAAATACACGCATGGCCACCTACATCCATCCATCCACGTCACAATGACTTTTTGGAAAACCAGACCCATAAGCCTTTAGGAATTTCCCTCAGCTTGAATATTGATTTCTCCAAGAACTCATTAAGCATGCATGAACATCTATTCCTTAGGGGTTCATTCATGACGTTCCTCTGCCTGACTTTTACGTCAATACTGGCATTCCTAGACACCTTCAAGGTATAAATATACCAGCACTTGCCCTGGCAAATTGCGGTTCCCGGAGGATTCGATCCAACCCAGACTACGTGGTTTGCCGCTGCAAGTTCAGAAGGAGATCGAGTTCCAGTCTGATGCACTGACCTGACGCTGCCATCCTCCTTGCAGAGAATCCAGCTCCAGTGCTCTCTGACTTCCTTTGCGGGGGTTAGACTATCGAGTCCAGAAAAGAGATTCGAACCTCTCTCATTCTCCGGTATGGAGCTGACTAGAACTTAGAGAAACTTTTGGCAACTCTTGGCTAAACTAAAATATAGCTCGCTATACTTTAGAAACAGCACCTACTTCAAACCTCGTACTACACTTAGGTTAGGTACACTGGGGTAGAACAATTTAGAAGCATCAGATGAGTATCACATTTTAGCTTATGTTATTTATGTATGTATTTTGATTAATATATGTCATAGCAACAAACCATGCTATTTTAGTATAATTTTATCTTACTGCTAACCTCGTACATATTGTACCTCGCAGTCTGTCTTATGATTGTAGCAATTCATATCTCTTGCATGAGAAATAAGACTGTTCAATAAACCCTTTTATTGAAACACCCGTCTCTCTATTTCTGTGCAACTCTGTAGAAACGAAGCATGCACGATTGACTGAGTGAAACTGTTATCTATTGTTTCCACGATTCTGAGACTGTTCCGATTCTAAAGGGAAACAAAGTTGTCATGTTTATGCGGTTTTCAGAGACTTATCCCTTCTTGTATATTCAAGAAGTTTCTAGTGGCCTCTGAGTTAGCTGGCACACACAAGTAATTAAGTTTAATATACTCAATAGAGATATACTGACGTAGTCCTATGTCAAATCTATAGTGTATGTTATTCCAATGCACAGAGCCTATCAGGGATATAGGAACTACACTACATGGTGCCCAACGGTTTGGTTAGGCACTAATTTAACGCTAGATACTGAAGTAACTCAGTTGTGCTTTTCTCAGAGACCCTCTACTCATAAAACTCCATAAGACGTCTGGAGTGGGTAGGGATAATATCCGCCAGAGCTGAGTAGGACGAAAGTCCTATGTATTAGCTGTTTGGTTTGTTCAATGTTGAAAGGATACAGTGTTCCAAAATATTGTGCACCTTATCTTTGTTCCCTTGAAACTTGCTCTCCATTTTTCATTTCAACATGTCCGAAAACGGCACAAACACTGATACTGGTGGAGCTGCGGCTGACCAAGTTGCAGCAGCTTTTAATCGTACAGGTTTTCAAGAAATCGACGAGGATGCTATAAACATCCATCCAAATTTAAGGAGAGCCATCACTCTAAAACATATAAAACATGGCCTAACACCAAGAGGTGGTAGAGCAGTTTTTGTGATAGAGGCACATGAATCCCACCAGACAGAGGTATTCTACTCATGGATAGTATTCCCAGAATCAAATCCAGTAACACACTTGTTTCACTTCTACAAAGAAGATGAACCACCTGAGGAATATATTCCTTTTGAGGATATTGAAATTCCACTCACATACCAGGAGCATGCGCTCTGGCTCAAAAAACTAATCAAATCGAAGCAGTATTTCCTAATACTAGCCCGTATGAGAAACATAGAATTCTAACAATCTGTTTACCAATGGGGATCACACCACATCTGGAAGACTGCACCACTTGGGGCACAGTCTTTGCTGCAATCTACACAAAAACACATGGTGTTCCGTTCATGGCGGTTATAGCAGATGTCCTGAAACAGATTCAAAACGAATACGGGGCAGATCCTGCTCTGAATTTAGGTATGAAGGTACTTAAAAATTTCGACCAGGTCTCAACAATAATATTATCTAATATTAAAGGAGAAGCATCATCAATGGCGATCTGCCAGAAACTAAGGGAATTTGATGTAACAGAACAACCTCAAGAACTAGCCAGAATAATTGAAAAATCCTATGAAGAATTAGGCAAAGACAGTTTGGGAGGGAAACCAATTAAACCACAATTGTCTGAAAGTCCTGAGAAGGTCTTTACAAAAAACACTCCTACCTCTTCTAAAAAGAAGTTGGAAAATAGCAAACAGAATTCCAAAGAGAAGCGTTCTCATTCCTGAGGCAGGTCTCCTCCACAGAAGGAATAGAGGTACAACCTCAGGAATAGGGATAATTTGAGAAAACCTGACAGATATCAAGATAATGATACACGTTCTTCTCGTACCTTTCAGATATCGTCACAGACATCCGAAAGAAGAGGACGGTCAGAAAACAAAGAAGAACGTGTGAAGTTCAAAGACGATCAACATGTTCAGAAGAATAAGGCAAAACCTCAATTCTCCAAGAAAAAGGTTGCAGGTCTAAAGATCAGACATGCCGAGAATACTAAGAAGCCAACTCAGGAACGGAGAGTGGGCCCAGACCATGCTGGACAGTGCAGCAGAAGTTACAATAGCACGCCAGAACCTGAAGGGACTTCTGGAGACAGTGGACTTGAATGAAGACATACAAGTTGAGACTGTAGACACCAGGGTTAGTTCTCCACATAGGTTATATGAAATAACACTGCGGATGGAGGGAGACATACCAAGAAAAGTGAAAGGACTCTTTTGGGAGCATCTTTCAAAGGGTTATGATATACTTCTAGCAGAACAGGACTGGCCACCAGAGTTTGTCAGGGAGTGCCCACATGGTGAGGATTAGGGGTGGGCGGAATTTGCGGAATCGCGTTACGCAAAGCTCCGCGAAACGGTAAAAAATCTCCGCGAACACGCAGAAATTCCGCAAACAAGCGGAATTGCTTGTTCGCCATACTTTTTTCCTGTTCGCGATCGCTGTTTGCGTGCTCGGGGTGAAATATCTCGCGAACACGCACATTGAGGACGCGAACAAGCAAAAAATTTCGCGAAGTCGCGGAACGCAGATTTTTGGGCAATTTCGCGTTCTCCGCGGAACGCGAAATTACCCAAATTCCGCAAATTACGCGAACGGAACGGAATTTACTGCCCAGGCCTAGTGAGGATATCATTATGCCTGCCTTCTCCAGCCATATTCCAATTCATTTAAAATATACATTAGCCAGGAAATGGGCAGTAGCCCAAGCCCTAGCACTGTATAAAAATCATGTAGGATGGGATGAGGACTCACCTCACCATATCAACAGACTGCACAAAGGCAGTACCCAGTTAAGCAAGAAGCTAAAAAACAGGCCAGGGAGATCTTAGATCAACTTAAATATCAGGGGGTGATTGAAACATGTACCTCATCAATAAACAATCCTTTGTTTCCTGTCTCCAAATCAGACAATACATATTGTCTAGTTTTGGATTACAGGCACTTAAATTCTTGTTGCAACACAGTTGCAGTGCAAAATGCACATAGTACAGCATTAGTGAATAACATTGTGTGTAAAAAATATAAAACCACATTAGACATTTCAAACGGTTTCTTTTGTCAAAATATTGCACCAGAAAGCAGATATTTGACCGCTTTCTCAATAATGGGGACACAGCGTCAATTTTGTCGACTGCCCTAGGGATTCAAAAACAGCCCGGGATTATTCTCAGCAAGGGTAACAGAGTTACTACAAACTTATGATGACGAGGCATTGTCATATGTCGATGAAATCTATCTTGTAGAAATGGGTGGTGAGCGCACTCGTTTTTAAATTATAACGCAAAATTTTAGCGGTATGCGTGCAACATTGCCATATGCTTGCGTGGCACGTGGAATGAACTGGGGGAGTGGCCTAGTGTGGAAGTAACTAGGACTGCAATGTGCACTGCTGTAAAGTTGTTTCAGTCATTTAATTCATTTAACATATAATTCACAATGATCATATACAATTTTTTGATATGCGTTTCAATGATTCCACAATATACATTATCATTCAATATGTGTACACTTGTACATAAATGTTGAACAAAAATAGAAAATCAAATAACATTACAAGCACCCAATGCATTTCGGGACATTCATGGTCCCTTCATCAGGGGTAAGCTGTTGAAAGAGAGGAGAAGATATCAAAATCTGCGCGTTGCGTGATCATTAGATAGTGATTAAACTTAAGGTGAGGTATACGATACCTTTATGAATTTGATTCGAAATTCGCAAGTTCGCGTGTTCATTCTCTAAAGAAACAATATGAAATAAATTGAGGAGAACTAATCTCTCTTATTATTCGTTATTCAGTTCAAAGTACATTAAGAACCCAAATTCGTACCTGGTCTTTGTATGTGGTTCTATATGTTTCATATCGCGGTAAAAGTAGGGGTCTGTGGAAATAAGAACTAAGTTTAACTGTTCTGTGTGGAAAGTGACGGTAGTAAACGCTATGTTTAGAACATGGCTCACCTTAATTAAAAAAGTTCTGGTGGCAGTGAAACCGTGTAACATGGAGAGAACCGGGACCGGAGTTGATTATAACCGAAGACCGTGAGGAATCTAAAATAAAAGGATAGAACCTTATACCTCAGCTGAGAATAAATGCTGGGGCCAGTAGTTTCAAAAAATTAAAGTAAATGAGGGGAAACGTGCTTACCAAGTCGAGAAAAATGAGTAACGGCGTATGCTTCCACGAACGCTCTCGATCGTAGGTTTACTTCCTGGTTAGTTTCAAAGGAGTTTATACGTCACGCCGTGGGCGTGAACACTGTGAAAGGACTCAACTTCTGCCGACTGTGAGGCGGAAGTGGGAGATCCTGATCAGTGTTTGAGAAAGTAAACACCGTGAATAATTTGCCATCATGAGCCTAGGTGAAATATTAAAACGTATGGATATTCAAAGTAATTCCTTGAATAAAAAAATATTTAAGACAACGGACTCTTCTTGTGTGGGGAGCCCCTCTAAATAAAGTTTTAC
Source organism: Triturus cristatus (assembly GCF_964204655.1). Lineage (NCBI taxonomy): Eukaryota > Metazoa > Chordata > Amphibia > Caudata > Salamandridae > Triturus > Triturus cristatus. The sequence continues at coordinate 609,020,549 of NC_140584.1, forward strand.
GAAAAAATTGAAAAAAACGATAGCATCCTCACCGGAGGAAAATAAACGGTGTGGTGTTGGTGAGTGTTGTTCTGTGCAATTATGTCTGGTGAGTAAATTCTGACCTAAGAGTTTATGCACATAGTTCTAAAATTTCAAGACGAGACACATAATGAATATTCATATAAACATATAGATACTAAACATCATTTTACAATTCAGATCATATTCTGTAATATCTCATCTTGACCATTGACGTTCTATCTGAGAATACATGTTGTATGGTCTGTTGATGGGTGTGGAATGTCAGGTATGAGATAAGTGTGGGTCAAATGCATTTGAATGGTGGTGGTTTCGAATTGAGTTCGGATCCCGTGGCGGAGTACGTGTATCTGATGTTGGTGTTTATTTAGAGAAAGCAAGCCATCTCAAATTTATCATTAAGTCCATGAGGAGTAAGGGTTTTGAGTTTCTTAATCCAAAATGCTTCTCTTTGTAATAAGTACTTTGAGTTGTCACGATCTGTGAACTTTGGTACCTCTTCGATAATTTGGAATTTAAGTTGGGCAATTTGATGTCGTGATTCCTCCCAATGTGTCGCTATACTAGAAGTCGTGCTTTTGGTGCGTATTTTACTCTTATGTTCTGTTAATCGAATTTTCATTTTTCTCTCGGTTTTACCGACATATAGCAATCCGCATGGACATTTGATGGTGTAAATTACGTTTTCAGAATTGCATGTTGTGCTGCTGTGTATCTTAATTTTTTGGCCCGTGGATGGATGCAATAAGATATCTCCTGTAATTGCGTTGTTGCAATGAGTGCAGTTCCAGCATTTTTGTGTGCCTTTGCTTGATTCAAGAGTCCGTGTTGGTTTCTTTCTTTTAGATAGCATTTCTTTTAAATTTTGTGCTCTTGTATAAGCAAACAGTGGTTTGTCTTTGAACAAGTCTTTGAAATCGGTTTCAAGTTGAAGTAAATTCCAGTGTTTGTATATTATTTGTTTGATCTTCCTGGATGCCGTAGAATATTTAGAAACAAAGACTGTACGTGTGCTGGTTTCTTTGGGAGATTTCTTCAGTAACTCTTCTCGTGGTCGAGTTTTGACTTTGTTTAGTTGCTCTATAAGTAGATTCTCAGGATACCCTCTGTCTGTGTAATTCTTTATCTGTTGTTGCCATGTGGATTCACACGCCATATCTGTAGAAGAAATTCGTTTAGTTCTCAAGAATTGGGAAACTGGTAAATTGCGAATCAACGAAGGAGGATGGAAGCTACTGAAAAGTAGAGCATTATTTTTGTCAGTTGGTTTTTTGTAGACACTGGTGTGTATTTCACCCTGTTGAATGTCTATCCAGACATCTAGAAATGAGATTGATTTGCGGCTTATGGTATAGGTGAATTGTACTCGAGGATCTATCAAGTTGAGTGTCCGTATGTTGTTGATAAGTGCTGGTTCTGACTGGTTCCAAATGAGGAAGATGTCATCGATGAAGCGTTTAAAGAATATGAGGCCTTCTTTCCATGTGAAATCCTTGAGGATGTAGTCATTTTCAAACTTTGCCATGTACGTGTTGGCGTATACAGGTGCTCCTGGAAAGCCCATGGATGTGCCGTTCAGTTGTATGTAGAACTGTTCGTCCCAGCAGAAATAGCTGTTTTGCAGACAGAACTCTAGTAATTGTAGGATGAAATATTTGGGTATTTGTGTGTTTTCCTGTTGCAGTAGAGCCCATTCGACTGCTTCAATTCCGTTCGCGTGTGATATCGAGGTATATAATGCTACCACATCTATGGTGCATAAGATCCAATTTTCTGTGTTTAGGTGTTTGATCATTTGTATGTTTCTCAGGAAGTCCGTAGTGTCTTCAATGTAAGTTTCCCAGTTTTGAACAAATGACTGCAGAAAAGTATCAATATACCGACCGGGTTTTTCAAATATGGAGTCGCATCCAGAGACGATGGGTCTAAAGGGAGGATCCATCAAATTTTTATGAATCTTTGGTAGTAAATAAATTTTTGGTCTCCGTGGGAAGTCAGTCTTAAGATATTTTTTGGTGGATGAGTCAATCCAATTGAGCTCTTCCGCTTTTTCTAACATAAGGTTAAGATTTTTAGAAATTTCCTTAGTGGGATCTTTATCCAGTTTTCCGTAAGTTGCTTCATTCATGATGTGTTCAAGAACTTTCTTTTGGTAGTGTTCAGAGTTCATGATTACTAATCCTCCTCCTTTATCCGCTTTCGATATCATGATTGTTGGATTTCTGGCTAATCTAATTAAGACGCTTTTTTCAGCCCTACTCAAGTTTTTTGTTTTGTTGGAATATTGAATCTTCTTCATGTCTTGTTGTACAAGTAATTCAAATGTGTCCAGAGTTTTGTGGGACACTGGAGCAACAAAAGTGCTCTTAGGTTTAAAAATTGGAAGTGATAAATCTGTAGTGGAATCGTCAGTTGAATCTTGGGGGCAAATGTTGGTAAAAAAGTTCCGTAGTCTCAGTATTCTCATGAATTTGTAAAGTGCTACTTCTGTTTCCAGTTCTGTGCTGTTGTAGGTGCTCACGAAAGACATTCCTTTATTGAGTACATTTTCTTCAAATGATGTCAGTTTAAGGGAAGAGATATTTATTATGAGGTTTTCGTTTGACTTCTCAGTCCCTTTTTGCTTTTTTCTTTGTCCTTTTCCTCTCCTTGTTTGTCGGTGCCGCTGGTTGTTTTGGTTTGGCTCTTGTCTGGTGGTCTCCCTTGTTCTCTGCTTGTGTCCAAAAAAGAAGAGGAAACAGAAGTGCTAGGTGTTGCGGTTGATAAACTTTCTTCTGGCGATTTTGTGGTAGCCTTCGAGCTGGTGGTAGTTTTAAAGGATACTCTCTGAGTGTCAATGTCTGAATCAGACACTACACTTTCCTCCGAGGATGCTTGGGTAGTTTTTTTGGTAGTGAATCTTCGTTGTGCGTATACTTCGGCCCAAGTGTAAGCTTCATTAAGCTTATAATCAATTGTATCTCTTTTAAATTTTCTCAGTTTAGTTTCTTGCAGCTCTTTTCCATATTTATCTAGTTTTAAATTGAGACTCTCTAGAAATTGTCCCCATGGTTCAACTTCCATTCTTGTAGATAGTTCAGTTTTTAGCGTGTTTATTTCTTCTTCTAAATCATGAATTGTTTTTGACAGCTCCTCAATTATCAGCAAGATCAGATCCAGTGAACATTTATTTAAAATGGAGTACCATTTCTCCATAAATTGTGAGTTGTTTTGAAGCCTAAACAGCATAGGACGTATTGATAATCTTAGGCCGCGTGGGATCCGTTTAACTCGGTGATATTGTATCAATGTAGAGGCATGTAGACGTTGATTCAGTTCTCTTCTGGTAAGATATTCCAGTTGACGTAATTGCTGTGTAACTGATCCGCTCTGTGCGTCAAATGATTTTGTCTCCTTTATTAAGTTGTAAATTTCGTTTGCGTCTTCTGTTGTATAGACTTTGGTTGTGGCTCTGTTTTCAGTGATGTTAGCAATAGATTCAAAAGACATTTTTTCCGTGGTGCTGTTCACCAAAAGCGCAGGAATATAAGAACGTAGAAATGGGTGGTGAGCGCACTCGTTTTTAAATTATAACGCAAAATTTTAGCGGTATGCGTGCAACATTGCCATATGCTTGCGTGGCACGTGGAATGAACTGGGGGAGTGGCCTAGTGTGGAAGTAACTAGGACTGCAATGTGCACTGCTGTAAAGTTGTTTCAGTCATTTAATTCATTTAACATATAATTCACAATGATCATATACAATTTTTTGATATGCGTTTCAATGATTCCACAATACACATTATCATTCAATATGTGTACACTTGTACATAAATGTTGAACAAAAATAGAAAATCAAATAACATTACAAGCACCCAATGCATTTCGGGACATTCATGGTCCCTTCATCAGGGGTAAGCTGTTGAAAGAAAGGAGAAGATATCAAAATCTGCGCGTTGCGTGATCATTAGATAGTGATTAAACTTAAGGTGAGGTATACGATACCTTTATGAATTTGATTCGAAATTCGCAAGTTCGCGTGTTCATTCTCTAAAGAAACAGTATGAAATAAATTGAGGAGAACTAATCTCTCTTATTATTCGTTATTCAGTTCAAAGTACATTAAGAACCCAAATTCGTACCTGGTCTTTGTATGTGGTTCTATATGTTTCATATCGCGGTAAAAGTAGGGGTCTGTGGAAATAAGAACTAAGTTTAACTGTTCTGTGTGGAAAGTGACGGTAGTAAACGCTATGTTTAGAACATGGCTCACCTTAATTAAAAAAGTTCTGGTGGCAGTGAAACCGTGTGACATGGAGAGAACCGGGACCGGAGTTGATTATAACCGAAGACCATGAGGAATCTAAAATAAAAGGATAGAACCTTATACCTCAGCTGAGAATAAATGCTGGGGCCAGTAGTTTCAAAAAATTAAAGTAAATGAGGGGAAACGTGCTTACCAAGTCGAGAAAAATGAGTAACGGCGTATGCTTCCACGAACGCTCTCGATCGTAGGTTTACTTCCTGGTTAGTTTCAAAGGAGTTTATACGTCACGCCGTGGGCGTGAACACTGTGAAAGGACTCAACTTCTGCCGACTGTGAGGCGGAAGTGGGAGATCCTGATCAGTGTTTGAGAAAGTAAACACCGTGAATAATTTGCCATCATGAGCCTAGGTGAAATATTAAAACGTATGGATATTCAAAGTAATTCCGTCTATCTGACAGACGATGACCTGGATAGGCACTTGAACAGAGAGAGCACCATAATATTGGGCTTCGCCTCAGAGGGTTACAAATTCAACTTTAAAAAGTCAAGAATCGCCCACCTCAACATCCTTTTCCTAGGATATAAACTATCAAGTGAAGGCAAAAGCCTGGCAGCCAACTTTTTAGAAAAGTGTGTGCTGCTCCAACCTCCAAAAACGCAGAAAAATTTACAGTCGATTTTAGGTTTCCTGAATTTTGGAAGAACTTACATTTTAAATTATGCAGAAAGGGTTAAACCTCTCTACGAATTAATCAAACCTGATTTTAAAATCACACATTGGACACAAAAACACACAGAAATTTTGCGTTCACTCCAAACAGACATGTTAGCAACAAAATACTTGCAAACATGCGTAAACATACGCAACTTAGTGATCCAAATAATTCTGGGTCAATGCGGATTCACCTACTTGACTTTTAATGAAGGTGAAAAAGTACCCATTGCATACAAATCCCACTTGTATACACAAGCAGAAATGAAATTCACTTCTACAGAAAAAATTCTGACAGCAATTCAAACCGCTGTAGCAAAAGAAAGTGCCATAGCACAGGGGAAACGCATTATGGTTGTGACTCCTGTACCAGCCCTAGAGGCATTTACAAAGGCTAGCATTCCAAATGCAAAAGCTTTACATCCGAGATGGACACAATGGGTTAATTCTCTTGCTGCAGCTGATGTTGAATACGTTTTTGATCCATATCTAAAAACATAAGCATTCCTGCAATATGAGCATGAATGTCCTCTGCTTACTGAAATTCTCCCTCTTGACCAGTACGAATTTATAATTTATACTGACGGATCTGCACAGCCCGCTACGGGGAGTAAACAAGCTTACAGTGCAGCGTGTGCTATCGTTAAAGGTCGCATGCGAGATGGCAAATTCAGACCAATGGTCACAAAAACGCATACCCCAGGGGATTGTACAGCTCAGTGAGCTGAACTACAAGCATTTAAGATGGCACATGAAAACACGGATCGCGAATTCCCCACACTCATAGTGTGCGATTCATTTTACTGTGTTCAATCTTACAATGAATATTTACAGAATTGGATTCAAAATGGTTTCAAAGATGCAAAAGGTGACATAATCAAGCACAAGTTGCTTTGGGAACAAGTATTTAAGTTGCGAAATGGACTACAGAACACTCGCGTGATACACACGCTGAGTCACCAACGTGATGGCGTTCACGTTGAAGGGAATTCATTGGCTGATGAAGCCGCGAAAGGGGCTGAGCAAACTGCTTCCGTAGCTGCAATCACTCATTCAAAAATGAAAATAGACAGCGAAATAATGCTGGATGTCAATGCATCAAGCAAAGGCAGCGGTGCGGCATTACCTACAAAGTTTCCACTCAAATACTTATATCATCGCAAGGGGTTTCCAGTAACCTTGCTAGCCTGCCAGCACCTACGGAGGGACTCCAACCCCCAGGATCCAGCGGGGCACAGACACGAACAGCGGCCACTCCCCCAACCAGCGGGGGTTATTTCAACAACTCATGCCTCCCGCTTCGCGGGAGACGCATCGCAAGGGGCTTCCAGTAACCTTGCTAGCCTGCCAGCACCTACGGAGGGACTCCAACCCCCAGGATCCAGTGGGGCACAGACACGAACAGCGGCCACTCCCCCAACCAGCGGGGGTTATTTCAACAACTTGCGCCTCCCGCTTCGCGGGAGACGCATCGCAAGGGGTTTCCAGTAACCTTGCTAGCCTGCCAGCACCTACGGAGGGACTCCAACCCCCAGGATCCAGCGGGGCACAGACATGAACAGCGGCCACTCCCCCAACCAGCGGGGGTTATTTCAACAACTCGCGCCTCCCACTTCGCGGGAGACGCATCGCAAGGGGTTTCCAGTAACCTTGCTAGCCTGCCAGCACCTACGGAGGGACTCCAACCCCCAGGATCCAGCGGGGCACAGACACAAACAGTGGCCACTCCCCCAACCAGCGGGGGTTATTTCAACAACTCGCGCCTCCCACTTCGCGGGAGACGCATCGCAAGGGGTTTCCAGTAACCTTGCTAGCCTGCCAGCACCTACGAAGGGACTCCAACCCCCAGGATCCAGCGGGGCACAGACACGAACAGCGGCCACTCCCCCAACCAGCGGGGGTTATTTCAACAACTTGCACCTCCCGCTTCACGGGAGACACATCGCAAGGGGTTTCCAGTAACCTTGCTAGCCTGCCAGCACCTACGGAGGGACTCCAACCCCCAGGATCCAGCGGGGCACAGACACGAACAGCGGCCACTCCCACAAATAGCAGAGCGTATTTATTGGAGATAGGAATCCCGCCTCGCGGGACGCGCGCGGGCGGCCACTGGGCTAAGCCCGGGCAAAGAGCGGGCCGTCTGTGGCCGTCAGGGGCCAGAGGAGGCCGGGCTGGGCCCACCATCTGAGGTCTATTTGGCCCCCTTGGAGTCCAACCAAAGGTAATGTCCAAACTATACCGGGGATAATCATTTGTGTTGTATTAAGCCCTGTGTCAGTTATTTCCTCCTGGTCCGGTGTATGATCTAAACATCACAAACTAACGTTTTGCACGATGGGCAAAAGAAAGTTGCTAGATGTCACTGGAGGGATTCCAACAAACATAGGTGGGGCAGCAAAAAGTAAAAAGGCTAAGATGACTTGCAAAAAATCTTCAACGAGTGGCTCTGGTACAATGGATTGTATAGAGACACTGGTTGAGGATTGCGAAACAATCCTACAAGCTGCCCCGGACTCATTACCTATATCTAGTACGGAGCCATCTACCTCGAGGAACAATCGATCTGGCATTACGTCCATCCCCCAAATGTTCTGCAAAGTACCTTACCGCCAATTAGTACTTCAAAATGACGAAAGGGGGAGTGACGAGGTGAGCCCTTTGGCGGCTTCTCCTGGTTTAGACTTTATGAGAACTGATGTGAATCCAGTACCTCTTGACCCTGTAGTGATTGTGTGCTCTAACCGCTATGCGGCATTAACTGATAACTCTGATTTAGTTGTACCATCTGATCTAGGCTTAGAGCCTGATCAATGACTCACGGCTATTAGGAAAGAGGGATGGGAGTCTCAAGATCGAATGGGTGCAGAGGTACCTGACTTTGAGCAAACTGTTGAATCGTTAAGGCAAGAAATCAGCGAAATGAAACAACTAATTTTGGAGCTGATGACCATCATTAAAAAGTCAATTTCACGCCCATTCCCTTTGACAAATTCCCTCTATTTCCACTACCCATTCCAACTCAGCCTGCATCTTTAAGCCATGTCGAAAATCAGATTTTCCCTGCCATTCCATCTGAATATAGCAGAAACGAACCAAGGGTAGTATCCAGAGCTGGCCCTACTTTCGGCAACCTTTCTAAGAAGCCTCACCCGATTTCCACTTTGCCCAACCGTCTCAGTTAGGCCAATCCATCGCGTAGAAATCCTGAATCCTGCTTACCTTTACTTACTAATCAGGCCCAAATACCCCTAGCTCCTAACAAGCCTACAGTCTATATGGTCAGGGTTCCACCAGCAAAAGGGAGAGAGGATGAAGGGTCGCTAAAAAATAAGGTTATTCATTGGATACGTCACGTCAGGGGCTGTCGATCCCTAATAAGGGATGACATAATTCGAGCCCAAAGACATAGATCTGATGATAACTTTACAGAAACTGTTGAACTCACCCTGGCCAGTTATCCCCTGGCTGAGGGTCTTTTAGCTTTGGAGTTCAGATCTTCTTCTCCAGATTCATCTGCTATCCAATTTAGGCGATTTCCTTCTGTTAAACTAAATAGGAGGAGGGGTGCGGCACAGGACTTACTAGAGGGGAACCATTCTGTACTTGACAATATTGATTGACTAATTCCTGATGTGAATCCTTCGAGCAAACCAGGTTTTTTTTCTAATGTTGGTCTGGAATTGGTCCAATCTGAAAACACTACTGTTATGATTCACAATACCAGTGTAACTAACACAGGTGGAGTGAATGTATTCCAAATACACAAATTGCATACTCACGCTATTGACACCGTATTGCCCCCTCTCTCAAACCTTAAAATAATTTCTTGGAATATTGCTGGCCTGCGAACCAAGCTTTCTCTCCCAGATTGGAATGATCTGATCGCAAGCCATGACATATGCATATTCCAAGAGACCTGGAGCCTTGTTCCATTATATAAATCTGGCTATGCCTGTTTCTGTGTTCCAGCTGTTTCGAAGGGGCGAGGGCGCCCTTCAGGAGGTCTCATAGTGTGGGTGAGCATTGCTCTCAATTGTAGGGTTCGTGACTTTCTTTGCATTTCCCCAGACGTGATGCGATTGACATTGAGAGGGCTTAGGGGCGGTCCCGTTATTGAGCTTTTCAATGTTTATATTAGAGCTACATGTGGAGGTTCTAAGTCATCGATAATTACAACCCTGGGAGATGAACTCTCTTCGTGTTTACCTGATTCTCTTATTTTGGTGGCAGGTGACATGAACTGTACGTTCGAACCCCTGGCCACAGATGATTTCCTCGAGATTGAGAATGAGGATGCCAGGTGGTGCATACCACCTTTGACACTACCTCCAATTAAAAAATGGACACCAGTAGTAATCCAATTAAACGCCCTAACACTAGAATTTGGCCTAAGAGCAGCTAATGGACGCCTTCCATCTGATATCCTTGGTGCCAATACATTCAATAGAATGTTCTGCCCAACCCGAATCGACTATATCTTGATTGACCGACGACTATGGAGAAACGCAGTGGATATGACCATAGTTCCATCTACAGAAAGTGATCATAATCCTCTGTGCCTAATTATGAAGAGCCCATGGTCTCTTGATCCATCAGGTTCTGGTGCCGGCTCTACCATGCTCTCTAAGGAAGTAGTTCCATCAAATTGCCGGAGATATCTTAAATGGCCCCAAATCATTTGTAATGAGCAAAAATTGATTGCCATAAAGGAGGTCTTGCTAGCCAATATCATGGAACTACAAAAAGCATGTAGCGACCCAGACTGGTGTACAAGGGTTGGGAGCATCCATATAGATACAGTTACGAGGATAGGCTCATTCTTCTTGACACCCTTCCCTTCGGAATTTCTAATTAGCCTCATAAAGCTCATGGTATAGCTCGGAGTGCAGACAGAAAAAGAGCACACTAATAACCGCCGTTGAAACTTCTGACTCTTACCAAGTGCAAAGTGCTAGAAAAGAGTATAGAAAGGCAGTGACACGAGCAAAGCGTGCTTGGGAGGAATCCCACTGGTTGGAACTAAAAGCCGCCAGTTTGGCAAAGGACGGAAATGCCTTTTGGAACCTGTGTAGAAAGTCCACAGGTTCGGATTCTGATACCATCCCAAATCACATTACAAATCAAGAGTGGTTTGCTCATTTAAAAAAACTCTATTCTGGGGAGGATGTACAAAGTTTTCAACCTTCATATTGCCCAATAGTAACTACCTCTATTCTAGAGGTATGCGATCTCTTTGTGGAATCTGAGGTCCTGATTGCCATTAACAAAATAGTTCCAGCTAAGGCTCCTGGCCCAGATGGTCTCCCCGGCGATTTGTTTCGAGCGGACTCCCAAAATTGGGCAAAGTATTTTACTATGTTGCTCAACGCTCTCATTAATGGATCCCCTGTTCCCGAATTGTGGAAAGGAGTCGAGGTGGTCCCAATATTCAAAAAGGGCTCCAGGGAGGACCCTGCTAACTACCGACCGATTAGCCTCATTGATGCTGGTCAGAAGGTGGTTGGCAGGGTCTTGTTGGAGAGAATCCTGCTGTGGGCTAACGAGAACAATATTCTGTCTCATTTTCAGGCAGGATTTAGATCAAATACAGGTACAATCGATCAGGTCTTCAGACTCCTCCTCCTACATTGGAAGGTGGTCTTGATCAGCAAGGGCAGTCTTCATTTGGCGTTCATAGATCTGAAGACTGCCTTTGACCTGGTCCCTCGAGATCGCTTATGGTTAGTTATGAGGGAAATGGGTGTGCCCTTGCCAATCCTTGACCTTCTGATCCGCCTGCATGAGGGCAATTATGCCCAGGTTAGATGGGGAACCCAGAACCAAAAAACTGCAAAAATCCCTGTTAATAGGGGCGTTCGCCAGGGCTGTGTTTTGGCACCCACCCTTTTCTCTTCATTTGTGAATGGGGTCGTAACATTTTTACAAGATATTCCAGCAGATGCCCCGGCCCTGGTGGGTGACAGGGTCCCCGCCCTCCTCTTTGCAGATGATACCCAGCTAATTTCCAAGACCCCCGGCAGGGTTGCAGAAGCTCTTGGACAGATTCTTTTTGTTTTGTAATCTAAGAGGTTTGTCTATAAACACCGCAAAGACCAAACTTCTCTCGTTCAAATCACGTAGACCATCTAAAATCACCCCTATGCTAGATGGAACTCTCCTTGAGCTTGTAAAAACTTTCGATTATCTTGGCATTAGAATTACCGATAATGTTAGTTGGAGACCCCATCTGGATAAGATGCTTCTTAATCACAAGCGGGCTGTGGGGGCTATTATCAAAGAACATCGCTCCTCGCAGAGCAGGCCCATTGCACCCGCTCTAGTGATTTATCGAGCAAAAGCTGTTAGCTCGGCTCTGTATGGTGCCGAGCTATGGGGTTTCGACAACGTCGAAGAAATCTCTAGGTCAGAAAATAAATTCTTGAGGGAATTGGTCTCAGTCCCAAGGGGTACTCCTCTCAAACCCTTATTTAGCGATTTGGGTAGGCGAACAATTAAGGATCTGGCAAGATTGCTTTTTGGGCCCGCTTATGGCGCACCCCTGAGCTATCAAAGTACGTAGAGGGCCTTAGAGAAGTGATAAATACCCTGGGCTCACATAGAGTTGATTGGCTGCGCAACATCAAGAAGTTTTTTCTCCTGTTGGGATTTAGAGAAGCCTGGGAGTCCGGTAAACCAATAAACAAGACTGATCTCAATAGAGCTTATTGGGCATGGATCGATACCCAAGAGACCAGCATTCCCAACCAAGGCAGACTAAAAGAAGATTTCTATTTACACAAACAAGCTGTGAGCCTTGAGTCTTACGTTGATTTTGTTCAGAAACCAAGAGATAGAACACTCTATTCAGATTGGGCAACTCGAGAGTACACCAACAAATGGAAGCCTCCCCATCAAACCCCGGGATCTTGCCCGAGCTGCAGTAGGAAGGTCGAAAGCATGGCACACCTTATGTTTGAGTGCCCAGCTTACAAAAACCCAAGAGGCAGGTGGTTAAGTCCGTTCTGCAGACAGCTGGGCACGTTGAACTACCGTGTACTCCTCAGAATCTTACAATCAGATACTAGCGCTGTGCTGGTTTGTGGTGTGGCCAAATTTCTTGGGTGCTCTTGGATAATTAGGTTCAAGTCTCTTCGTTCTGACACGATTTTTTAGTCTCCTTACATTTTATTTCTTTTAGATTGTCTTTTATCAACTAAAAGCAATGGGACTAATATTGAAATGTAATTCTTTTTTATCTGATTGTAAATATCACATCATATGCCAAATGTATTTATTCAATTTTTAGTATTCTTTCCCACACGATAAATTGTATCTTTTATGTATGTATGTTGTTGCTTTTATGATACAAATTTTTATCGAAATAAAGCTTTGATTGATATAATTGATGCAAATGGCGTTTCGTTTGCTCGAATCCCTGAAGTGGGGATAGAGTAATTCCAAACAGGAAACGGAGAGCAACTTTGATTTACGAAGCGCATCTGGGAGAGGGTCTGATACATCAGGGGATCTCAAAGACAATTTTAGAGTTAAAAGAGATGTACTGGTGGCCAGGGATGAATACTCACATTCACATATTCATTAATAACTGCATAGACTGCAATAGAGATCGCAGTACAGAATGCCACCAGATACCTGACTACAATATAGCCAGCACAGTTCAGAAACCATTATTAGACAGCATTAGACTATCTACGTGCAGGCGTCCTCTTGGACAAATGCAATCCCAGAAAAACTAAGTCTAGGTTCCTATGGATGTGCCTCAGCGCTTGGCTGATGCTCGAACTGTTATGAAAGATTTGCGAGTCTTTATCGGCACATACGCAATAGGCACACTAAATTCTGACCAGGGTCCTGCGTTTAGCTCTAGGGCTTATAAAAAAGCCATGGCCAGCCTGGGCGTAGCATTGCGATATTCTTCTCTGTTTCATCCTGAGGGAAATTCTGTTGTGTAAAGAAAAAACCGGGACATAAAGCAGTCTATAACAGCTAAGGTATTAGGTTCGGGTGATGGGTAGGTCAAACATTTATATGGGGTCCAGCGCGCACTTAACAACTTGCCAGGAAGTTCTCTAGGGGATGTCACTCCATATGAGGTCCTGATTGGGACTAGGATGTTGGTTCCAGACTTAGGTATGAAAGGCACAGTGGTGGAAAACAAACAGTTTGATATCAAAGATTGTTTGGCTGTTTTAAAGGACTTAAATGATTTAAGAACTAAACAAAGCACCGTGATCCTGAAGCCAACCATCACTGAGAAAAATCCGGCAATCCCAGCAAGGCCTGTCTGGATCCCAAAGCTTGGGGATCTAGTCAGAAAAAAGATCGCGGACAAGAAGGAATTTGGGCCTTCTTACAGACAACCAGTACTGGTCCTAGCAATCCACGGATCAAGAACAGTACTTTTGCCGCCCCTTGCTGGTAAAAAGGAGAAAAGATTTGTGTCCATCGACCTGATCAAACCACACCATGTGGCCGATACTGAACAGTAGGCCAAGTGGACTCCGCCAATGTAGCAGACGCACTCCTCTAGCTACAATCCAAGAGGTTCAAACTGAGAGACTCATCACCTTTGAAGATTCGACAGTAAGAAATAGAGGACTAAGCAACAATGCTATGGACCTTGTACCTCTTGAGACCCAAATAACAGTTCGTCCTGATACACATGTCTACAACGAAGTAACAAGTGATCAACTGGTTCCAGTGAATTCAACAAATCCTGATGCAATTCCAACCATTGACAGAACTGCTCCTGGCTATTTCATGAACTTTGATACGTTTTCTGAGGATCACAGCAAGCCTGAAATGACGCCAGAACAAAGAACTTTCAAAGAACAAGAAACAGACTTTTTTCAACTGCTGAAAAATACTTATCTGGTTTCACCTTGGATTGAACTATGGATTGTTTTGGGAATATTCTTCTTTCTACTTTGGTTAGCTCTGGTATTCACTCTGGGTATGCTGATTAACGGAAGATATATTCAAATGGACACAGCAAGTAAAACAGTGAGCTTACTCCTCCAGCCACACAAATCATCCCATCGTGAAGCAAGAGAGTTGTCAGCAGTGAACATCACAGCGATTCCTGTACCTGATGGTATAGTTTGGGACAAAACCGAATATGACATTTTTGGTCCGTCTGAGCTTTTGATGATTCCACATGTGTTTAAAATTTCATTAAGCGACTTTATTACCTCCAGTACCTTTTCTGATGATTGGGACTTTGAGACTGTTAATAATATGATGTCTGATCTAGAGATGTCAATTGCATTTACTAATAATGAATATTTACAAGGTTCATCAGACTATGAATAACTGTATTGTTATAACCACTATGGTCATCATTTCTTGCATAAATCTGCAACTCAGAGAAATGTATTTATGTATAATCAATGGCAACAGCGGTCCGTGGAGGGAGTTCCGTGGGGCGGAAAGGTGGGGCGGGGGAGGGGCAGGGTGGGGGGTACTAAACACCGGAACATGGATAATTGGAGGTAAGTAAACAATTAAATAAATAAAACAAATTTCGTAGCGTGCCCTGCATCACAAAATGCGGTGCAGCGCACGCTACGAAATTCGTTTTATTTATTTAATTGTTTACTTACCTCCAATTATCTATTTTCCGGTGTTTAGTACCCCCCACCCTGTCCCTCCCCCGCCCCGCCTTTCCACCCTACGGAACTCCCTCCACGGACCGCTGCTGATCAATGGGAACATTGTCCTACACCACCAAACGGTAGCTCAAAAACATTTGCAATGAAATTTCCATATTTTTCAGGGTTTAACATCTCGAATGCAGAGACATTTTACTTTAAGAATGTCAATAAGACAGAAATGAAAACTATGTTAACGAATACCAAACAGATTTATTCTGCAGCCTTTATTGCCCAACAGTCTTGACAGGGTTACAACTTTTGGAAAGACAACATTGAGACAAAAACTGTCTGGGGTACTAAAGATTGGCAAGTACAGGGAATAGAAGCTTTGTTTAGAGCCTGTATCATTGCTGAGTAAATTATGTTTTTGAACGACAAACATCATTCCTTGGTATAGCCAAGATAAAAGACATGAACACTTCGTCTATACCTGCACCTACAAGTGAAAGCACTACACAGGGGGAGGTCGACGTACATAATATTTTGCATCACAACAGAACAGATCCTGAATGGAAAAAATGGTTGCTCTGGCCCTTAGACACAAACAACTGTCAAGATAGATTCGTGAACAAAATACAAGGTTTTACCTTTCATAGGCCAGACCCACGTTATGTCCAAAGACAGCATTCAGGGGTAGTAACAACTTACAGTGTAGGGAAACTTTGCCTTGATTTGCTACAGAGAGCTACACTAGAGGATGTAAAACAACACTTAACTTTACTTCAAGAAGACGCAAAACTTAGGGAATTCTTGTTAGGACCAAGAAAACCGCGTCAAAAATGTTTCATATATGCCGGTATCTACGCTGCTTATAATGAAGCATGGAAGGTCACCCAAGCAGAGACTGCAGAACGAATACGAGAAACAGATTGTATTAATTTAGAGAAATCTCTCTCTGTAGTAGACAATGGGTTAACGACTCTGTCGTCCAGGATATATTCTTTGGACAGCATTGTATCCTAGGTCATAGACATCATGGAACAAGACTTGGTCATGTTGCAACATGGTCAGTCACAGCTACGTTCTATCATGCTATTAAGCTGGACACTTCAAAACCTGCATTCTGGCTATGTGCCTTGGCATCTAATCAATACTACATCACTGTTTGCAGAATTCAATCTCACTGATAAACAGATCAAAATGGCACAAAGGGGAGCAGACTATACGGTGCTGAGCATTGAAAAACTGGAGAAATTACCATTCACAGTGGCAGAAAAAACAGCTAGTGAGTGGATCATACATGGTAAAATTACTCTGCCTGTTACGACTTTCCATTTTCAGTATTGCCCAAAAAATATACCAGCAGGCAAATATGAAAGGTTGGGTAAAGAATACACCAACACATCCTGGGATTTACCTTACACACACAGATGTTGGAGTGGGGGACGTGAAGTGTTTCTTAGTAGTGAAAACTGTGAACACTCACTAAGCGGTTCTCTCCTTTGTCAGGGTATTAACTTACACGGGGCCTGAGATGGCTCCACTACAAACTTATCCTGCCACCTGCACGGTTCACCGGCAGCAGTGATTAATCCAATCTTTGGTCAACTTTCAAATGGGAGTTACATTATGTTGAATGATCACAGCTGCTGTGGCATGCTGCCAGGTATCCCATATCTAGTATCAGTTACATCCAGGGTCACTTGCTGTATGCAAGTCTTGTTTCCACAAATAGACATAGTCAGGGAGTCACCTTTATGGCCTTCACTGAATATCTCTTCTATACGAATTGATACTTTAAGGAGAATGAAAGCCATTCTTTTTTAAAAAACGGTGCCTTTGACCTCTGCCAAAGAAACCTATGACCGCCAAGTCGCAAGGACTTCAGCAGAGATACATACTCTTTTGTATACAAACTGCCCTGTGCATTTCTCAGAAATGTTAGGTCGTATCTTAAACATGTCTGATACGGGCGGTATTGTACATGTATTTAAGTACGTGTGTGCAGGACTGTTAGCACCTTTTCAAGCAGTCCTCGAATTGTTTTCAAACTTCGTGCATTCTGTGCTTGGCGGACTGCCGCTCCTTTTAGCACTCGTTGCAGGGATACTATTTTTGCTCCTACTGCTACGATATGGCAATCCAAATCACCAGCGACACCCAGTTCACCATGGAAAGAACTCTATTGGAGATGAAGTGTCGTGAGCGCATCGTCCAAATTCTGGGTTTACCTCGTCTACAAGAATTAAACACCACTTGGTTCCTGTCATTCAGACCAAATTGGCAAGATTGCATCTTACCTGTTCTACTCTGCCTGCTATCCGTGAAGAATGCATGCTGTACATTTGTCTGACACTCCTATCAGTCATGCCTATGGATATCGATACTCTGCTGGACCAGATAACGGACCATGCTATGTGTTGTCCCCAGCGGCTACCAATCCTGATAGCAGCATTCATTGAGATCTCACAGATGCAACATGCTACTGCTGAGGTACGAGAGGAAACACCAGGCGCACAGGTAACATGCAATACGGACATTGCTGATGCTTCCAATGCTGAAGGCGAAAGTTCGTATCTCTGTGCTGTTGATCTTCTACACGAGGTATTCCAACTCTCTCCCACAACGGTAGACGACTTGTTGTCTACAAGTTTAGAAAATGTTATGTTTTCTCCATCCCCACACACTCTGAATTTGGCCTTCATTCCTTTTCAAACATGCTACTGACTTTGGAACTTTGTTTCCTATGATTAATTTTTTTTCTCCAAATTTGTATTTTTTGCATTTTTTGGCACAGTAATCTGCTTATAGTAGATCTATTCATGGAGAACAGAATTCTTTGATAACACTTCCAGGGACAGTATGCCACCTTGTCATGAATAACAATTTGTCTTATGTAACCTGATATGAAATGGTTTTGGCCTTTTTTCTTCTGTATTTACGAGCCATTTCATCATATGTATATATTTTGGTTTATTCATTTAGCATTCGAATTTAATCCTATGCTTAATAAAACATTGCCTTTAATATCTACAACACTTTATGCATAGCAATGGTTTTGTAATGTATTTTTAGAACATATGTTTTAGATATGTTTTTAGCTTATTTTAGCAAACACATGCGATACTCTGTTTTAAGATATGTTTAGAACACTTAGGATTTAGGAACGTCGTTCATACGAAACTGGAGTGGGTGTTGTGTGCAGATTTAGATTCTGTATATAGGTTTCCCGATTTATGCCCTTATATAGGTACAATTCACATTGCCCTTATTTGGACATAGAAATCCGGCCCTTATTTAGACATTGTCCGTACAAACCAAATACAGGCATGGCCAACTACATCTGTCCATCCACGTCACAACGACTTCTTGGAAAAACAGACCCTTAAGCCTTTAGGAATTTCCCTCAGCTTGAACATTGATTTGTCCAAGAACTCATTAAGTATGCATGAACATCTATTCCTTAGGGGTTCATTCATGACGTTCCTCTTTCCGACTTTTACGTCAATACTGGCATTCCTAGACACCTCAAGGTATAAATATACCAGCACTTGCCCTGGCAAATTGCGGTTCCCGGAGGATTCGATCCAACCCAGACTACGCGGTTTGCCACGTCAAGTTCAGAAGGAGATCGAGTTCCAGCCTGATGCACTGACCTGACGCTGCCATCCTCCTTGCAGAGAATCCAGCTCCAGTGCTCTCTGACTTCCCTTGTGGGGGGTTAGACTATCGAGTCCAGAACAGAGATTCCAACCTCTCTTATTCTCAGGAATGGAGCTGACTAGAACTTAGAGAAACTTTTGGCAACTCTTGGCTAAACTAAAATATAGCTCACTATACTTTAGAAATGTATCAAAACAACAATGTCTCAACCGGTAATCATTTGTAAGG
This sequence comes from Triturus cristatus, assembly GCF_964204655.1. NCBI lineage: Eukaryota > Metazoa > Chordata > Amphibia > Caudata > Salamandridae > Triturus > Triturus cristatus. The sequence goes on from NC_140584.1 coordinate 609,039,013, forward strand.
ACCATTAAATACTTTACTCAAATCTAGTTTAGAGGGAAAGCAAAACAAGGGAGACCAAGGAAATTGGAAAGGGCAATATATTATTTGCAAGTAGTTTGAGCAGCACTACAAAACAAATATATTGAAGTAACCAAACAAAATCAAATGTGTACTGGTCGTGTTAGTGACAGTGAACGGCGCAGTGACACAAGTGATATAAACAGCGCGAAATGACAAACAACAATAAAGGACAGTGAATTATACAGGGTTAAGATATATACAACACAAATCAGTACAAATACACTTTCAATCTTAATTACAAATGACCCTATAAAGGTCACAATTGACACTGGTAAGTCGACGGCGTTTAGACCAATCTAAGTAACGGTCATCATCAGGACTTTGGTTACAATTTTCTCAAGTAGTGCTGTGTGAAAAGGAAAGAAAAAGAAGGGAATGATTTAAAAGATGTGCCCAAGACTTAAAACCAAGCCGAAAGACCTAGGTTAGTAACTAGAAGGGTACCTGGCAGTGCAGAATATAAAATTCACTGTTCCGAACTGTAGTCTGTCGAAACCACTTTGAAGACCACTAAAAGAATATAAAAGGTAATGTAAACAGAAAAAGCGAAAGTAAAGCATGTGACAGGCCTAGAATCGAAATAAGGACTCAACATATATGTCCATACAAATTAAATATGAAGCATATTATGGAGTTGCAATTAGCGTGTTCCACTCATCAAGGGAATTAAGCCCATTAGTTACGGAATTACAGCGTGCGATCCATCTGCATACACATTTATTCAGCAAAAGTTGTATATTGCCACCTTGGATAGGCAATTCAGGATGGTCAATAACCTGCCAAGTCATGTCAGTTTCAGAGTGATTATTTTCTCTAAAATGTATCACTAATGGTGCTGTTTCAACATTGCAACTGATACGACTTTTATGTTGTGCTTTACGCTGTTTAACCATCTGGGTTGTTTGGCCTATATACAATAGGTCACAAGGGCAGCGAATTGCATATATGACATTGGTGGTATGGCAATTAGAAAATTGTTTTAGTTGGTAGGTATGGTCAGAGATGACATACTTTCTTATTGCTTGTAAGATCACAAACATTGCATGTTTGACATTTATAATGTCCGATAACAGGTGGCAACCCGCACATTGTTGTTACTGATTGTAAGCCTTTCTCTTTTTGAGGCCAAGTAATGGCATGGACCAATTTATCAGAAAGATTTTTACCTCTTTTATATGAAAATAGAGGGGGTTCTTGAAAGGGTCCAATATTACGAAGTAATGTCCAATTTCTTTTGACAATCTTATTTACCACATTACTGCAAGGACTGAAGGTGAATACAAATGGAATGTCAGTAATATTTCTCTATGATTGTACCATGCTCGCTTGGCAGCTCTCTTGACTAGAGGTTTAGGATAGCCCCTGCTGATCAATTTCTCAGATAAGAGATTAGCCTCACGAAAGTAATCCCTTCGCTATTTACAGTTCCTCCTAATACGGAGGAACTGACCATAGGCCAAACCATCACGTAAACCACAGTGATGGTAACTAGAATATAACAATATTGTGTTACGTTCTGTTGGTTTTCGGTACAAAAAAGTACCCAATAAGCCATCTCCTGCATGTAAAGTGAGGTCAAGAAAGGGTAAATCATTCATTCTGACATCGGAAGTAAAAGTAAGATGAGGTTGACAATTGTTGAGCCAATTGACGAACATGCTTAAATCATCACTCAGGCCATGCCAAAGGAGAAGAACATCGTCAATATAGCGACGTCACAATAATATCTTATTCAAAAAAGGATTTCGAATAGATAAAATGTAGGTTGTCTCTAGATGATATACATAGAGAACAGCAAAATTTGGAGCAAAACATGCACCCATTGAAACTCCTTTCACTTGAAGATAAAAAGTATCTTTGTATCTTTGTAAAGGAAGTAATTATAAAATTAGTGGGGATCTGAAAAGGTCTAGGGCGAGCATCCAACAGGTGCTCAATGACAGTCAGACCCTCAGCATGGGGAATGTTGGTATACAAAGATTCAATGTCGAGACCAGCCATAAGGTCTGTCTCGACATTGAATGGAAAGTCCTCAATGATATTTATCAAATGTGTGCTGTCACGAACATACGTATCAGTCAAGGGAATGAACTCCTTCAAGATGGAATCAATATAGATGAAGGGTGAAAACCCCAAACTTTTGAGGTGGTTCATTTCCCTACAGAGGATGGACTATACAGTGGAACATAGACCTGGGAGTAACCATGCAAATGCAGATGGACTCTCAAGATAGTTCCACTTAGAACATGAAGACTCAACTGGTCAAGGTTAGTTTAATGTCCCTGCGTTTGGAGGGGGGGGTTGTGTGGAGAGTAGGATCTGCTTCTTATACTTACCCCTACTTTTTGCTGATGTATCACTGTTATCGACTTAAACTGACTGAGATCCTGCTATTCAGGACCCCAGTCTATCTACTTTCTCCTCTAAATTCATTGCATGTAATTTTGGTACACTCCAGATTGGATTATGGGGTACTCTTATCAGTTCCTAGTATATGGTTCACCATGTACCCAGAGCATAGGTACCCCAGAGACCTTCCAGGGGCTGAAGCATGTATTTTGCCACCCCTGAGAGGCCATTCAAAATGGCACCACAGGTCTGCTACTGCAGCCTGTGTAAGGTGGTGCATGCACCCCTTACTCAGATATAGGTTACCTATATCTATTCTAAATCACTGCACATATAAACCTATCAGTCACCCCTTTGGCAGGCCTTATCAATCCTGAAGGCAGGGTGCTGGGTTTTATGTGAGAGGGTGCCCCTGCATGAGCAGAGCCCCCCCTGCAGCCTTCGGAACCTATTTTCCAGGGTTGTCTGTGATACAACCAACCATAAATATTTAAGTGCATTATAACCTTGCGGTAAATGCTAACTTTAAAACGGCTACTTAGAAACATGTCGTGTTTGGTGTCAAACACCTTGGAATCATACCTCCCCACCAGTAACTGGCGGGGGAGGTATGATTCCACCCTTCAAGAGGGACTCATGTGAAACACCGGTACACCCGGTACCAGCTTTCTCAACCTGGGCATCACAAAATGGATGCTGACAGCCACAGACACGAGCCTGCCCTCCTGCTGCTGAGCCAAGCATCGAGCAGGGGAAGGTTTCCTGTCACAGGGAGGTGTGACCACCTCCCAGACAGGCTTTAGTGTATTGGGGCTGGGTGGGTGCACTCTTAGAGTGCCAGAAAGTCTGCATTGGGGGCCCATTTGTTGCCCCTGTGCATAGTCCAGCTCAAACTGGTTGCAGGATCCATTTGCTCCTGCTCTGGCGCGAAACTGGACAAAGGATATGGGTGTAGCCACCCCTCTGTCCTGACCCTCCCCTAGGTGGGTCCCCAGAGTTAGTCCAACCCCTTCCTTGGGTCTAAAGTAGGAAACCTAACTACAGGACTTTGGATTTTACCTTGACTAAACTCTACAAGCAGAAACCAAGTACTTCGAGGGTCTACACTTCGCTAGACAACAGAAGAATCTCCCTTGGAGTAAAGGAGTTACTCCCCTGCAGCAGCAGACACCTAAACGCATCTGACCGGTTTGCATCTCCCGAGCTCCTGAGGACTCCGATGATTTTTGCAACACAGGAGGTGGGTTACAGAGCGTCTCTGAGGTTGATCTGCTCTCTCAGCAATCCTGAGAACAGTATCCCTCGTTGGGACCGTGCACTGTGTACTTTTGCAGCAGCATATGCTTTTTTGTGATTCCTGAGGCTGTGCTTTGGACTACGTGTAGTCTGGACCCTGAGCAGTATTCCCACCGAAGATCTCCGGCCTCCACTCCACGAGTGCTCTGTGGGCTGGTGCTTTGTGATTCAGCTCGAGGTCCCTTCGCGATCCCTGGTCCATTGGCCTGTGGTTCCTAGCGAGGGTCACTTTGAATTTCCTTGGGCTTCCCTGGTTTCTCCAGACGAGCCCTGACTCCCCATAGCTTGGAGTCCCCAGGACCTTGCTGGTCCTCACCGAAACTTGTTTCCTCTGCCCCCGTGGGTTGCATTTGCTAAGGCTTGTTGGTGGTCAATCCAGACACTGCCCGCTCAGCACTTGACATCCTTTGTGGGACAGCTCACCTCCAGACTTTGGTCATCGTCGACATCTCCTGGTCCCCGTGGCTGCAAAGTCAAGCATCCTATCTTCACACCTGAAGCACCCGACATCGGTGGGCATTCGTCTACCGAGCCCCTAATCACCCTCAAGTGACCCAGACTCTGTCCCCTCTGCTTTCAGGTTCTTCTCACCTTGGATCCAGGCTTGGATTCCACCGGCCACTTTTCATTTTTCCGGCAGCAGCACTTCTTCGCATCACTCCATTGAAAACGACGAGGGTTTCCGACACCAATTGACCCCTATGCACCCGGCTCCTCTGGGATAGGTAACACGGGTACCTCGGTACTCACAAGGGTGCTGGCCTTAGGACCTTCTATGTTCCAAAGGGTTTGCTTGAAGTCCTCTCCGAAGTGCACTTAAACTGTGATTTTCCAACTCTGACTTTCCCATAGAGTTGTATGGAGCTCTCGTCTGTGTTTGCAGACTGCACCCGTCCTCCGTGGGCTCCCTGTGTCACTCCTTTGGGTGGTTCCTTGGGGTGCTAGCGATTCTACGTGCTTTAGGCACTGTGTCTAGTGAATTCGTTGTTGTTATACCATTTTGTTAGTATATGGTTCGGTCTCCCACTGGAGCCCGCTGTGTATTGTGCTATTTACTGTTGTTCTATTGATTAAGTATTGTGTGCTTTGTGCTCTAATATCTTATAGAGATTAGTAGAGAGTGTTTAGTAATAAATACATATATTTTATATAACACTTGTGTGGTTCTCCTTTCATTTGATTACTCAGGAGATTCTGATCTGGTAAAACAAGCTGCTTTACATTCCTTCAAGACTTAGCCTGAAGGTTACTCTCCATAGCTACCACTAGGGTAGCTTTCATAAAGGTTATCTTTAACCTAATCACCATAAGGGTCGTTTGGACTGGTGCAAAGTGTTCACTTTAATTAGTGGACAGCATATGCCAGGTCAACTTCTCACAGACTGCTCCTTCAACATCCCCGCCCCCGGCAGTTATTTGGTGGATCACAGTGGGAGGTGAAGCTGACACATGGAAGTGATGAAACTGCTATCTTTTGGAATGCATTATTTTGTAATCTCTCAATTACACTCTTTTTGCTATAAATGTGTATCTCTAACCTCCGTCGAATCTTGTCTAACCAGCCAATAAATCATTTATCACTATGGTCAACAAGAATTTTATTACACAAAAAAAGTTCCATGTAAAATGCAATATATGATTGTGTGATAAATTATTTCATCGCCACCTAATAATCCCTAAGGGGTATAATTTTGTTTTAAAAATGTGTATTCACAAAGGATAGCGTAGCAAACGTGTTTGTGCTTTGATTTCCCTTTGCAGCGTGTGATAACAGATTGTAGCGCTCTACTTCACGTAGCCGATGGAATTACCTACACGGCAAATTTGCCTAGAGGCAAAGAGTCATAATAAGAGGGAGAGATAATGGCAGCTATTAATGTCTGGCAGCGACTGGGCTATACCTTTATGATCATAATTATTTCCCCCAAGCAGAGTTAAACACCCACCGGCCCTGTCTCCTTCACGTCTCTGCTCGAGTCTTGCAGTAAACTTATAATGCAGGCAAATAACAGTATTCGAATCATTGTTATTGGCTGAGCTTATTTTAGCTTTTCATACCGATTCCTAAAATCACTACATTCACCTTGAATAATAAAGCATTTGCTTCTTTTTTTCCTCACACAAAGGACCTTCAGACAAAACATGTTTAAGTGTTCTGAGAGCATTATAGCTTCAAACAGTTCCCGTTTTAGGACCTGCCTCATTAGTGGATCAATTATCATAAAATATTCACTACATTTATGTCCTGTCTCATTGAATCGACCTTTTATTTTGTGCCACAAGAAAATAAACAGAAAACACAGTAGATGACCAAGGAGAAAAGGAAAGCCGCTGACTGTCACAGAACTCCCTTGCAGGTATGGACGGCTAGAGCCATCCTTTCAGCCATTTTCAATGCTTCTGATATGCAGCCCTGGGTGATCTTCAGCTTCATCGGCTAATGAGAGAAAAATCAGCAAGATTCTCCTTTCATGGGTACCCCATCCAAAGAAGGCTATGGAAAAGCTTACTGGAAAATACAGCACGCTTACAACAGTATCCCTGGGGAAGAGATGACGCAAATTGCCTAAATGTGGTTGGTTATTTAATTTTGTTTTGTGTGTGTGGACTTGAGTGGTGAAATTGTTGCAGCCCAAAATTTTACCTCAGTAGAACGCCAATGGATTGATGAATCCGAGATGGTGTCAACCTCAGTTTCATTAGGCAATATGTCCCTGAAGTAAGGCACCTTATAACACATCACAAAATCAGAAATACAGTGAATTAACTAAAGGGTCCATCCAAACACTAACTTCTAGATCAATACATTTAAGTGTTTTATTACAAAATCCAAAAGATGCAGTACAGAATATAGGGTCTTAGCATGAAGCTTTTAGCAAACGGGCATTCAGATAAGTACAAAATCAAAATAATTATAAGTAGTGCTCCCATTTTTGTGATTTGACAAATTTTTACAGATAAATAAAGAGAGAAAACAATTTATTTTCATGTCTGTATTTAATTTTTAAATTCTGAAAAATACAGAAAACAGGTCTTCTTTTGATGATTTTTTCTACTGTCAGACACAAGTGCCATGTCAGTAGGTGTACATATTGAGAGGTCGGGGAGATGAAAAAGGACACTAGATTTCCTAATTAACCTTAATTAAGTGCAGATCTACAGTTATTTATGCTACTCTACAATGCAAGTTTTTTCAGATAACACTATTGCAATGTATACTGCTGAAACCTTTTGGACATTCAGTCAATGAATGTGGAAAAATATCCATAGCAGCTACATTTATACAGAAAACACAAAATAAAAATGGACAGCAGGCCTAGAACAATTGGAGCGTCTTCTGACTCATTCAAAATCAGGGTTTTCATAGAAAATCTTTTTGTAGAACAGAACAGAAAATGCAAATTCATCATTGTATGAGCAAGTATATCATCTTATTAACAAATCAAACACAGATTTGTTAAACATTATATTGCCTTATTGCCTAGCACCTAAGTACTATCCCACTACTTGAATATTGATTCTGCCCATGCAACAATGATGACATCCGGAGATGGTAGTACAAAGTAGATGCATGAAGAACAACAGACTATTATGGATCAATAAGGTACAGTGAGGTAGAAGAAGGTCCTTGACATAAAATACAATTTTGTGATCAAGCTAGGAAGATCGCTTCATGAACAGCAAGAACAATGTCAATGGAAATAAACAAACATGACTCTGCTTGATCATGTGCTGGAGAAATAATTAACAGTGAAATGTGCAGGGGGAAGACATCCATTTTGGAAAAATTGTCTCCCAGGTCTACTTTGAGGCCTGGTTAAAAAAAGTTCTGGAAAACACACTTCTACATGTCATAGGAAATTCGTTTAAAGAACAATAGCACAATATCAGTGTGTACACGTGTTATCGAAAGTAAAACTACATTCTGCAAGTTGTTAATGTTGAATAAAATTGCACAAAAATCTTTAACACAAAGCAGTGCAAAATGATGCAAAAAGAATCGAAGCAATTTCCTTGCTATTAGAAAGGCCTGCTGCTGTAGAGGAGATACTTATACAGGTAAGTTTCCAAATCAAAGTTATCTTTATTAACCACAACCCTGAAAGGCAGCTGTACAGATGAAAGTACAGAAAGGTGGCAGAAGGCATTCTGGAAAGAACGTAGAATCAGAACATCAGCTACTTGAACAATGCAAGCAACATTAAACACAATCTTCCTTTTAAAACAAATACAACAAATACACAAACTCTGGATAGCTAGTTGTTAAGGATTAGAACTACAAAATAAAAAAGAGAATACATCTAAGATATAGCACAGATGATTAACAAAGCTGAAATAGCAAAAGTAAAGGAGAGATACAATACATAAAACAATTACCGATTCATCCTGCAACAAGCTCATCAAATCTTTAAGGACATGCTAATTAAAAACCCTGACCTCGTCAAGCGTTCTATCAACATTTCACTCAGCACTCGTTTTGCCATCACTCTATCTCTTTCCCACCTCCACCTTCCCTACAAACACTGGAAGATGTTTGCATGGTTTTGAGACTTCCAGAGTGTGAACTTTTTGTACTTGTGAAACCAGTGGATGACCTGAAGAAGGACTCTCTGTTAAAAAATTATCCTCTCTATCCAAAAACTTCTCAGTCAAACATGCATATCTGTTGGACAGGGTACTTTCACAAGGCTGGTGAAATCTCCCAGGTAAACTGGCACTTACAATTGAACAAGCAAGACGTCGCTCAATGAACCTTCCCTTGTGTTTTGCTGACATTTGTTCTGCTTTTGATGCTGTGCAGAGGAACATCCTCTGGGTTAAGCTATCAAATTGGGGAATTTCTTCTAATCTCCTCAGACCGATTCATTTACTGTATACAGATACATGGAGAAGAGTTAGGTTGGGCCAAGGCACAACTATCTCGAAAAAAATACCAACAATGAATGGCCTAAAACAAGGCTGTGTCTTGGCCCCTCTCTTGTTCAATTTGTATTGCGCTGATATTTTTCCTGGTCTGAATAACATTAACTCGCAATCCCACGTCGGTGGCCAGCTTTAATGTCTCCCATCTTTTGTACACTGATGATATTATCTTGCTTAGCTACACAAAGGTGGGGCTTCAGCGGTTAATTAGCAAAACTGCTCAGTAAGCCTCGTCCCACAGGTTAAAAGTTAATTTAAGTGAAACATAAACAATGCTAGTGACAAATGGCATTGCAGCCCGCACAAATTTCTGTATAGAAGGGATCGGGTTTTAGTCAGTTCAAGAGTACAAATACTTGGGGGTAATATTTGATGCGAGGGGCTCATTTAAAAAACAGAGGGGTTCTGATCGGGGATTGGCCCTAAGACAGTTAGAATCCAAATGGATTTGTCGTCTGCGTGCCACTGTACTGGGACACAACTCCGATTCAGAGATGCACTATTTCCTTTAATTTAAAATACACCTTTTCCGATACTCCACTCCGCTAAATGGAATATGAAAAACAACTGTACTACCCATGGACTTACAATCGTTTGGGGGACAACTATTGTTGTATATAACAAAACTCGCCCTAGCTGGGTTTACGTGGGGTCTCTTTATCTTTTATTATTATTTTTTACCTTTTATATTTTTTACTTTTTATTATTCATTTGTTATTTCTTCATTACTTATTCTTCACTTTTTATTTTCAATTTTTGTATTATTGGTATTTCCTTTGCAGGATTAATGTGATTTTTGGGTGTATAAAGATATTATGCACCATACAGTGCTCATTTCATCAGTATCCTTCTCTCTCTCCCCTTTTTTCCCTCTGTAGCTGCATCCTTATAACTTGTATATTAAATTGTGGGCATAAAATGATTTTAAGGTTATCTATCTTTACCATGCCTGTATTTCCTAATGTACTTTTAAATTACTTCTAAATTATTTCCACTTCAACCTGGTGGTGTCCTCGTACTTGCATTTTCTCATCTTACACCATGTTTTGGATGGGTTATCCTACCAGTCCATCATGGCGGCTCCATTCTACCGCCCCTCGACAGTATCACGTGACCCGCGACGTCAGGTGACCCGCGACGTCAGGTGATCGACTCTCCCTATGGGCGTTAGATGTTGTATTTTTAAACATGGCCCGGTGCGGTTTTCCTCGCTTTCTGCATTTTGCTGTTATACTTTCTGAGGACGGGTTGGAGATATTGGATTTCAAGGTAAGAGCCGCTCGTGCTTTTGGTGGTTTGGGATATATCTGGAGCACATAGTACTTATGTGGATATGTCTTTAGCCATTCCGTAACGTTTTTTCCATATAAGATGGCTCATACACGGAAACGCGTTTACTGCCGCTTTGGGTGTTGTGTGCAACACACATTTATTACCCAGAATTTCACTCCAGGCAGATTTCCTGATATCAGTGGACTGTCAGTGGACGGATATGCGTCTACTGTGACTTTGGGTGGTGTGTATAGTACACAGTTATCACTCAGAGATCCACTCCTTACAGACTTCCTTATATTAGCCGATTGTTTATTTTTAAGTACCCTTTGTCTTCTTCACCACGGTAACGTGGTTTTTGCCGTTTTGGGATATATGTACAGTACGCAGTCTTGAGTTATTTGGTCACGTTCTTTCAAGATATAATAGCCCACGCCCCTTATATATGAATATGCGGCTATTGCTGTTTTGGGGGATGTGTGTAGCACGCAGCAATTACTCAGATACTAACCCCTTACAGACTCTCTGATATTAGCGGACTGTTTGCTTTCAAGCATTTATTTGATATATTTTTAACATGTGGCACCGTTCTGTACTACTTAAGAAGGCAGCCTCTCTTAGAGCCGGCATTTATTGTTAGATCTTGGTACTGGTTGGTTGGAACTTATTTACTATATATATATATATATTATGGCCACACTTTGCTCTTCCATATTATTTTGGGGCCATGGCCATCTTGATAGCCTATGTTCGATATTGGTGTGAAGGGTTTGATCTTGCTACACCTCCAACTGGCCCGTGTTTTATTTTCTTCTGGTACTACATTGTACATCTATCATTGGTTACTCGTACCATAAATATATTAGAGAATTTGATTTTAGTCTTGGGGTGCAATTAGCATTTTAGTTATTTGTTATGCTTTTTCTTTTAGAATATTGGAATCCTTGATATTTTTGTGCTCGTATTACGGAGCCGTCACTTTGGTCACCTGCATTTTAAAGCTGCACATGCTGTCGCGGTGACTCTTCCTGTTCTGAATTTTAATAAAAGACGAAGCCATATTATATCCTTACTATTGGTAAGTCCACGCTTATTACTTTGAGATACTGTTAGCACATCTTATTCTTCTTTCTTTTTTGAACGCTTTACTTGTGATACTGGGCTGTCTTGTTTCCAAAACTTTTCATATATATATAAACTTTTTTAATACAGATATACTTACCATCTGATTACTGATTGTGAATATATACTTTTCACACATGCGGGACATCATTACGTTGTATCCCGTACTACGTTGTTTGTCTAACGGAAGCCTGCTTTTGGTGAGTTTTCTTGCAATATTTCATATTGCTTATTGGTTGACCATTTCTACTGGTTTTTAACCCCTCCCCCCAAACTCCCCCCTTCCCCCCCTCTTTCTCGTCTTTCCTTTTTCTTTTTTCTTTTCCCCTCTCTCCTTTTCTTTCCCCTCTCTTATAGAAGTTTGTGGTTATTTTTTGGGGAATGATTTCTTGCCTCATATACAAAAATCAACTCCTCCCAACCACATACTAGGGATAGGCACCTTAAAATGGGTGCTGACGATGTCTGAATGTTTTATATATTTTTTCCATATGCGTGTATGCAGTATTTTTATTGTACAATATACATGTGATATAAATGTTGTTTTGTGCTTTATTCATTTATGATATAAATGTTGTGATGTTTTTTCTTTGGCAAATTTGTCCTTTTTGTGAATTTTTTGATGTCGTTCTCATCTATTTATATATTTTTTTCAATTGATGTATTACTTATCTCTGGTAGCTTTGAAAAAAATCGACTATCGGATAGAATGTATTGTTGTGTCATGTGATGTTCTGTGGTGTTTTTGGTATTTAAATGTGGTTATGTTGCATGTTTTCAGCCTTGAAGAAGTTCCAGTGTGGAACGAAACGCGTTGGCTGCAAGTCTTTTTACAAGAAAATTAAAAGAATATTTCAAAGATATTGTTTGAACCTGGACTTCTTACTGGTGCACCTTCCTCTTTTGCCTTTCTCTGATGATATTATCTTGCTTAGCTACACAAAGGTGGGGCTTCAGCGGTTAATTAGCAAAACTGCTCAGTAAGCCTCGTCCCACAGGTTAAAAGTTAATTTAAGTAAAACATAAACAATGCTAGTGACAAATGGCATAGCAGCCCGCACAAATTTCTGTATAGAAGGCATCGGGTTTTAGTCAGTTCAAGAGTACAAATACTTGGGGGTAATATTTGATGCGAAGGGCTCATTTAAAAAACAGTGCGCTGCGATGCAAAGAAGGACTAACTCCTTAATCGTAGCGTTTGCTTCCCTACGAAATGCCTTAAAAGGCCTGGCACTCAAGCCATTACTACAAGTTATGACAGCCAAACATGTTCCATCTCTGACGTATGGCGTGGAGATTTTGAGAGGGAAGGCTGAGAAAACTCTCGTGGTAGGGACCTATCTTCTCCTGTTTAATTGCCCACCGCAGGCTTCGCCGGCAAAATCCGATTTGAGTTTGGCCTTTTCAGCTGCTATATTTCAAATTAAAAGCCATTAAAATACCTTATCCCAAAACCTATCTCTTAAACAATTGCTCCATCGAAGTGAAGAAAATTGATGTTTCAATGTTATATTTGTTTTTTTTTGCTAGTGCATCTTTGTGAATAACTAATTTTTGCTTTTTGTGTGAAAAATTAATATTTCGGCTGCACCTTACTTTGCAAGGCTCCTTAGAACGAGTTTCATGATATTTCACCTTGTGCATTTTTACAAAGCTAAACGGTGTTATGGAAGTACCAGCATAACCATTGTACCACAAACATTTTTATTACATCTGCTAAATATGGATGTGCAGTACCACACACCTCTTTTGAAACAACAGATCTTGAGGGGGTACATCTGTTACAGACCTTGAAGAGGAGGAAGGAGCAGCTATTGAAATCACTTGTGTCCTTGTTGGACAGACTCATGGGCTGGCTCAAAGCCTCTCACATGGAGGATATTAATATTTTGAGCAGTCTGTAATGCAGTCATAACTGGTATGAACTAATGCAGTGCAGCCATTGGTGGGAGTATTATGGCAGATGCGAGAAACGGGGGTTATTGGCCAATGGGAGTGTTAACTCCTCTCAAGCAACAATCACAATACTTGTTACGGTGAACCACAAAAGCCACTAAATTAACCTGTGCTGAACCCCTTGTAGCCTGGCACAAAAGTAGTCAGGCTTAACTTAGAGGCAGTGTGTAAAGCATTTGTGCAGCACAAAACCAGTACTAAAGTGACACATAACACAAGAAAATCCCACACCAGTTTAACAAAATAGAGTACAATTTAATAAATAAAATGAGACCAAAACAACAAAAATCCAGTCAGTACATCAGAGATATGCAATTACAAAGATTTAAGTGAACATAGAGCCTAAATACATGAAGTGCCATTCGCGATTGTTCAGGCGACTGTGATAGAGTGTGAGCCAGATTTAGGGATCAGGATTGAACCGCTGGAAAATTTACCTTCTCAAACTACAGCGCAAAGAGTCCAGTTTTCTGTGGAAGAGCCACAAGGATCACAGAGAGTGTTACATATGATCATCGCCATAGAGCGAAGATCCTGTCAAGCTTTTTGGATGGTTGTTGCTGGAGCCTTGAGTTGGTGGTCAATGCGGGCTGTTGATGCCGTAGCACGAAGTTCATATATGGAATTGCTAATCGGCTCTTGTAGTCCGTGAAGCGCATAGTCTGGTTCACCAGAGCTTCGCATTGGCTATTGTTAGAATCCGGGTTCTCTGGTTGGCACAGGTAGGTACTTGTGACAAGCAGGGAACCTTTCCTCTAGTCAGGATAAGGGGGTACACTCCTAAAATAACCCCCACTTACCCTCTAGGTAGCTTGGTGTGAGCAGACAAGGCTTATCTCAGAGCGTTATAGGTTAAGCATTTGTGAACACATACAGTAACCAAGTGACAACACTACAAATAGAGACCACACAGGTTTTATATTAAAAATAAGGATTCTTTATATAGAGTTACACAAGACCATTAAACGTCAAAAATACACAATACTGTTACTTTAGATGGTAGAATTTTGCTTAGTTCTCTTAAGTTCTTAAATGCGACACTTTAAGTCAATGTACCTTTTAGATGCGACACGCAAGGCAACGAAAGTGTTGCAACGATGTTGATGCAATGAAGTTTTTGGTGCAAAGAAATAAAGACGTGAAGATCTTCCAGATGCGTTACGCTTCTCCGATGTTGCGAGAAGACTCGACTCGATGCGTCAGCTACAGCGGAGTCACCCTTTATGCGATGCGACGACAGCGTCCTTGGCAGCGGCACTCTTCTCCGACGTTTGCGAGACGCTTCCGCTCTATGCGATGTTGCAGCGGCTACACCCATTTACGCGGTGCGACGACAGCAGCTCCGATGGCGGCACGCTTCTCCGTGGATGCGAGGCGCTTTTCTTGATGCGGTGCAATGCGACAGCTACGATGGCTGCAATGGCGACACGCTTCTTCCTCGATGCAAGACTCTTCTCTTGATGCGGTGCGATGCGTCAGCTACGATGGCTGCGATGGCGACACGCTTCTTCGACGTTGCGAGACACTTCTTGGATGATGCGAGACGCTTCCGCTCGATGCGATGCTGCAGCAGCGACACACTTTACAAGATGCGACGACAGCAGCTCCGATGGCAGCACGCTTCTCCTCCTTGAGTCGCGCTTCCAGCTCCTTGCGACACTCAGTCCCTCAGAAGGCCCAACAACAGCAGCAGGCACTTCCAAAGAACTCTGGGGAGCTGGGGGGTGAAGTCTGTTGTTCCTGAGACTTCAGCAGGAGGCAAGCTCTATTCCAAGCTCTTGGAGATCTTTTTAAGCACAAGTTGAAATAAAGTCTTTTGTAGTCTTTCTCCTCTCCTTCAGCAGCAAGGCAACCACTGCAGTCCAATCCCCCAGGTCAGCGACAGTACTCCTCCTTACAGCTTTCCCAGTTCCTTCTCCTCAGGCAGAGGTTCTTCTTGTCAAACAGGATCTAATTTCTTGGGAGCAGGGTCCCAATACTTATACCCCTAATTCCTTTGTTCCTCTGGGGTAGAGGGGCCTGTCCCAGTCCAAACCAGTTCCTGAGCACTTTGTTGACATGACTCTGACTTTCTATTCAGGGTGCAGGGCAGAGACATCAGCCGCTCCACAGGAGGTGGAGCCAGCATTGTGGTGGCAGAGCACAGCCCTATTCAGAGTCCAGGTGCACTCCTCCCACCCATCTGGATGTCAATCTCTCTATTCACCACCAGGCTACCTAGCCCTGCCCCTCTGGGTTTCCCCAGCCCTGTCACTCACACAAACCAGACAGGCAGATACACATCATAGCAGAGGCGGGCTGAAATTGTTAGGCAAGCAAATATCAACTTTCTAAAAGTGGTATTTGCAAACACAGAATATTAAAATAAACTTTACTAAAATATGTATTTTATTATTCTGAGTTCAGGCATACTACACTCGAACTTCTACCATGTTCCCTGGGGCTGTTAGGATCATAGGATGTAACAATTCTGACAGCCCATTCTGGCCTATGGGAACAGGTAGCCGTGCAATAGTGAAAAACAAAAATTGCTGTAATTCACTATTAGGACATGCCACACACATCAGGGCTTGTCCTACCTTATGCTTACAATGCACCCTGCCCTTGGGCCTACCATAGGGGTGACTGATATGAAGTTATGGGAAGGTTTAGGGACTGGCAAGTGGGTGCACTTGTCCGGTCAGCATGACAGTACCAGACTGCACACAGGTTCTGCAATGGCAGACCTTAGACACATTTTACTAGGCCGCTTCTGTGGGTGGCACAACCAGTGCTGCAAGCCCACCAGCAGCATTTGTATTTACAAGCCCTGGGCACTCCTGGTGCACTTTACTGGGGTCTGACAGTAAACCAAATAACACAATAACAACGAGAGGGTGAGGGACAGTCACTCTTGATCCCCCATGGTTAACGGTACATCAACAACAAAAGAGTGAACAAAGTAAGGAGCAAAATAGGAGTAACAGCGTGAGCAAAAAGTTGTGTTTTTAAGAGAACCCTCACTCACCAACCTGGTTGGTGACATGCTTCATCATCGGGTTCCACCAGAGAGGCCGAATGCCTCTCTGGTGTGCTACAACGCCTGAACTACAGCGGAGCTGGTTTTTGATGGAAAGGGGAGTGAAAAATTTAAAAGGTGAGTGGTTTTAACCAATAACCAATTTAATTCTGGCAAACCAAATACCGAACTAAAAACAAGTGGGTTGGACAGAAGCCGGCCAATTAGGTGGGACACGGCTTATCCAAAAGGGGGGAAGGTCAACATGTTTCTGCTTAATGAGCCCAGTCGGCTAAGCATTCATCAGGACCATAGGGAACACCACGGCGGTATGCACACGCTAAGGTGCACCCAGACCAGTGGTGTGTTTGAGCGGTAAGACTCACTGTTTTACCGCAAGAGCCATCCTGTAATTAAGGGGCTAGTAACGCCTGTAAAGGGAAAAAACAGACATAACACACATAAAGACATATACAG
This sequence comes from Triturus cristatus, assembly GCF_964204655.1. Classification (NCBI taxonomy): domain Eukaryota; kingdom Metazoa; phylum Chordata; class Amphibia; order Caudata; family Salamandridae; genus Triturus; species Triturus cristatus. The sequence goes on from NC_140584.1 coordinate 609,055,466, forward strand.
ATAGACACATTGTGTCACTTGAATATCTTATGCTTTACGTGATTCAGGTGAACACAATTGGTAGGCCCATGCTGTGAAGGGGGAGTGGGTGTCAAATAACGTTAAGTGGTTATCAAGACTCCCACACAAAAAGAGTGGTGCTCTGTGTGAGCTGTGGGACCTGTACTTTTATCAGCGTGTTTTCGTAGTGGTCCTGCGCACAAGTTGTGTCAGTGAAGTCAATAAAACAATGTATTGACTAGCCGGCCAGCGATGTGCTGTCGGCGTAGGCTGTAGTAGCCGTAGTGCTTGCCTTTAAAAATATATACATATATACATATAGCGGACTCGTGCAAGTGGAGTACATGCTGAAATGAGCACACATGGTGTTTGCCAGGCGCCGTTGCTCCAGTGCATGACTATCAATTTGGTATTTAAAAACAACAACAACATGGAAAAAAGGGGGCTGAACTCTTACTCAGTAAACCAGTATTTGTTGCGTCATGGGTCCGAGGGGGGGGTAGTGAGCTATAGTATCTATGGGAGTAGATAAATAAGAGAACCTTGTTGGTCTGGGTACTCGTAAGAGAAACTCACTGGGACCAGAGGGACGCGATGGTAAAGGGAAACTACTTACTTCCATGCTCGCACACTCCCGCAAGGTACCTGGATCAGTCCTGCTCGGCCCGGATCTTGGTGAGTATGGAGTGAGAGCCGGAATAAATACAAATGCAAACCTATCACGTGATGCGGAGACGCGTGTCACGTGATAGCAACAGCGTCCGTAAACGCGTGACATCATCAACAGGTGCGTGTGTTAGCGGCCGAGCCCTCAGACCTAGTCCCATTAGGATTGGTTGACTAAGATGTGGTGGGCTGAAGTAGGATATGCTAGTTTTTACAGGGAGCATGACAAATAATGGCGAAAATACTTCGTCATAATTATTTATGTTTGAAAATAGTCGGTGATTATTGACTACTTAAACATGCCACGTAATGCCTGAAAACTGTTCAAAAGAATTACACTTTACGGGTGGATCCCCTAAGTGAAAACTGGTTTCAAGAGGAAATTAACGAGAGGCGCTTTGTGTATTGTATCTATTGGTGACCCACTGCATTGGTCAGTTCCAATGAGAAACACAACAGAGGGGGTCTAAAGAAATCCTAGGCAGTGCTACAAAGAGGCCATCAAGGTGTTAGTCCTAATGGTGGAAATCAACCCATATTTCAATTCTTCAAGACGGAGTTCCACGGGATGTTATCATTAAGACCTGTGAGGTGAGTAGAAAGGCGATAGACCCACCTTTGCTCTTTTTCAAAGAGTAGCTGCTGAGTATTTTGTCCTGGTTTCAATTTTTCAATGATTGACCAGGTCATATCGTTCGTGGTGTGATTGGCCAAAAGAAAATGTTCTGTCAATTTTGTGCTTAGTTTTCGACAGCGAATGGTACTGCGATGTTCGCATATGCGCTGCTTAATTTTCCTCCCTGTCATCCCGACGTATCTTAGTCCGCATGGACAGGTGATGAGGTAAACCACGTCTGTAGAATTGCAGTTTGTGTGCGTTCTCTGCACCCATTGTTTCCCTGGTTCAAGTTCAAGGTGTTTCGAGGGGGAAGTCAGGTGGCAGACGCTACATGAGCCGCAAGGGTAGTGACCAACAATAGGAGGGAGGCCCCACGCACTAGTAATAGACTGGTTTTGATCTTTGTCTGATATCTTAGGGCGAGTGTGGACCAAGGCATCCTTTAAACTCCTTGCTCTTTTGTAAGAGAATAAAGGTTTATCCCAGTTGTGCTTGTTGCTCGTCAGGATATTCCAGTGCTTCTTAATGGACTTGCTGACTGCGTTTGATGCTGCATTGAAAGTTGTTACACAAGTGAGAGGTATGGAATCCTGATCATCTCTCACATGGTCTTCTAGTAGAGCGTCTCGATTTTGATTCCGGGCCCGCTTGTTGCTCCTGGAAAGGATTCTGTCAGGGTAACCCCGAAATTTCAATTTCGATGTAAGCTCTTGTGCTTGTTTCTTGTATGTAGACACTTCGCTACAGTTCCGTCGGAGACGCAAAAATTGCCCAAAGGGGAGGTTTTCCCTAAGAGGGCGAGGGTGGTAGCTGGAAAAGTGTAACAGATTATTCTTTGCCGTCGGTTTATGGTGAGTTCTGGTTTGGAGGGTATCACCTGTTCTGGTGATTACCACATCAAGGAAGATCATCTCATCCTTGTCATGTGTGTGGGTGAATCTGAGATGGGGATCGCAAGTATTTATCCATCCAAAGAAATCTCTGAGGCGGTCCTCAGAGCCCTGCCAAATGATCAGCACATCGTCAATGTACCTTTTCCAAAAGAAGAGGCTTGACAGAAAAGGGTTGTTGGGATCCAAAATGAATTTTCTTTCGAAGTCAAAAACATACAACCCGGCTACCGAAGGCGCAAAAGTGCTGCCCATTGAAGTTCCTGTGATTTGTTGAAAAAGGTCACCCTTATATTCGAAGAAGTTCCTCTTCAGTGCGAGAGTGGCACAGCTGACAATGAATTCTCGCGGGGTCGTGTAGTTCCAAACACTGGACTCAAGGGTGTGTCTCACGACATTGATGGTGTCATCCTGCGGGATGCAGGTGTACAAACTTTCGATATCCATTGTCACAAGGAAGGATACACCTTCCGGGAGAACCATCCCTTGGAGTAGTGATAACAGACTTTTGGTGTCTTTCAGATAGGTGCTTGTTGATTGAATCAGTGGTTTCAGAAAGAAATCACAGTAACGTGACAGGGGTTCCAGCAATGAGCCAATCCCTGACACAATGGGTCGGCCAGGGGGTGGTATCTTGTTCTTGTGCGTTTTTGGTAGGGTATAGAAATAAGGGATCTTGCCCTCACTAGTAGTGAGGAAAGTCGCTTCTTGTTTGGTAATATCGCCATTAGTTTCGGCGTCATTAATCAAATCATGAATGATACCTTGGAGTTCCAAGGACGGATTCGTAGTCAAAGGTTTATAACTAATGGGATCATTAAGGAGGCGTCTACATTCCCTGTCGTAGGCAGTGGTATCCTGAATGACTACTCCTCCACCCTTGTCTGCCGGTTTTATCACGATGTCCGTGTTTGACTGCAGAGAGAGAAGCGCTTGAAATTCGCCCGCCGTCATGTTCTTGAAACGGTCGGGTTCAATGAAGGCTTCGACATCGTTAGAAACCGCCTGTTCGAATGCTGTGATTTCCGGCGGTATAGAGTGTGGGGGAGGTGTAAAGTTGGATTTGATCTTGAATCCAGTATCACTTGACGGAGAGTCGGTACTGTCCAAAGGTATTTTCTCAAAAAAACTTTTGAGCTTGAGTTTCCTGAAAAAGTTGGAAAGTTCGCATCTTAGTTTAAAGCGATCAAAATTTGCTGTAGGTATGAAACCTAGCCCTTTCTCCAGGACTGAAGTTTCATCGGTCGTAAGTGTTACGGATGATAAATTAGTGATCAGACTCATTGGTTGCTGGGGCCTGCCCGTTGTGTCTTGCTCCTCGTGTTGTCCCCCACTGCTTCGTCTTGCTGCCAATGGACCTGAGTGGAGCCTCTTCTTCGGCCCCTGCCTCTCCTGCCCCTCTCTAAAAAAGGAGGGCGGTATTGGTTCTGCTGGAACTGTGGAGGTGGAAAGAAACCAGGGTTCCAACCCATCATCGGGTGGAACGGGGGTGGTTGAAAAGGGGGTTGTTGGTATGGAAGCCAAGACTGGTTATTGTATTGTCGTCTGTTTCTTCCTCTCCCCCGCTGTCGAGCTTTGTAGCTGCCACTGCTTGAATCACTACCAGTGGATTCATCAGCTGAACTGTCAGTGCCGAAATCATTTTTGGTCGGCGGAGTATAGTCTGGGCTAGTGTAAGGATATGCTCGCACATAGGACCATTTGGACAGATCTTTCTGGAACTTTTGGGCTTTTGAGTGAGTGAGAGAGTCTTTGTATTCAGTCATTTCTCTGTTGAGTTCTTCTAGTCGTTTCTTAAATCCCACTAGTGTCGATTTGAAATGGGTTTCCGTTAGTTGGATTTCCACCATTATGGCCTCTGAGAGCCTCAGTGCTGTTTTAATAATCAGCACCAGCCAATCCCTGGTGCAGTGCCAGGCAATTTGGGCCCATTCCTTCCTAAACTGTGCATCATCTAGGAAAATTCGGGGGGCATTGGTGACCAGTAAACCTTTGGGTGCTATATTGTTCCTGAGATATTCTGTAAGGATTGTGCCGTGGAGAATAGTGCGTATCCGTCCCCGTTTCTGCTCACTTAATTTATCCCACTCAGTGGTTTGTGAAATAGTTTGAGCAATAGAAGGATCAGAAAACAGTGAGGGATCTGCCAAAAGGGCATCTACTTCCTCATTGGAGTAAGAGAGGCCCAGGTTATCCATGATGTTGTGTTGAAGAGTCGCTAAATATAAAGGCAAAAAAAGGGAAAAATACCCTCGCAGCTGTGCGCTGCCAAATATCACAATAACAACGAGAGGGTGAGGGACAGTCACTCTTGATCCCCCATGGTTAACGGTACATCAACAACAAAAGAGTGAACAAAGTAAGGAGCAAAATAGGAGTAACAGCGTGAGCAAAAAGTTGTGTTTTTAAGAGAACCCTCACTCACCAACCTGGTTGGTGACATGCTTCATCATCGGGTTCCACCAGAGAGGCCGAATGCCTCTCTGGTGTGCTACAACGCCTGAACTACAGCGGAGCTGGTTTTTGATGGAAAGGGGAGTGAAAAATTTAAAAGGTGAGTGGTTTTAACCAATAACCAATTTAATTCTGGCAAACCAAATACCGAACTAAAAACAAGTGGGTTGGACAGAAGCCGGCCAATTAGGTGGGACACGGCTTATCCAAAAGGGGGGAAGGTCAACATGTTTCTGCTTAATGAGCCCAGTCGGCTAAGCATTCATCAGGACCATAGGGAACACCACGGCGGTATGCACACGCTAAGGTGCACCCAGACCAGTGGTGTGTTTGAGCGGTAAGACTCACTGTTTTACCGCAAGAGCCATCCTGTAATTAAGGGGCTAGTAACGCCTGTAAAGGGAAAAAACAGACATAACACACATAAAGACATATACAGATAGACACATTGTGTCACTTGAATATCTTATGCTTTACGTGATTCAGGTGAACACAATTGGTAGGCCCATGCTGTGAAGGGGGAGTGGGTGTCAAATAACGTTAAGTGGTTATCAAGACTCCCACACAAAAAGAGTGGTGCTCTGTGTGAGCTGTGGGACCTGTACTTTTATCAGCGTGTTTTCGTAGTGGTCCTGCGCACAAGTTGTGTCAGTGAAGTCAATAAAACAATGTATTGACTAGCCGGCCAGCGATGTGCTGTCGGCGTAGGCTGTAGTAGCCGTAGTGCTTGCCTTTAAAAATATATACATATATACATATAGCGGACTCGTGCAAGTGGAGTACATGCTGAAATGAGCACACATGGTGTTTGCCAGGCGCCGTTGCTCCAGTGCATGACTATCAATTTGGTATTTAAAAACAACAACAACATGGAAAAAAGGGGGCTGAACTCTTACTCAGTAAACCAGTATTTGTTGCGTCATGGGTCCGAGGGGGGGGTAGTGAGCTATAGTATCTATGGGAGTAGATAAATAAGAGAACCTTGTTGGTCTGGGTACTCGTAAGAGAAACTCACTGGGACCAGAGGGACGCGATGGTAAAGGGAAACTACTTACTTCCATGCTCGCACACTCCCGCAAGGTACCTGGATCAGTCCTGCTCGGCCCGGATCTTGGTGAGTATGGAGTGAGAGCCGGAATAAATACAAATGCAAACCTATCACGTGATGCGGAGACGCGTGTCACGTGATAGCAACAGCGTCCGTAAACGCGTGACATCATCAACAGGTGCGTGTGTTAGCGGCCGAGCCCTCAGACCTAGTCCCATTAGGATTGGTTGACTAAGATGTGGTGGGCTGAAGTAGGATATGCTAGTTTTTACAGGGAGCATGACAAATAATGGCGAAAATACTTCGTCATAATTATTTATGTTTGAAAATAGTCGGTGATTATTGACTACTTAAACATGCCACGTAATGCCTGAAAACTGTTCAAAAGAATTACACTTTACGGGTGGATCCCCTAAGTGAAAACTGGTTTCAAGAGGAAATTAACGAGAGGCGCTTTGTGTATTGTATCTATTGGTGACCCACTGCATTGGTCAGTTCCAATGAGAAACACAACAGAGGGGGTCTAAAGAAATCCTAGGCAGTGCTACAAAGAGGCCATCAAGGTGTTAGTCCTAATGGTGGAAATCAACCCATATTTCAATTCTTCAAGACGGAGTTCCACGGGATGTTATCATTAAGACCTGTGAGGTGAGTAGAAAGGCGATAGACCCACCTTTGCTCTTTTTCAAAGAGTAGCTGCTGAGTATTTTGTCCTGGTTTCAATTTTTCAATGATTGACCAGGTCATATCGTTCGTGGTGTGATTGGCCAAAAGAAAATGTTCTGTCAATTTTGTGCTTAGTTTTCGACAGCGAATGGTACTGCGATGTTCGCATATGCGCTGCTTAATTTTCCTCCCTGTCATCCCGACGTATCTTAGTCCGCATGGACAGGTGATGAGGTAAACCACGTCTGTAGAATTGCAGTTTGTGTGCGTTCTCTGCACCCATTGTTTCCCTGGTTCAAGTTCAAGGTGTTTCGAGGGGGAAGTCAGGTGGCAGACGCTACATGAGCCGCAAGGGTAGTGACCAACAATAGGAGGGAGGCCCCACGCACTAGTAATAGACTGGTTTTGATCTTTGTCTGATATCTTAGGGCGAGTGTGGACCAAGGCATCCTTTAAACTCCTTGCTCTTTTGTAAGAGAATAAAGGTTTATCCCAGTTGTGCTTGTTGCTCGTCAGGATATTCCAGTGCTTCTTAATGGACTTGCTGACTGCGTTTGATGCTGCATTGAAAGTTGTTACACAAGTGAGAGGTATGGAATCCTGATCATCTCTCACATGGTCTTCTAGTAGAGCGTCTCGATTTTGATTCCGGGCCCGCTTGTTGCTCCTGGAAAGGATTCTGTCAGGGTAACCCCGAAATTTCAATTTCGATGTAAGCTCTTGTGCTTGTTTCTTGTATGTAGACACTTCGCTACAGTTCCGTCGGAGACGCAAAAATTGCCCAAAGGGGAGGTTTTCCCTAAGAGGGCGAGGGTGGTAGCTGGAAAAGTGTAACAGATTATTCTTTGCCGTCGGTTTATGGTGAGTTCTGGTTTGGAGGGTATCACCTGTTCTGGTGATTACCACATCAAGGAAGATCATCTCATCCTTGTCATGTGTGTGGGTGAATCTGAGATGGGGATCGCAAGTATTTATCCATCCAAAGAAATCTCTGAGGCGGTCCTCAGAGCCCTGCCAAATGATCAGCACATCGTCAATGTACCTTTTCCAAAAGAAGAGGCTTGACAGAAAAGGGTTGTTGGGATCCAAAATGAATTTTCTTTCGAAGTCAAAAACATACAACCCGGCTACCGAAGGCGCAAAAGTGCTGCCCATTGAAGTTCCTGTGATTTGTTGAAAAAGGTCACCCTTATATTCGAAGAAGTTCCTCTTCAGTGCGAGAGTGGCACAGCTGACAATGAATTCTCGCGGGGTCGTGTAGTTCCAAACACTGGACTCAAGGGTGTGTCTCACGACATTGATGGTGTCATCCTGCGGGATGCAGGTGTACAAACTTTCGATATCCATTGTCACAAGGAAGGATACACCTTCCGGGAGAACCATCCCTTGGAGTAGTGATAACAGACTTTTGGTGTCTTTCAGATAGGTGCTTGTTGATTGAATCAGTGGTTTCAGAAAGAAATCACAGTAACGTGACAGGGGTTCCAGCAATGAGCCAATCCCTGACACAATGGGTCGGCCAGGGGGTGGTATCTTGTTCTTGTGCGTTTTTGGTAGGGTATAGAAATAAGGGATCTTGCCCTCACTAGTAGTGAGGAAAGTCGCTTCTTGTTTGGTAATATCGCCATTAGTTTCGGCGTCATTAATCAAATCATGAATGATACCTTGGAGTTCCAAGGACGGATTCGTAGTCAAAGGTTTATAACTAATGGGATCATTAAGGAGGCGTCTACATTCCCTGTCGTAGGCAGTGGTATCCTGAATGACTACTCCTCCACCCTTGTCTGCCGGTTTTATCACGATGTCCGTGTTTGACTGCAGAGAGAGAAGCGCTTGAAATTCGCCCGCCGTCATGTTCTTGAAACGGTCGGGTTCAATGAAGGCTTCGACATCGTTAGAAACCGCCTGTTCGAATGCTGTGATTTCCGGCGGTATAGAGTGTGGGGGAGGTGTAAAGTTGGATTTGATCTTGAATCCAGTATCACTTGACGGAGAGTCGGTACTGTCCAAAGGTATTTTCTCAAAAAAACTTTTGAGCTTGAGTTTCCTGAAAAAGTTGGAAAGTTCGCATCTTAGTTTAAAGCGATCAAAATTTGCTGTAGGTATGAAACCTAGCCCTTTCTCCAGGACTGAAGTTTCATCGGTCGTAAGTGTTACGGATGATAAATTAGTGATCAGACTCATTGGTTGCTGGGGCCTGCCCGTTGTGTCTTGCTCCTCGTGTTGTCCCCCACTGCTTCGTCTTGCTGCCAATGGACCTGAGTGGAGCCTCTTCTTCGGCCCCTGCCTCTCCTGCCCCTCTCTAAAAAAGGAGGGCGGTATTGGTTCTGCTGGAACTGTGGAGGTGGAAAGAAACCAGGGTTCCAACCCATCATCGGGTGGAACGGGGGTGGTTGAAAAGGGGGTTGTTGGTATGGAAGCCAAGACTGGTTATTGTATTGTCGTCTGTTTCTTCCTCTCCCCCGCTGTCGAGCTTTGTAGCTGCCACTGCTTGAATCACTACCAGTGGATTCATCAGCTGAACTGTCAGTGCCGAAATCATTTTTGGTCGGCGGAGTATAGTCTGGGCTAGTGTAAGGATATGCTCGCACATAGGACCATTTGGACAGATCTTTCTGGAACTTTTGGGCTTTTGAGTGAGTGAGAGAGTCTTTGTATTCAGTCATTTCTCTGTTGAGTTCTTCTAGTCGTTTCTTAAATCCCACTAGTGTCGATTTGAAATGGGTTTCCGTTAGTTGGATTTCCACCATTATGGCCTCTGAGAGCCTCAGTGCTGTTTTAATAATCAGCACCAGCCAATCCCTGGTGCAGTGCCAGGCAATTTGGGCCCATTCCTTCCTAAACTGTGCATCATCTAGGAAAATTCGGGGGGCATTGGTGACCAGTAAACCTTTGGGTGCTATATTGTTCCTGAGATATTCTGTAAGGATTGTGCCGTGGAGAATAGTGCGTATCCGTCCCCGTTTCTGCTCACTTAATTTATCCCACTCAGTGGTTTGTGAAATAGTTTGAGCAATAGAAGGATCAGAAAACAGTGAGGGATCTGCCAAAAGGGCATCTACTTCCTCATTGGAGTAAGAGAGGCCCAGGTTATCCATGATGTTGTGTTGAAGAGTCGCTAAATATAAAGGCAAAAAAAGGGAAAAATACCCTCGCAGCTGTGCGCTGCCAAATATCACAATAACAACGAGAGGGTGAGGGACAGTCACTCTTGATCCCCCATGGTTAACGGTACATCAACAACAAAAGAGTGAACAAAGTAAGGAGCAAAATAGGAGTAACAGCGTGAGCAAAAAGTTGTGTTTTTAAGAGAACCCTCACTCACCAACCTGGTTGGTGACATGCTTCATCATCGGGTTCCACCAGAGAGGCCGAATGCCTCTCTGGTGTGCTACAACGCCTGAACTACAGCGGAGCTGGTTTTTGATGGAAAGGGGAGTGAAAAATTTAAAAGGTGAGTGGTTTTAACCAATAACCAATTTAATTCTGGCAAACCAAATACCGAACTAAAAACAAGTGGGTTGGACAGAAGCCGGCCAATTAGGTGGGACACGGCTTATCCAAAAGGGGGGAAGGTCAACATGTTTCTGCTTAATGAGCCCAGTCGGCTAAGCATTCATCAGGACCATAGGGAACACCACGGCGGTATGCACACGCTAAGGTGCACCCAGACCAGTGGTGTGTTTGAGCGGTAAGACTCACTGTTTTACCGCAAGAGCCATCCTGTAATTAAGGGGCTAGTAACGCCTGTAAAGGGAAAAAACAGACATAACACACATAAAGACATATACAGATAGACACATTGTGTCACTTGAATATCTTATGCTTTACGTGATTCAGGTGAACACAATTGGTAGGCCCATGCTGTGAAGGGGGAGTGGGTGTCAAATAACGTTAAGTGGTTATCAAGACTCCCACACAAAAAGAGTGGTGCTCTGTGTGAGCTGTGGGACCTGTACTTTTATCAGCGTGTTTTCGTAGTGGTCCTGCGCACAAGTTGTGTCAGTGAAGTCAATAAAACAATGTATTGACTAGCCGGCCAGCGATGTGCTGTCGGCGTAGGCTGTAGTAGCCGTAGTGCTTGCCTTTAAAAATATATACATATATACATATAGCGGACTCGTGCAAGTGGAGTACATGCTGAAATGAGCACACATGGTGTTTGCCAGGCGCCGTTGCTCCAGTGCATGACTATCAATTTGGTATTTAAAAACAACAACAACATGGAAAAAAGGGGGCTGAACTCTTACTCAGTAAACCAGTATTTGTTGCGTCATGGGTCCGAGGGGGGGGTAGTGAGCTATAGTATCTATGGGAGTAGATAAATAAGAGAACCTTGTTGGTCTGGGTACTCGTAAGAGAAACTCACTGGGACCAGAGGGACGCGATGGTAAAGGGAAACTACTTACTTCCATGCTCGCACACTCCCGCAAGGTACCTGGATCAGTCCTGCTCGGCCCGGATCTTGGTGAGTATGGAGTGAGAGCCGGAATAAATACAAATGCAAACCTATCACGTGATGCGGAGACGCGTGTCACGTGATAGCAACAGCGTCCGTAAACGCGTGACATCATCAACAGGTGCGTGTGTTAGCGGCCGAGCCCTCAGACCTAGTCCCATTAGGATTGGTTGACTAAGATGTGGTGGGCTGAAGTAGGATATGCTAGTTTTTACAGGGAGCATGACAAATAATGGCGAAAATACTTCGTCATAATTATTTATGTTTGAAAATAGTCGGTGATTATTGACTACTTAAACATGCCACGTAATGCCTGAAAACTGTTCAAAAGAATTACACTTTACGGGTGGATCCCCTAAGTGAAAACTGGTTTCAAGAGGAAATTAACGAGAGGCGCTTTGTGTATTGTATCTATTGGTGACCCACTGCATTGGTCAGTTCCAATGAGAAACACAACAGAGGGGGTCTAAAGAAATCCTAGGCAGTGCTACAAAGAGGCCATCAAGGTGTTAGTCCTAATGGTGGAAATCAACCCATATTTCAATTCTTCAAGACGGAGTTCCACGGGATGTTATCATTAAGACCTGTGAGGTGAGTAGAAAGGCGATAGACCCACCTTTGCTCTTTTTCAAAGAGTAGCTGCTGAGTATTTTGTCCTGGTTTCAATTTTTCAATGATTGACCAGGTCATATCGTTCGTGGTGTGATTGGCCAAAAGAAAATGTTCTGTCAATTTTGTGCTTAGTTTTCGACAGCGAATGGTACTGCGATGTTCGCATATGCGCTGCTTAATTTTCCTCCCTGTCATCCCGACGTATCTTAGTCCGCATGGACAGGTGATGAGGTAAACCACGTCTGTAGAATTGCAGTTTGTGTGCGTTCTCTGCACCCATTGTTTCCCTGGTTCAAGTTCAAGGTGTTTCGAGGGGGAAGTCAGGTGGCAGACGCTACATGAGCCGCAAGGGTAGTGACCAACAATAGGAGGGAGGCCCCACGCACTAGTAATAGACTGGTTTTGATCTTTGTCTGATATCTTAGGGCGAGTGTGGACCAAGGCATCCTTTAAACTCCTTGCTCTTTTGTAAGAGAATAAAGGTTTATCCCAGTTGTGCTTGTTGCTCGTCAGGATATTCCAGTGCTTCTTAATGGACTTGCTGACTGCGTTTGATGCTGCATTGAAAGTTGTTACACAAGTGAGAGGTATGGAATCCTGATCATCTCTCACATGGTCTTCTAGTAGAGCGTCTCGATTTTGATTCCGGGCCCGCTTGTTGCTCCTGGAAAGGATTCTGTCAGGGTAACCCCGAAATTTCAATTTCGATGTAAGCTCTTGTGCTTGTTTCTTGTATGTAGACACTTCGCTACAGTTCCGTCGGAGACGCAAAAATTGCCCAAAGGGGAGGTTTTCCCTAAGAGGGCGAGGGTGGTAGCTGGAAAAGTGTAACAGATTATTCTTTGCCGTCGGTTTATGGTGAGTTCAAACTAAGATGCGAACTTTCCAACTTTTTCAGGAAACTCAAGCTCAAAAGTTTTTTTGAGAAAATACCTTTGGACAGTACCGACTCTCCGTCAAGTGATACTGGATTCAAGATCAAATCCAACTTTACACCTCCCCCACACTCTATACCGCCGGAAATCACAGCATTCGAACAGGCGGTTTCTAACGATGTCGAAGCCTTCATTGAACCCGACCGTTTCAAGAACATGACGGCGGGCGAATTTCAAGCGCTTCTCTCTCTGCAGTCAAACACGGACATCGTGATAAAACCGGCAGACAAGGGTGGAGGAGTAGTCATTCAGGATACCACTGCCTACGACAGGGAATGTAGACGCCTCCTTAATGATCCCATTAGTTATAAACCTTTGACTACGAATCCGTCCTTGGAACTCCAAGGTATCATTCATGATTTGATTAATGACGCCGAAACTAATGGCGATATTACCAAACAAGAAGCGACTTTCCTCACTACTAGTGAGGGCAAGATCCCTTATTTCTATACCCTACCAAAAACGCACAAGAACAAGATACCACCCCCTGGCCGACCCATTGTGTCAGGGATTGGCTCATTGCTGGAACCCCTGTCACGTTACTGTGATTTCTTTCTGAAACCACTGATTCAATCAACAAGCACCTATCTGAAAGACACCAAAAGTCTGTTATCACTACTCCAAGGGATGGTTCTCCCGGAAGGTGTATCCTTCCTTGTGACAATGGATATCGAAAGTTTGTACACCTGCATCCCGCAGGATGACACCATCAATGTCGTGAGACACACCCTTGAGTCCAGTGTTTGGAACTACACGACCCCGCGAGAATTCATTGTCAGCTGTGCCACTCTCGCACTGAAGAGGAACTTCTTCGAATATAAGGGTGACCTTTTTCAACAAATCACAGGAACTTCAATGGGCAGCACTTTTGCGCCTTCGGTAGCCGGGTTGTATGTTTTTGACTTCGAAAGAAAATTCATTTTGGATCCCAACAACCCTTTTCTGTCAAGCCTCTTCTTTTGGAAAAGGTACATTGACGATGTGCTGATCATTTGGCAGGGCTCTGAGGACCGCCTCAGAGATTTCTTTGGATGGATAAATACTTGCGATCCCCATCTCAGATTCACCCACACACATGACAAGGATGAGATGATCTTCCTTGATGTGGTAATCACCAGAACAGGTGATACCCTCCAAACCAGAACTCACCATAAACCGACGGCAAAGAATAATCTGTTACACTTTTCCAGCTACCACCCTCGCCCTCTTAGGGAAAACCTCCCCTTTGGGCAATTTTTGCGTCTCCGACGGAACTGTAGCGAAGTGTCTACATACAAGAAACAAGCACAAGAGCTTACATCGAAATTGAAATTTCGGGGTTACCCTGACAGAATCCTTTCCAGGAGCAACAAGCGGGCCCGGAATCAAAATCGAGACGCTCTACTAGAAGACCATGTGAGAGATGATCAGGATTCCATACCTCTCACTTGTGTAACAACTTTCAATGCAGCATCAAACGCAGTCAGCAAGTCCATTAAGAAGCACTGGAATATCCTGACGAGCAACAAGCACAACTGGGATAAACCTTTATTCTCTTACAAAAGAGCAAGGAGTTTAAAGGATGCCTTGGTCCACACTCGCCCTAAGATATCAGACAAAGATCAAAACCAGTCTATTACTAGTGCGTGGGGCCTCCCTCCTATTGTTGGTCACTACCCTTGCGGCTCATGTAGCGTCTGCCACCTGACTTCCCCCTCGAAACACCTTGAACTTGAACCAGGGAAACAATGGGTGCAGAGAACGCACACAAACTGCAATTCTACAGACGTGGTTTACCTCATCACCTGTCCATGCGGACTAAGATACGTCGGGATGACAGGGAGGAAAATTAAGCAGCGCATATGCGAACATCGCAGTACCATTCGCTGTCGAAAACTAAGCACAAAATTGACAGAACATTTTCTTTTGGCCAATCACACCACGAACGATATGACCTGGTCAATCATTGAAAAATTGAAACCAGGACAAAATACTCAGCAGCTACTCTTTGAAAAAGAGCAAAGGTGGGTCTATCGCCTTTCTACTCACCTCACAGGTCTTAATGATAACATCCCGTGGAACTCCGTCTTGAAGAATTGAAATATGGGTTGATTTCCACCATTAGGACTAACACCTTGATGGCCTCTTTGTAGCACTGCCTAGGATTTCTTTAGACCCCCTCTGTTGTGTTTCTCATTGGAACTGACCAATGCAGTGGGTCACCAATAGATACAATACACAAAGCGCCTCTCGTTAATTTCCTCTTGAAACCAGTTTTCACTTAGGGGATCCACCCGTAAAGTGTAATTCTTTTGAACAGTTTTCAGGCATTACGTGGCATGTTTAAGTAGTCAATAATCACCGACTATTTTCAAACATAAATAATTATGACGAAGTATTTTCGCCATTATTTGTCATGCTCCCTGTAAAAACTAGCATATCCTACTTCAGCCCACCACATCTTAGTCAACCAATCCTAATGGGACTAGGTCTGAGGGCTCGGCCGCTAACACACGCACCTGTTGATGATGTCACGCGTTTACGGACGCTGTTGCTATCACGTGACACGCGTCTCCGCATCACGTGATAGGTTTGCATTTGTATTTATTCCGGCTCTCACTCCATACTCACCAAGATCCGGGCCGAGCAGGACTGATCCAGGTACCTTGCGGGAGTGTGCGAGCATGGAAGTAAGTAGTTTCCCTTTACCATCGCGTCCCTCTGGTCCCAGTGAGTTTCTCTTACGAGTACCCAGACCAACAAGGTTCTCTTATTTATCTACTCCCATAGATACTATAGCTCACTACCCCCCCCTCGGACCCATGACGCAACAAATACTGGTTTACTGAGTAAGAGTTCAGCCCCCTTTTTTCCATGTTGTTGTTGTTTTTAAATACCAAATTGATAGTCATGCACTGGAGCAACGGCGCCTGGCAAACACCATGTGTGCTCATTTCAGCATGTACTCCACTTGCACGAGTCCGCTATATGTATATATGTATATATTTTTAAAGGCAAGCACTACGGCTACTACAGCCTACGCCGACAGCACATCGCTGGCCGGCTAGTCAATACATTGTTTTATTGACTTCACTGACACAACTTGTGCGCAGGACCACTACGAAAACACGCTGATAAAAGTACAGGTCCCACAGCTCACACAGAGCACCACTCTTTTTGTGTGGGAGTCTTGATAACCACTTAACGTTATTTGACACCCACTCCCCCTTCACAGCATGGGCCTACCAATTGTGTTCACCTGAATCACGTAAAGCATAAGATATTCAAGTGACACAATGTGTCTATCTGTATATGTCTTTATGTGTGTTATGTCTGTTTTTTCCCTTTACAGGCGTTACTAGCCCCTTAATTACAGGATGGCTCTTGCGGTAAAACAGTGAGTCTTACCGCTCAAACACACCACTGGTCTGGGTGCACCTTAGCGTGTGCATACCGCCGTGGTGTTCCCTATGGTCCTGATGAATGCTTAGCCGACTGGGCTCATTAAGCAGAAACATGTTGACCTTCCCCCCTTTTGGATAAGCCGTGTCCCACCTAATTGGCCGGCTTCTGTCCAACCCACTTGTTTTTAGTTCGGTATTTGGTTTGCCAGAATTAAATTGGTTATTGGTTAAAACCACTCACCTTTTAAATTTTTCACTCCCCTTTCCATCAAAAACCAGCTCCGCTGTAGTTCAGGCGTTGTAGCACACCAGAGAGGCATTCGGCCTCTCTGGTGGAACCCGATGATGAAGCATGTCACCAACCAGGTTGGTGAGTGAGGGTTCTCTTAAAAACACAACTTTTTGCTCACGCTGTTACTCCTATTTTGCTCCTTACTTTGTTCACTCTTTTGTTGTTGATGTACCGTTAACCATGGGGGATCAAGAGTGACTGTCCCTCACCCTCTCGTTGTTATTGTGATATTTGGCAGCGCACAGCTGCGAGGGTATTTTTCCCTTTTTTTGCCTTTATATTTAGCGACTCTTCAACACAACATCATGGATAACCTGGGCCTCTCTTACTCCAATGAGGAAGTAGATGCCCTTTTGGCAGATCCCTCACTGTTTTCTGATCCTTCTATTGCTCAAACTATTTCACAAACCACTGAGTGGGATAAATTAAGTGAGCAGAAACGGGGACGGATACGCACTATTCTCCACGGCACAATCCTTACAGAATATCTCAGGAACAATATAGCACCCAAAGGTTTACTGGTCACCAATGCCCCCCGAATTTTCCTAGATGATGCACAGTTTAGGAAGGAATGGGCCCAAATTGCCTGGCACTGCACCAGGGATTGGCTGGTGCTGATTATTAAAACAGCACTGAGGCTCTCAGAGGCCATAATGGTGGAAATCCAACTAACGGAAACCCATTTCAAATCGACACTAGTGGGATTTAAGAAACGACTAGAAGAACTCAACAGAGAAATGACTGAATACAAAGACTCTCTCACTCACTCAAAAGCCCAAAAGTTCCAGAAAGATCTGTCCAAATGGTCCTATGTGCGAGCATATCCTTACACTAGCCCAGACTATACTCCGCCGACCAAAAATGATTTCGGCACTGACAGTTCAGCTGATGAATCCACTGGTAGTGATTCAAGCAGTGGCAGCTACAAAGCTCGACAGCGGGGGAGAGGAAGAAACAGACGACAATACAATAACCAGTCTTGGCTTCCATACCAACAACCCCCTTTTCAACCACCCCCGTTCCACCCGATGATGGGTTGGAACCCTGGTTTCTTTCCACCTCCACAGTTCCAGCAGAACCAATACCGCCCTCCTTTTTTAGAGAGGGGCAGGAGAGGCAGGGGCCGAAGAAGAGGCTCCACTCAGGTCCATTGGCAGCAAGACGAAGCAGTGGGGGACAACACGAGGAGCAAGACACAACGGGCAGGCCCCAGCAACCAATGAGTCTGATCACTAATTTATCATCCGTAACACTTACGACCGATGAAACTTCAGTCCTGGAGAAAGGGCTAGGTTTCATACCTACAGCAAATTTTGATCGCTTTAAACTAAGATGCGAACTTTCCAACTTTTTCAGGAAACTCAAGCTCAAAAGTTTTTTTGAGAAAATACCTTTGGACAGTACCGACTCTCCGTCAAGTGATACTGGATTCAAGATCAAATCCAACTTTACACCTCCCCCACACTCTATACCGCCGGAAATCACAGCATTCGAACAGGCGGTTTCTAACGATGTCGAAGCCTTCATTGAACCCGACCGTTTCAAGAACATGACGGCGGGCGAATTTCAAGCGCTTCTCTCTCTGCAGTCAAACACGGACATCGTGATAAAACCGGCAGACAAGGGTGGAGGAGTAGTCATTCAGGATACCACTGCCTACGACAGGGAATGTAGACGCCTCCTTAATGATCCCATTAGTTATAAACCTTTGACTACGAATCCGTCCTTGGAACTCCAAGGTATCATTCATGATTTGATTAATGACGCCGAAACTAATGGCGATATTACCAAACAAGAAGCGACTTTCCTCACTACTAGTGAGGGCAAGATCCCTTATTTCTATACCCTACCAAAAACGCACAAGAACAAGATACCACCCCCTGGCCGACCCATTGTGTCAGGGATTGGCTCATTGCTGGAACCCCTGTCACGTTACTGTGATTTCTTTCTGAAACCACTGATTCAATCAACAAGCACCTATCTGAAAGACACCAAAAGTCTGTTATCACTACTCCAAGGGATGGTTCTCCCGGAAGGTGTATCCTTCCTTGTGACAATGGATATCGAAAGTTTGTACACCTGCATCCCGCAGGATGACACCATCAATGTCGTGAGACACACCCTTGAGTCCAGTGTTTGGAACTACACGACCCCGCGAGAATTCATTGTCAGCTGTGCCACTCTCGCACTGAAGAGGAACTTCTTCGAATATAAGGGTGACCTTTTTCAACAAATCACAGGAACTTCAATGGGCAGCACTTTTGCGCCTTCGGTAGCCGGGTTGTATGTTTTTGACTTCGAAAGAAAATTCATTTTGGATCCCAACAACCCTTTTCTGTCAAGCCTCTTCTTTTGGAAAAGGTACATTGACGATGTGCTGATCATTTGGCAGGGCTCTGAGGACCGCCTCAGAGATTTCTTTGGATGGATAAATACTTGCGATCCCCATCTCAGATTCACCCACACACATGACAAGGATGAGATGATCTTCCTTGATGTGGTAATCACCAGAACAGGTGATACCCTCCAAACCAGAACTCACCATAAACCGACGGCAAAGAATAATCTGTTACACTTTTCCAGCTACCACCCTCGCCCTCTTAGGGAAAACCTCCCCTTTGGGCAATTTTTGCGTCTCCGACGGAACTGTAGCGAAGTGTCTACATACAAGAAACAAGCACAAGAGCTTACATCGAAATTGAAATTTCGGGGTTACCCTGACAGAATCCTTTCCAGGAGCAACAAGCGGGCCCGGAATCAAAATCGAGACGCTCTACTAGAAGACCATGTGAGAGATGATCAGGATTCCATACCTCTCACTTGTGTAACAACTTTCAATGCAGCATCAAACGCAGTCAGCAAGTCCATTAAGAAGCACTGGAATATCCTGACGAGCAACAAGCACAACTGGGATAAACCTTTATTCTCTTACAAAAGAGCAAGGAGTTTAAAGGATGCCTTGGTCCACACTCGCCCTAAGATATCAGACAAAGATCAAAACCAGTCTATTACTAGTGCGTGGGGCCTCCCTCCTATTGTTGGTCACTACCCTTGCGGCTCATGTAGCGTCTGCCACCTGACTTCCCCCTCGAAACACCTTGAACTTGAACCAGGGAAACAATGGGTGCAGAGAACGCACACAAACTGCAATTCTACAGACGTGGTTTACCTCATCACCTGTCCATGCGGACTAAGATACGTCGGGATGACAGGGAGGAAAATTAAGCAGCGCATATGCGAACATCGCAGTACCATTCGCTGTCGAAAACTAAGCACAAAATTGACAGAACATTTTCTTTTGGCCAATCACACCACGAACGATATGACCTGGTCAATCATTGAAAAATTGAAACCAGGACAAAATACTCAGCAGCTACTCTTTGAAAAAGAGCAAAGGTGGGTCTATCGCCTTTCTACTCACCTCACAGGTCTTAATGATAACATCCCGTGGAACTCCGTCTTGAAGAATTGAAATATGGGTTGATTTCCACCATTAGGACTAACACCTTGATGGCCTCTTTGTAGCACTGCCTAGGATTTCTTTAGACCCCCTCTGTTGTGTTTCTCATTGGAACTGACCAATGCAGTGGGTCACCAATAGATACAATACACAAAGCGCCTCTCGTTAATTTCCTCTTGAAACCAGTTTTCACTTAGGGGATCCACCCGTAAAGTGTAATTCTTTTGAACAGTTTTCAGGCATTACGTGGCATGTTTAAGTAGTCAATAATCACCGACTATTTTCAAACATAAATAATTATGACGAAGTATTTTCGCCATTATTTGTCATGCTCCCTGTAAAAACTAGCATATCCTACTTCAGCCCACCACATCTTAGTCAACCAATCCTAATGGGACTAGGTCTGAGGGCTCGGCCGCTAACACACGCACCTGTTGATGATGTCACGCGTTTACGGACGCTGTTGCTATCACGTGACACGCGTCTCCGCATCACGTGATAGGTTTGCATTTGTATTTATTCCGGCTCTCACTCCATACTCACCAAGATCCGGGCCGAGCAGGACTGATCCAGGTACCTTGCGGGAGTGTGCGAGCATGGAAGTAAGTAGTTTCCCTTTACCATCGCGTCCCTCTGGTCCCAGTGAGTTTCTCTTACGAGTACCCAGACCAACAAGGTTCTCTTATTTATCTACTCCCATAGATACTATAGCTCACTACCCCCCCCTCGGACCCATGACGCAACAAATACTGGTTTACTGAGTAAGAGTTCAGCCCCCTTTTTTCCATGTTGTTGTTGTTTTTAAATACCAAATTGATAGTCATGCACTGGAGCAACGGCGCCTGGCAAACACCATGTGTGCTCATTTCAGCATGTACTCCACTTGCACGAGTCCGCTATATGTATATATGTATATATTTTTAAAGGCAAGCACTACGGCTACTACAGCCTACGCCGACAGCACATCGCTGGCCGGCTAGTCAATACATTGTTTTATTGACTTCACTGACACAACTTGTGCGCAGGACCACTACGAAAACACGCTGATAAAAGTACAGGTCCCACAGCTCACACAGAGCACCACTCTTTTTGTGTGGGAGTCTTGATAACCACTTAACGTTATTTGACACCCACTCCCCCTTCACAGCATGGGCCTACCAATTGTGTTCACCTGAATCACGTAAAGCATAAGATATTCAAGTGACACAATGTGTCTATCTGTATATGTCTTTATGTGTGTTATGTCTGTTTTTTCCCTTTACAGGCGTTACTAGCCCCTTAATTACAGGATGGCTCTTGCGGTAAAACAGTGAGTCTTACCGCTCAAACACACCACTGGTCTGGGTGCACCTTAGCGTGTGCATACCGCCGTGGTGTTCCCTATGGTCCTGATGAATGCTTAGCCGACTGGGCTCATTAAGCAGAAACATGTTGACCTTCCCCCCTTTTGGATAAGCCGTGTCCCACCTAATTGGCCGGCTTCTGTCCAACCCACTTGTTTTTAGTTCGGTATTTGGTTTGCCAGAATTAAATTGGTTATTGGTTAAAACCACTCACCTTTTAAATTTTTCACTCCCCTTTCCATCAAAAACCAGCTCCGCTGTAGTTCAGGCGTTGTAGCACACCAGAGAGGCATTCGGCCTCTCTGGTGGAACCCGATGATGAAGCATGTCACCAACCAGGTTGGTGAGTGAGGGTTCTCTTAAAAACACAACTTTTTGCTCACGCTGTTACTCCTATTTTGCTCCTTACTTTGTTCACTCTTTTGTTGTTGATGTATAGTAAACCAAATAAGCCAATCATGGAATCCAACCAACATATACATTTTAAATAGGGAGCACTTGCACTGTGGCACTTGTTGGCAGTGGCACAGTACTCTGAGCAGCTAACACCAGCAAAACACATGAGGCACAGCGACAAAAAGTGGAAGGGAGACTCACGCCAAGGTGCCAGGTCTAACAGCTATTGTCACATGTGGCACAATCTCAGCACCAACTGGCCCTATTTGTGATCATGAAGAACCCTTAACTTCAGGATCTCTCTCTTTTCTTCAGGGGAGGGCACTCTGATGATAGCCAAGGACCCATGACCAGGGAAGGCACCTCTTGAAGATTAGGGACCCACTCTAACAGGGGTCAGAAGGGCTCAGGCAGGTCCTGGTGCAGGTCAAGAGAGGCGCAGTTGCAGCAGGTCAACTGTAAAAAACTGGAACACTCTTGGCGTCTCGGCGAGTATTGCCCGGTGGCAAAGGGTATTCTTAGACAGAGACAGAAAGTTTATTACGCTGCTATCTCTCAAGCTAAAAAGGACTATTATGCTGTCCGTATTGATCAGGTACAAAACAACTCAAAGGAAATCTTTGCAATCGTACAGAGCTTCATGTCACCCACAGCACAAACAAGCTCTCTTCCAGCCACAGATGTCCGGTCTGACACGCTGTCTAATTTTTTTATGGACAAAATCAGAGTGATTCAAGTAAGCTTTATACTGTGTCCACCTAATCTTCTGTCGTCCGCCTCTGTTCCCACCTTCCCTAGGCACTCTCTGGGTAACTTTTCCACGGTTGATTTGCCTAGTACCTTGAAAATTCTGAAGGGATTAAAATCCGGCTCGCCTGCTGACCCCTGCCCCACCAGATTAATGGCGGCAATAGCGGAGGTTATTAATCCTGAGGTGAACAACATTATAAATTAATCTCAGCACGAAGCCCGAGTCCCAGATGACTGGAAGCAGGCTAAAATTATTCCTTTATTAAAAAAGCCTGCCCTCAATCCCTTGATTGCTGGGAATTATAGGCCCATTTCTCTTCTACCCGGTCGCGCCAAGGTCTGTGAGAAGGTAGTGAATAGACAGCTGACTGAGTTTGTGGGGAGGGCGGACATCTTGCACCCTGCTCAGTCGGGCTTTCAGTCCTCTTACAATACCGAATTGGCTTTGGTGGAAGTGTCTGAAGCTATTCAAGAGTGCCTTGATGCCGACGGGAGAGCAGCCTTAGTACTGCTTGACCTGTCAGCTGCATTTGACACGGTTCCTCATTCTTTGTTGCTTGACCGACTAGCTGCCATCCAGCACAAATTATCTTTAGTATAAGATTAGGTTCTCTTCCTCTTAGGATCTTGAAAGGACTACAACTCATAAACATTGGGATTATGCAATATTCCCAAACCATTCTCATGAGGATTTATCCTTATTGGAGAGCGGTTGACCTCGAAGCTGGGGAACAGGGTATGATGCTTGGCAACGATGCTTAACATCCTATGATACTGGGCAAAACCCCTTAATCTCCCTGTGCCTAACAAAAAAATGAATGTGTCCATCTGTAAGAAACTGGTGCTCATGTAAAGCGCTCTGATACCTGATGTCTTCGTGTCTAGTTCCTGCTATATAAAACTATTAATAATAAAAAAGAAATCATTCTCCCGTGCCAAACTATTCTTCTTGGAAATTTGTACACTATCCATAAAGTCTCTGTTGAAGTGTTCTAAACCACCATTACCCATGAGATGATTGAATAAAGAGACTTTTTGTTTAATACCATTAATTGAAAGAACATTTTCATTCACTTTGGAACAAAACTGAGGCCCATTGTCACTCAAGGTAAAATTGGGAAGTCTTTCCTTATGGAACACCATAAGAACCAAAGTACACTAGAAGAATCAGCCCTTAACACAATGTTAACTTGTGGCCACTTTGAGATTTTTAACCATCACTTGCCTGCTGTAGAACAATCAACACATGTTCCCACAAGAAGTTCAATGTATGAGTTTATTCAAGGCCACCAATACTGCTCCTTGATCCGCCTCTTCCTCTTCAATGTCTCTAGGCACCCCTCGTGGGGGGTCGAGGGTGCTAGTGAGAAGCACTAATGCTGCTTTTGTTACAGTGGGCCGATATTGCAGCACTGCTGAAAAACCACCCCCCAGTAGCAAAAATGGCCCCCACCACTCAAAAATTGGCACCCATTGTTCCGGCCCACATGGAAAATGCCCAGTGCCCGCTACAGCAAGTCTGGCTCTGCTCCACATGTACCAGGAGGCACAACGAGGAGAAATATCTTTATTTCTCCTCGTTTTTCCTTTTTCTATGTGTGCTGCATTGTGCAGCACACATAGAAAGAGTAAAAATGCCTCTTGTGATTGTTTTTGGACAGGAAGGTTTCCCTTCTTGCACAAACACAATTATCTCCTCAAAGCAGGCACTCTTTCACCATGGTAAAAGGGTGCCTGCGTTATCGCACAGCAGCCCATTGTGCGCTGGCGCAAGGGAAAAGGACAGTAATGGGCCGGATCTGATAGATACAGCTCATTCCTGCCCTTTTGTTTTGCCATATGGCAGTGCCGCAGGAGTGCCCTATGGCACAAACTACTAAATGAGGCCCTGTGTATTTATGCAGTACTAAAACAGTAAAAAAAAGTCAGAATGCAAAACAATAAAACATCGCAAAACAAATCAAAACAGAATAAAATGTAATTTAATGTAATTTAAAAAGTTTAAAAAATGTAATAAACAGAACTGGAGATAGGAATTTTTAAAGTTTTAATATATGTAATGCCAAAAAGCACAAAGTGACAATGATCGTCAATCGTCATGCAGAACAGAAATTAGGCACAATTTGACACTGACCACGATGGAGTATGGGTCAAATACACTAACCAGGTTTGTCCTGGTCAATAGTTGTATTTTCTAACTTTTATCCCTTAAGTCCCAATTGTAAATCCAAATCCATCACATAAGTACACTTCTACATCCCCCTCCAGGACATCATTGGAGGCAGTTAAGGACTCACAAGGTCTCTGACAGAGACCAACAGGAGGATCCAGTCCAAGTCCACTTACCACTGGCCATGGCCAGCTGAGCTGTTTCAGGAAAGTGTCTCTTGTAGCTTGTTGTGTCCTGTAGTTTTAACAGAAGTCAGCCTTATGACACTTGGAGTCCACTTCTTTAGGCTGGGTAGAGGAGAGATAGAGAGAGTAGTTCCAATAATGTGGGGCTCTTCTTAGGCTTCTGCTCTTCGTCAGGTCCAGGAGTGTTCTGAAGAGGGTGCCTGGAGATGCCTTATTCATCCCAAGCACAAGCTGGTGGGTGAGAATTCCCCCTAAGAACACCCTAAACAATGCAATAAAGGTTCACTGGGCTAACTCTAGTCCACTCTGGGCTTTTGTTTGATGTCTGAGGTCTTTGTTCACATCAAACTTGGGCTCTGAGGGTTGTGTGTGTGTGGAGAGTGTACTATGGTAATCCTATTATTTAGTGAGTAAAAAAGAGAGAGGTGGCCCCACCAACCAAAGGTACCAGGGCACTACTTAATAGTGAAGAAGAAGTATGTCCCTTGGAGAGGAAACAGTAGGAGTATTTGGGCTGATAGAAGAGAACTAGTGGGCACAGGTTGTGTATTGATACCCGGTGCGGTTACCCAAGCACAGAGCAGGCAGGCCCACTACTGCTACTAAAAGCCCTTTTACATTCATGATAAGGAACCAGGGATTTGTCGCATTTCCGGCCATTCAACACACCGGCAATGATTGCACCTCCACTACAATGGTCTATTTAGGACCTAACACCAACGTATATTTGCTGTGAAACAGAGGGCCGAAATATTTTATTCTGGTATTAAAAAGACTGCCACAGAATTTGCTGCATCAATCTCTTGATGTTATTGGGAAGCACATCAATGACTGTGATCTGACCTACCTGTAGTTTCTCCAAAGAGGGAGGTTTTTATCCCTGACACACCTTTTGTCCTGAGGAAGGTGGAGTTTATAGTGTCAAGACCACAGAAACGCTTCGACACTGTAAAATTACAGAAGTCAACCACGAGAAAGATTATTGCAAAAAACAATGATGGATAGCAATGATGATATGAATTCTATGTGAAAAGTCGGATCAGGTTTTGTAACAGTACTTTCTTGACTGTGCAATAGGGTGTCCCTCTTAGGTCTTCTTGAGATTTTTTTCTTTTAATGCATATATTTGTGGTAAATTTATTTCATTAAAAAGTGACATATTGTTTTTATGGTTTATCTGTTTGTTATAACGGATACAACAAGTTGGTTTTAAATGTACATTGGATTTATTGTGTTCTGTATGAACTGTTTTTAATGTACATTAGACTTATTGTATTTTTTAAGAATTGTAAAATAACTACAGTTTTTACATTTGAATTGTGATAGTCACAACACGTGCCTAACTTTTTTTATACATCAATAAAGCCTTTGACGCAACATTCTTGGGCCTGTTAGTATTTTAGTCGACTGACTCTATTATATGTGCACTCCCTGTTGGTAGGGGTTTATTAGTCTGAGTGAAGCTGTATCTGTGTGAATTTGAGTTTTCTTTCCTCTCCAAGGGACAATTTGCTGCTTCACTAATCCTAGTATTTAGCCAAATGTAACACCAAAATCCAGTTTTAGGCAGTCCCTGAACATCCAACAAGCTCAAAGACAGAAGTCTGACAGAATAAAGCTGAACTTTCAGTAACTAGAGAGTGGACACAAAAATTGTTTTGGCTTTCTGTTTGCCTTGTTAGAAGTCTGCCCCAAATGTCACATGAAAATCCCCGGAAGGTCTGTTAAGCAGGTCTTGACAGTCTAGCAGGTTCTGACATTGTGGTGTCAACCTGAGGATCTTTGTGATGCAAATCAATCTGGCTGTGGGTATAAAAGAAGAGTGCAGATCTGGGTGTTAGCTAAATATGCTTGGGACATAGTAGGCTTCTTTGAAGTGAATCAAGTCCTTGGGCCCACCCAACAGACCATCCTATCAAGGACATAACAAAACCTTCCAACAATCAAGGCCTTTTGTCCTGTACTGAGAGCACATTCACACCTCATGCACATCTATTGAAATGCTAATAGCTGGCTGGCAGAAGTTGGAGAACAAAATGCAGATTTGGCTTCAAAGAACTTCAGGCAGGCCAAAGGTAACTTTAAACATCATTGTTCCAAAATATTTATTACAAATCTGACATCATCAGGGATTTGGGCTTGTAATAAATATTTTGAAAAGTCCAAAAATGCAATTTGTATCTGTTTCCTAGGCGGAGAAATCATTTATTAAGCAAAACTATCGAATTCCACTGTTTTCCAACAACCCTACTACAGTGAAAATAGCTACCAGGGGTTTTTCACTGTAAGGGCATGTTTAATGTTCAAAATAGTTTATTAAATTGTATATAAACAATGACAATACAAAAAATAGCACTAAAAAAGGACCCAATGAGAATGCATAGATATAAAGAACAACATTTAAATGTAAACAGGTACAATATAATATAGTATTAGTATTACTAAAAATTAAAAGGGAAGGTGAAGAAACAGGTATAAATATGCTACTAATAATCTTTAAAGTAGAGCTACTATCAATTAGAGACTAAAGCAATTATAATATCAATAAATAAGTAGAGAACAATATATTTTGAGAAGATAAATCATAATCAATAGGGTTCAAAATAAATGATAAGAATTACAATTATGATTAATACTATTCAAAGATAAATGGGCTCCTCTTCTAGTAAAAATAACCCACGACCACCAAACATGAACAGATAATAACGAAACATCTTTCCAACATGTTGTGATGGATTTTAAAGCGGCTGATAACAAAAAATTGAAAAGTTTACCTTCTAAGTCAGGTAATGTTTGAGAAAGAACAACAGATTTACAATTTAAATGAAAAATCTTCATGGAGAGTAAATCTTTTTTTATAACATCCTAAACTTCTGTCCAGAAATTAGAAACAGAAGGACAATCAAAAAGCATATGTTTTAACGAACCAGTATGTAAATTACAATGCCAACAATTTGAAGTCAGAAGAAGTTTAGCTTGAAACAATCTCAATGGAAATCATAGACAATTATATAAAATATAGGAAATTGTTTGATAAAGTGAAACAGGTAACCATCCTGAAATATTATTGAGACAAATCGTTTTCCATGTATCATGAGGGAGAGGTTGAAAGTTCATTATTCCAGAAAGTTGAAATCACATTAATGTTGTTACCTTGAAATGCAATTATTTTTTTATACATTAATGAAACACCATGAGAAAAAGTGGATACAGTTTGAATATAAATTGATAGATCTGATTTAGTATTTGAAAGTATATTATGAGGAAATTAATCTAATATAGAATTACATAAAAGTTCATATTTGAGGAAATCAGAAGAAGGTAAATAAAATTTTGCCTGTAAAACAACATCAACAGATATAAAAGTATTAATATTGTAGACATCTTTAAGGCAAAAAATACCAGCTTCAATCCATGAATGCCAAAATGTGACATTTCTAGTAAGTTTTAGGCGTGGGTTATATCATAATAAAATATCCACAGCAATAAACATGGATGATTGGAAAATTAAGTCAAAATCATTTAATATTAGTTTAGTGGATTTTGAAAACACAGATTTATGAAGAAATGTTTTGGACGTAGTTAACAAAGTAGATAATGGAAACGGATCCACTAGACTCCTTTCATTAAAAAGCCATATAGGGGGATTAATCAGATGAGAATGATTAAACCAAAGAGCTTTGTTTTAATATAAAAGCTTTATGATAACTAAAACAGTCTGGTAAACCAAATCGTCCATTACATTTAGGCAATTTTAGTTTTTTATAACCAATACAAGGTGCTTTATGGCTCCAAAGAAATTTAGAAAGGAGTTGATCCACAACTTTGTAAAACTTCATAGGAAATTGAGTAGGAATCATGGCTAGGGAATAAAAGAAATTCGGTCCTATAGTCATTTTTATGGAGTCCATTTTTCCCCACCATGAAAGATGAAGTGAAGACAATTTTGATATTTTATCCTTAATATAACTTAAAATAGATTTACAATTTAATGATATTGCTATTTCTCTCATGGGTAACATATCTGGGGTACAATGAATATTTAATGGGAAAAAATCTGTTTTATTAGTATTTAACGTGTAACTACAAATCTCGGAATAAGATGAAAGAATCTCAAACAAAGGAGGGAATGAGGATATAGGATTCCTAAGAAATAGAAGTATATCATCTGCATATGCTAATGTTTTAATAACATCCTTCTTAATATTAATACCAGCATTATCATTAAATTTCCTAATGGAAACAAGCAAAGGATCAATAACAAGAAGAAATAGAAGCGGGGAGAGTGGACAACCTTGTCTGGTACCTCTGAAAAGAGAAAATTGTTTTGAAGTTTGGCCATTAAGAAATAAATGAGCAATAGGAGTAGAGTAAAGAGCAGATATCATAGGAATAAATAAATCACCAAAATTAAATGCTATTAAAGTACGAAATAAAAATTGCCAATGAACTTTATCGAAAGTTTTCTCAGCATCCAATGCAAGTACTCCTGATGGTAAGGATAAAGTGGACCCTTGTTCTATAACATGTAATAGAGTTCTTGTGTTATTGACAGCATATCTATTTCTCATAAACCCAGACTGATCTGGATGTATAAGAGAATCTAAAACAGAGGTTAACCTAGTTGCAAGTATGTTGGCATAGAGTTTACAATCTTGGTTTATTAAGGAAATTGGACGGTAATTTGACACAAGTGTAGGGTCTTTGTTAGGTTTAGGTAGTACAACATTCAAAACCTCAGTAAAAGAGCCCGTGGTAGCCCCTGTAGAACTAGAAAAGTAAATAGTTTACATAGATGAGAAATAAGCTGCAACTGAAATTCTTAATAAAATTCTGCTGGAATTGGGGATTTATTTTGTTTAAGAGACTTAATGGCTAATAGAATTTCATCTTCAGTAATGGGCAAATCTAATTTATTTTTAGTTAATTGAGAAACTTTGGGTAAACCGCATTTAGATAAAAATGAGTCAATTAAAGAAGGATCATCAGATTTAGGTTTATTATATAGAGTAGCATAATAATTAAAAAATTAATTAACAATATAATTTTGCAATAATGCAATTTTCCCACTGGGGCCATGAATTGAATTTATTTGTGTTTTATCTTTTTTGATACGTAAAAAGTTGGCCAAAAGCCGTCCAGATCTGTTAGCATTAAAACAGAATTTGGCTTTAGAGTTAGAGAGTTTAACACCAGCTCTTTTGCTACGGATCTAATTAAACTCATATCGAAGTTTTTGTAATTTCATCCTACTTTGAGGGTCATTGGAGGTAATAAAAAGTCTCTCATATTTGATGCGACGGAGCTTACTCACGACCAACATGGCCGCTTGAGCGTGAAGCTTCGTAAGCCTAATTAAATATCCGTCTTTTATCCGGCATCTGCGGCAATATTTCGGCACTTCCAAGGCTGGCATTACTGTGCATGGACATACTGCATACTGAAGAGAACGGGACGTGCCTGGTGGCCTGGGTCACCCGACGGTGTGGTGAGAGGCATCGGTAGCGGAGCGAGGAGTGGGCCCTAATCCTCGGGCTGAAGTGCGGAACTGAGGCAGCCTTGTCCACCCGGGTGAGGCGGCGGCCCAAACTACAAACCTGATGGCAGAGCGCGGCCTGTCTTGGCAGCGCGGCGGGTTTACCGCGGCCGGCGCTCTGCCCACAGCGTACACCGGCACTTCCAGCTTTAGCAGAGGGCGGGCTGGAATTAAGGACGACGACCCCCGCGGATACCATTGCGGGGGGTCACAAACGCAGATGACTGGAGGAAACACATCCGGCGCTGGGCCCAGCAACGCACCTTTAAATTGCAAATAATGCCTGGTACTACACCTCTCTGTTAAGCAGAGTGTTGGACACTGATTAAAAGGTGAGGCACCCTGGACATCTTGTGCTGTGGTGGAGCTGTATAGTCTTTTGGACCCACTGGTTGACTGTGGCTGAGACATGTGCTGCTGCAGTGTGGTGTGCTGTGGGACCCTGGCACCTCCTGTTTGGTCCTGGAGCCGCCGAACGGGAGGACTTTGACCGGGTACCCTTGAAAGCGGCAGACGTACCTGAACAGCATAGGACCCCTTTGTGGTGCTGGGTGCTCCTGACTGGGCCAGGTGCCCTGCGCGGTCGGTGTCTTTGGCCAGCGGAGAACGTGGCACAGTTGATCCCGTTCCTGTAGCGAGAGTCAAGTGAAGAATATGACCATCTAGGACGCTAAGTGAGGAGTGATAGAGGCCCGCCTGCCACTTGCTGTCTCCAACCTTACCACTGCGAGACTGGCGCTGGGGGGGCCTTGATTGATGGGCCCAACGTGGTAGACTAGCCAGTCAACACTTCTCGTTGCCTCCGGGGCAGCTACCTGAGGAGAGTGCCTTGCTGCTGGAGTAGGGCGTGTGGCGGCGGTGTGCTGGGCCTGGACCAGCAGTACACCTACGTTGAAGATGGGCAAGGTCGACCATACTCAACCAAAACTTTCCTACGACCAGAGAAAATCTAAGGGGCATGATACTGCTACAGAAGACGGTGACCACACACCTGACCCACCTCCGGATGAGGCTGAGAGTGACATACGCTCCATGCTAACGGCGATGGAGAAGGGACTGCAAAGTAGTCTTGCTGTACTTGGCTCCAAGATGGATTCTCTCTCATATGGCATGGACAGAATGTCTGAGAGATTAAATAAGCACGCTCAACGTTTAGACATGACGGAACGCTGAGTCACTGAAGTCAAAGAGGCACAGACATCATTAGACGTTGGTCACAAACAACTGGTGAAGGTAATGCAGGTGCTGCAGGATAAAACAGAGGACTTGGAAGTGCGTTCTCGGCACTGCAGTCTAAGAATCGTAGGCCTTCCGGAATCGACACCAACTGCCAATATGGAGCAATTCGTAGAAAAACTGCTGGTTACCCTTCTTGGTACCGAGACCTTCTCGCACATCATCATCATCATCATTGAGTCTTTATTTCGGTCACTATGGACCATAAAAGAATGCAACAAAGTACAATATCAGTTTAAACAATAAAACAAAAGACAGTATAAGAAGTCATGTGCCACTCATATAAGACATTTAGGTTAAAACATAGCATTATATAGACATAGTAAAACGGTTGCGAATAAACCATGCTGCAGTTAAAAATTTGGCCACTGCGAATACAGTAGGGGCAGATAGATCTGATTTTAAAATTCTATAGGCAGGGCGATGTTCCCTAAAACCTAGATTCCTTAAGAGTGGGACTAGCCAATATTTCCGAGGGTTATTATATGCAGGGCAAAAGAAAATAACATGTAATTCATCTTCTCGCAAGAGAGGGCATATTTGGCAATTGGGGGTAGCATGCATTTTAGACCAATGTTCTGTGTGTGCCCTCAGAGGGAGAGTTCCATAGCGCCACTGCATATACAGCTTCCGTGTTAATGATGGGCCTACCTCATCAAGGACCAATTCCAAATTGTAATGATCCTTGATAGCCAGAAAGTTTTTGGATAACGAGTCTTGGCGTGGCAGTTCAACTGCTACCCGTAACTTGTACTCGTAATATGCCTCCGCCAAGGATCTGCGAGATATCCTGGGGCATGCATTTTGCGGGTCGAGCCACAACTCCGGTCTCCCCATCATTTCAAAAGTGTACTTGATATATTTAAACCAATAAATTTGTGACACTTTTGGAAGACGTAGGATTTCTTCTAATTCTGCTCTATAGCTTGATAGCTCCAAAGAACTCCATATTCTGCGCCAATAGGTCAGGGGCTTAAGACCCAACTCCTCTATAATTGGTCTTAGGCCGAGGTCCAGTCTTAACGGGAGGAGTGGGGTACTTGATGGAAGTGCAGCCAGTTGTCTAATGAAATTATTCTCGGTTATCTGTAATTTCTTACACACTATATGCCCCCATATCTCACCCCCGTAAGTTACTGCCCCCCTAGCCTGCGTTTTATAAATATGAAGAGGTGGGCCAAATGGCTTATACAAAGACCTAGAGATCATCCTGGATATGCCACCTGCTAATTGGACAAGGTTCAGGTTAGCCTTCATTATGTGAGAGTCCCAGGTCAAGGATTGATTTAGGGTTACACCCAGATATTCAAAAGTGGAAACCCGATCAAGTCTTTCGTGTCCCATCATGGGGTTTGGACGGGTCGTGCAGGGTGGGTTGAAAATCATGAACTTGGTTTTAGTCACATTCACTTCCAAACCACGTTGCTCACAAAAATTTATGAATCCGTCCAAGACTTTCTGGAGGCCCATCGGTGATTTGGAAAGCAGCAGGGTATCATCCGCAAACATAATTGCGGGTACCCTGCTGCCATTCAACACCGGGGCATCAGTATAGCTCAACCCTGTCAAGAAATCTATAACCCCATTCACGAAGAGGCAGAACAGGGTCGGTGCGAGCACGCAACCCTGTCTGACCCCAGTGTCCACTGGAAAAGCGTCCGAAAGGGCTCCCCCTCTACCACACCTCACTTTGGCAAAGTTGGCCTGGTGCAATCTCATCAGCATTGATAAGATGTCAACCGGGACCTCTAGATCTTTTAATACTGTCCACAGTTTGTCCCTCAGTACCAAATCGAACGCTGCACGTAGGTCCACAAAGACCGTATACAGAGTCCCTCTACCTATTGACACAGTCTTCCAATATAGGAGATTGAACCGGAAGATCTGATCTATTGTAGAGACACCCTCTCTAAACCCGGCTTGGTAAGGGCTCAATATGACCCGCTCTGCCATCCAGGCTTGGAGGCGATTCAATAGTAGTATACCAAACAATTTTTGGGGGACATCTATCAAACTGATTGGTCTGTAGTTGGAAGGGAGCAGAGGAGATCCCTTTTTGAATATTGGGACAATCTCTGCGCCCAACCAAGTCTTTGGGACCTCCATACCACCCAGAATAGAGTTGAATAAGCTCAGTAAGTATGGAGCCCAGACAACTGGTTCATGTTTAAATAGATCACCAGGTAAACCATCTAGACCGGGTGCCTTGCCAGGTGCTAACCTATCTATCGCCTCATGAACCTCCTTTAAAGTAAATGGGGGCCCTGTTAGTTCATCATTATTAAAATTAGTTAGGTTGGATAAACCAGGTGTACTGTATAGAAATTTAAAATGGTTTTGCCATACAGTGGCTGAGATGTTTGGCTCGATTGCATCGGGCTGTGTTTCTGATCCTGTGTTCACGAGACGCCAAAATGTGCGAGAATCGCCTCGTGCCAAAGTAGATTTAAGTTTCTCCCATCTGTTATGCTCCCATTCTTTTTTTGCATGACCAATCATACATTTGTAAGCCGATCGCCTAGCCCTGACAACCTCAATCCCCAAGCCCTCTTTCATTGCGTCCAGAAGATCCGATTTGGCCTTTCGGCATGTAGGATTGTACCAAGTGGGACTGAAGGGGCGTCTAATCGGACATTGCTGAGGTGAGAAGAGAATATCAGACAGTGCCAAAATTAGGTCTTCGTGGAGTAATCCCCACTCATTCCGGGCAACAAAAATAGTGTCTTGTGCAGTAATTGCAAGAGCTTTTGTGAGTATAGGGATGACCCGGGTGTAGAGCTTGGGGAGATTCTCTGGCTTTGAGAGTAATCTCTCCCATCTCACTCTCCGTCTATTGTTCACAAGAGTTAGACCCATCCGGGATGTCAATGTCTGATCCTCCGTGGCGAATATATTCTATTTCCAAAGCATGATGGTCACTGTCCAACCTCGGGAGTACCCGGAAATCGTTGATGAGTGACCAGGAAGCTAGAGGGACGAGGATATAATCCAATCTTGATTCCCTTCCACCTCTGTTGTATGTATATTTTGGTGGGATATCTGATTTTTTCCGACCATTACAGGCCCGGAGACCGAATTTTAGAGCCAGTGTAGTGATTTGGACCGCAAGAGGTGTCCATACTCTTGGGCCAGGCACCTCTAGAGGGGGTATAGACCAAAGCGCATCCTCCTCATCAGCCAGGCCATCAAGTGGGCCATAAAGAGGCTCGTAATGGCAATTTAGATCACCCCCAATTAAATAGGGAGTGTCTGCAGGGATTTCACTTAAGACTGAGGCGAGTTCCTCTACCGTGCGAGATTCCAGTCCATTATTTACTGGGCGGGAATATACATTTACCACCATAAGTCTATTAAGGTTTGGCCATTCCAGTAAAACAACAAGAATATCCTCCGTCGTTAGTGGGTGTATAACAGCGCTACATCCCAAATCTGCAGCCAACCAAGTTGCCAGTCCACCTGAGGGACGTCCTTTCCCACCCCATTTCGCCTGCGTAGAAAAAGTCGCGTAGCCTGAATAAGTCACTACTTCACATGCCCAGGTTTCTTGAAACATACATATGTCTTTACTCCTGACAAATGTGTTCCACTCTGGGCAGTGCAACTTGTTAGTGAGGCCCGCAACATTCCATGATAAAATCTTTAAAAAGGGAGAGTTAATACTGACAGTAGGTTCTGCTAGGGCAGAGGATATAGGCACTTGATACACCGTGGGTATACTAGTGCCAGAAAACGGGGCCTGGGAAATCTCCACCGCCGGGGCAGAACAATTATGGTAAACAAGGGGATTGACTATCTGATTCATAGAGTTATCCTTTATAGATTTGACGTCCTTGGTTAGAGTGGATGTGGGACAATCAACGTTGCTGCCTATCCTGGGCTGTCAATCCACCCAGTCTAAATTGCTGTATCTGTTCTGGGTAGGAAAGTAGTCCAGGAACGGCGTTTCATTCAAACAAGGGAGTCTCCTTTCTCTATTGCTCCACCCGGAACCTCTACGCCGTACTAATTCCCATCCTCCTTCTCCTTGGACTTGTAATGGGGGTGGGTAAAAAAAGGATAACGGCAAGTCTTGGATTGAGGTTCCCCTGTCACGGTAGGGCCAGTTGGATATATGGGAGACGGTCCTAGGGTCCCTAAAATTGACCAAGACACAATCTCCATCAATGGATTTCTTTGCACCTCCTAACCATGGGACTCTTCTGACCATCAAAACTTCGCTACTTATTCCTTCGGGGAGCGGTCTATTGATAGAAAGCCAATTAATGACCTTGTTTTTAAGAGATTCCACCGATTCTTGCATGGATTCTTTTAGTACCGGAATACCTGCTAAAATTACTATGTATGGACTAGCCTCGGGCGGTAAATTAATTATCCTTTGTTTTCCAGTAATACTATTGTTCAACCCCTCATTACCGGGGACAGCCGGCTTCTCCTTCAAACTTCTGTTCAACACCTGGTCAACGACTGGCAATTTAACAAGAGTAGGGTAGGTGCCAGATTTTGGGGAAACAGGAACAGAATTCGAATTTGTAACTGATAGGGGTATTTTATTCATCACACTGATCGACCCTGTATCTGGTAATCTGCTATCTTTTTTTCGGGTAGATGTTATATATGCCAACTCCCTTTCAATGCAATTTAGGGAGGTTTCAATTTTTCCTAGCCGAGCTTCCAGTGGTTTAAGCATCAGCCTCATCAGATTACGAATGTCAGATAGTGTAATATCCTCCTCCCCAGAGGTTGATTCAGAATTGGGAGGTTTCTCAGGTGGTACATTAGATAGCGAGGACCCTTTCTGTTGTGATGGAGTTATCTCCATATTCTCCCTCTCTAGTATAATTGAGTTTTTGGCGTTTTGTCGTTTTTTCCCCCGTGGGTTTTTGGAACTCTTATTGGTTTTGGGAATAGCTCCTTCTCCTACCTTGTGCGAATTTGACAATTTGGGCCGAACGATATTTCCCTCCCGACCCTGCGAAGTGATGTTAGGGGTAGAGTTAGGATGTGGGGGCTTCGATTGGGGTAGGGGTAATATACTAAGGTCTTCCTGAGACATGATGGTACAGTCTGTATTAGAAATCCAATATATAATAGAGCAGGGTGATCTGGCAATGTCAGGCGTTTCGGCAAGACCCTCTCGCCCAGCTGTTGATAAGCTAGAATCAAGTCTATGGTCCGGGGTTTTTGCGGAGGCTAAAGGGCCCAATGACGATCTCCTTACCCAATCGATTTCTTGGGAGATTCGTCGTTCTAGTGTGGTAATGTCTTCAATTAATAATGATTCAGCCTTAGCAAAGTAGGTATCCAGGGTACATTGAGGCTTCCCAGCGGCCATCAGAGTCTTACTTCGTGTATCTCTCGTAGACATTCTTCGGGGGGCCAGCTTAACACTAGTTCCAGGAGACACAAATTAAAAAAAAAAAAAATAATAAAAAGGGGGTGGCCAAAGTCCGAACTCGTCCGTTCTCGAACGGCCTCAAACGGCCCGCTCTTTGCCCGGTCTTCGCCCCGAGCTCCGCCCCGCGCGCGTCCCGCTGGCGCGTGAGGGAGGGGCGTGGAGAAATAAGGTGAGGAGAAAGAGGAGGAGTTGGCGGGAAGAGGCCCCAGGTGCAGCGGTGCTTGCCGCGCTGAGCACCCTGGTCCTCGCAGTCCCGCCGGCAGAAAGAGCGCACACACAGGCTCCCGGGATGCAGATAAAATCCTTGTCAGCAGGGGTGGGCTCCCAACACTCTCCCAGCAGCACAGCACAGATTGGAGTCAACGAGCGGCACCCGCGAAGCGGGGGCCGGGATCCTTAAATAGTGCAAATCAAGGGAGGAGCTGGCAGGAAGAGGCCCCAGGTGCAGCGGTGCTTGCCGCGCTGAGCACCCTGGTCCTCGCAGTCCCGCCAGCAGAAAGAGCGCACACACAGGCTCCCGGGATGCAGATAAAATCCTTGTCAGCAGGGGTGGGCTCCCAACACTCTCCCAGCAGCACAGCACAGATTGGAGTCAACGAGCGGCACATGTTTGTTGTGGAAAGGGCGCACCGCTCCCTGGGCCAGCGCCCAGCGCCAGGCACTCCTCCGCGTCCTATCATAGCAAAGTTGCTCAACTATCGAGATAGAGATTCAGCACTGAAGGTCGCAAGGGACAAGCAACCACTGCAATATGAGGGCTCCAGCATATCATTGTTTCCGGATTTCACTGTTAAAGTACAAGAGGCATGCCATCAGTTTGCTCTTTTGAAAAAACAGCTCTGAGACAACAACATAGACTATGCCATGCTGTACCCATTTAGACTTCGGGTCAATCGGCAAGGTCAATCTCGCATCTTCACCGACCCAAAGGTCTTGCAAAAGGCCATGAAAGAATGGTCTAAAGGCAAGCGTAATAGTCCAGAGAGATCTTCATCGAAAGGTGCAGAGGGTGGCGGACTGGATGAACAAGACTGATGCTTGACCGCCCTTTGCGCAGATAAGACCCTCACTCTTGTCTTTGCTGTTGATGTTTTACACATTCCTCTATGGGGACTACCGGAATTGCAATTACCTTTCTATATATGGTATTTTATGGTGATGTTATGACCTCTACTGCCTGTGATTTATGTCGATCTCAAGGTTGTTGGGAGGGGTTGGTTGCTCGGATACACAGGATTGATGTATATTGATGCTCTCTTGCATGCTATTGGAACGTATGTTTGTGATTCCCTATCAGCTTTAGATGCTGAATATGTTGTTGATGGCTTGCGGGCGGAGGCCTGCTATGGAATTTGTTTCTGGTCTTTTAAGTGTAAGCATGCTACCTCTGCCCACACTTGTCACGCACATTTGGGGTTCGTATATTGGGGAGGGAAGGGCTGGGATCACATTTTGACTTGATTGAGCTGCACACGCTGGCTGTTGAGTTATATTCATGTTGGTTCTGGAGGCCCGATTTCTAGTTTTTCGTCTAGGCTCAGTTAGGGACAGCCTGGCGTAGGTGGTGGTTGGGTTGGGTCGAGATATTACAATGCATGACATAGGTTTTGGACACTACTCCCTTTATTTTACAAGATCACAAGTTGTAGACCCTTATGGCTAATACTGTCAGGTCGGAGCTACTATCTGATGGGATAGCGGGTAGTTTTCCACACAGGGAAACAACACAAGGTACAGTACGGGCCCTCAAATGGAATGTGAGGGGTCCAAATGACCACAGAAAACTGCGTAAGGTATTGCCATACTTAACGAGACACAAAATAGATGTCGCTTTATTACAAGAAACACACCTACCACTTAATAGTCCTATGCTCCAGCGTAAGGGGATACAGGGTCTTGTGCACGCTGCAGGCTTTAGCACTCATTCTCGTGGGGTGCTAACTTGGGTCCGCCCTACGGCCTCACTCATGCAGGATCCTCTGGTTACAGATATTGATGGTAGATATGTCATTTCTAGGTGTCGGGGGAGGAGTCTAGATATCCTTATCATTTATGTTCCCTGTTCCAACTATGACAATCCTGAATTTTACTCTGCCCTGTCTGATAAAGTGAGCGCTTTGGGGACAGTCCAGCAGCTCTGGGGCGGCGACTTTAACTTAGTTTTGAACCCTGACCGGAACCGATCGGGGGTCCGGCTAGGCAGGCATCTCTCCGATATTATGGTGTGTATGGATTTGCATGATGTGTGGCGGCAGAGGTTCCCGGACAGAGAGGGTTATACGCATTACTCAGCACACCACGTCCTACATACACGTATCGACTATTGGTTGGCTTCTGGACAGTTGCACGATCATATGAGAGCATGCGAGGATCTGCCCCACACGCTGTCGGATCTCTCCCCAGTACTGTTGGTGCTAGAGGCCCGCCTGAAGACTATCCCCCCTTTCACCTGGAGGTTTCCCCCGTATTCTTTGCTAGATGAGATGTTTAAGACAGAACTTGCTGAAGCGATTGAAACTTATTTTGATAAAAACTTGATAGCTTCCAGGTGGTATGGGAAGCATTTAAAGTATATATAATTGGAGTTACCATGTCCAAACACTCAGGGGTATTGAGGGCGTCGTGCAAGACGCTTGCAGACTTGGAGGCCTCGTTGTCCAATCTGGAGGCGAGACTGTATCACGGTGGGGATGATAAGGTACAGTTGGAATTAAAGTCACAACTGCAGGAATTCCATGAAACAGCCGATGCAGAAATAAAGCATCTTGGTAAATATGCTACTGCGCGTATCTACGGGGAGGGGGAACACCCGGGCAGGGTGCTGGCGCAGTTATTAAAGAAGAGACGCGGATACGCTGCCGTAGCGGAAATTAACTCTGTGGATGGTGCGGGACTCACCCAGAGACCTGCCATAGCAGAGAGATTTCGCCAGTTTTATTCGGGCCTATATTCATCACGTAGTTCGGGAACTGAGGAGGAAATCCTGGAATATTTAACTTATATTAAGCTGGCCTGGCTCACTAACACACATCACGAATTCTTGATGCGCCCGATCGAGAAAGAGGAGATTCTCCTGGCCTTGTCCAAAATGAACTCTGGGTGTGCTCCGGGGTCAGAAGGTCTGACTGTTGTCTTTTATAAGGCATTCCTAGATTTGTTATTCCCACATTTAAGCACCCTATTCGACGATATGTGCATTTCTGGCACTATGCCGCCTACAATGAGAGAGGCGATAATAGTGGCCATACTAAAGCCTGGGAAACCTTCCATGGACTGTTCGTCATACCGTTCTCTCTCTTTACTCAATGTTGATACAAAAATATTCGCTAAAATTCTGGCAAATAGATTGGTTCCTTTGGTCCCCCTGCTTGTTGCTCCTGAACAGGCTGGTTTTGTTCCGGGCCGCAACCTTACTTATAATCTGCACACAGTTTTTGGTGCCTTACAGCACACTAAACCTGACACTGCGGCGGTAGCAGTTTTTCTCGAA
Source organism: Triturus cristatus (assembly GCF_964204655.1). Taxonomy (NCBI): domain Eukaryota; kingdom Metazoa; phylum Chordata; class Amphibia; order Caudata; family Salamandridae; genus Triturus; species Triturus cristatus. Next base: position 609,095,451 of record NC_140584.1, read on the forward strand.
ATGGAGAAGGCCTTCGACTCTGTTGAATGGCCCTTCATGAGGCAGGTCTTACTGCGAATGGGGTTGGGGGAGGTCTTCATACAACTACTGGGGATACTGTATAGTTCGCCTACAACTAGGATAAAACTTGGAGACCTGGTGACGGACCCTATCAGTATTACTAGGGTACGCGACAGGGCTTCCCCCTTTCCCCGATTCTGTATGATTTAGTAGCTGAACCCTTGGCCAGTGCTCTCCAGGAGTATCATCGATATAAAGGCATACAAATCCAGGGATATGAACTCATAGTGTCGACGTAAGCGGAGTACACGCTTCTCTACAATCGTGATCCAGAGCGACATCTGTCCTCTGTTCTACGAGAAATAGAGCGCTTCGGAGGGGTCTCAGGGCTGAGAGTTAACTGGTCAAAATCCATTATTTTTCTCTTTTGTAACTACAATGCCAATTACATGGCAAAGTGTCCTTTGTTTACTGTGTTGATATGACATGATGGTTTGAAATGCAAAATAAAGAAATTAAAAAAAAGTCTCTCATATTTTGCAATTTGTTTATCCAGTTCCTTCATTCTTGCATTGAACGTTTTTTCTTCATGAGAGAAATGGAGGCACCCCTGATATAGGCTTTAAAAGCATCCCATCTATTCACCATAGATGTAGAGCCATCTGGATTGAGCTAGAAGTATTCTTGAATTGCATTTAAAATTTTCGGTTTATTTTGTTTATTGAGTACAATACTAGTATTCATGCACCATCTGGATTGTGCTTTAAATTTTTAATTAAATTTTAGAACAATGGAAATCAGGGCATGATCCAAAATATTATTATTGCCAATAGTAGGAGTTACAACAGAATTAATTAGTTGTCAGGAAATTAATAAATAATCAAGTCTTGAGTGTGAGTTATGTGGGTTAGAGAAAAGGTAAACATTTTTTCCTTAGGAAAATGCAATCGCCAGATATCCACCAATGTTGTAGTTTTAAATAAAGATTTAAAAGTAAAAAATGCTTTAGGAGGTTGAAATTTTGTGAGAGAAGATCTATCTAATAAAGTATCAAATATGAGGTTGAAAATCTCCTCCAACTATAAGATGAACGTTACCCAACTTGAGTACTTCAGTAGTTAGAGTATTAGAGTAGACCGAAAAATAGGATCATCAGAAGTTGGACCATACACATTAAGTAAAAACATAACTGTATCATGAATTTAAATTTTTGCTATGACATATCTACCTTTGGAATCCAAGGATTTACTTAAAATTTGACAATGCAGTTTTTTTTGCAAAGAGAATAGCAACACCATTTTTTTACCCATCGCAGGACAAGATATAATAGTATCAACCCACTTTTTTTCATATTTTCTAAAACTTTGTCTTCAATATGCGTTTCCTGTATGAAGCAAATACTTGCCTTACAGCTTTCTAATTAATCTAAAATGTTTGCACGTTTTACAGGATGTCGTAAACCCTTGACAATCAAAGAGATTATTTTAAAGTTATGAACATTAGTCATAGTAAAGTAGGGAGGAAGAAAAAAATAAGAATAGGAGAAAAAGTTGAAGAAGAACATGAAGAATAGTAGCTCTAAAAAAGGGTATAAGGAGAAAGAAGGTAAAAAGAGAAGACATACAAACATAGAAGAGACGACAAAAAATAAACATTAATAACAAGTTTGAAACGCACACAAGTTTTGCAAGCATGACCGAACCGCTGGAGCCCTGTGTGAAAATAAACAGTAAATTAGTCAGAAATACATATTAGAGTAATGTTCAAGTAGCAGAATCATGCGTATCCATAGATTGCTGTGAATGTTGATCCAGGAATAATCTTAAGTCATCAGGTCGTTGGAAGGACTTTGAAAAACTATCTTTCCAAATTCGCATTGTTGAGGGATCAAAAAGACCATATTTGAATCCAAGACTTTTTAACCGTGGACAAATTAATTCCTTGCGAGTCTTAACAGTATCCTTCATGAATAACATTTTATTACCATTGATCAATAATTAAGGAAGGAGTTTCCCGTGCTGCTTTCCTTATCAAAATCAAATGATGGTGACGTAAAACCTTGAAAACCATTTGTCTTGGTTTTGTGTGGTGAGGATTACGATGAGACGGAATCCTATGTGCTTTATCTATTTCAAATTTCTCCAGAAATTTGATATTCAAAAGACCAGGTATCAAATTCTCCAAATATAGTCTGAAATTGGAACCTTCTACATCTTCTGTCAAATTAAAAATACGTAAGTTGTATTGCCTGTTGCGGTTTTCCAAATCCAGAAGGAGAGCAGACATAGGAGATATTTTTGCCACAAGTGGGGCAAAGGCATCGATTTTAACTTTATTGTCCTGGATTTTGATTGAATTATCTAAAACCTTCATTGACATACTAGCCATATCTTTGCGTAGGTATTTAATCTCTGACGCTATTATATCAGTGCTAGAACGAAGTGCTTGAATTTCATCAATAATTAATGCTAAGGAAGGTTCACTAGATTCCACCACTTTAGAATTTATTGGACAAGGAGAAATATGTTGTTTCCTCTTATTATGAGGTGTTTACGCATTTTTATCCTCCATTTCCTATTATAAAAATTAAGGATGTAAATAAATGCAAAGTGAAGGCAAAGGAGATTACTGCTGAAAAAATCCTTGAAAAAAGGCTGGTACAGCAGCTGAAACAGACTGTAGGAGCTGTTAGGCCGAAGCCAGGCCCTTTCCTGAGCAATACTCCGTCTTCCGACAGGAAAGCTGGGCAGTACCTTGAAGCAGAGTTCGAAGTTGAAGCAGGAGGGAAGAAAACACAGCTTCCAATGTCGTGCAGACCAGGAAAACCACCACAGCAACAGGTAAGAACTTCACTGCAACATCATTATACATACATATTCTGACAGGAATTCATAGTTAATTCATCGAAAACAGCCTGTTCTGATGAGGAGCTCGGCGGGAGGCAGCCATCTTGTTTCGCAAGCTCCCGCATCTCTTAAGGGCATGTTTAACATTAGACATTTACATGTCCTCCTTTTAAATGCTATGCATCCTACCTTATGTGCAAAAATGCTTACTTAACAGTGATTTATAAAGATTTAGGCCTGTCAAAAAGGATTATTAGGCAGGCAGAATTTTCATTTGAAACCTGCATAGCCAGGCTACTGGTGGCAGACCTGCAGTCATGTTCACATTGTCACTGTAAGGGATTGCACATTGGGGCTGTCTACTTGTGACATTTAACTTAGACGCCCTGGGCACACCTTAGTATTATACAGTAGGGTGCTTATTTATGACGCTCTTGTGGCGCAAAGTTCAGACCCATTTGTATGAGGCCACGCAAAGCCACTTTGCATAGCTTTCTATTGTCTCATGGATATGGTGTAAGACAAAGCAATGCAAGTTGCTGCGTTACCATACACTGCTTCAGGGGGGTATTACATAGGCATTGTGGTGGGTTTTTTCACACAACACCCATGGGATTTGACACATTCCCAGATTTTAAAAGATCTATAAACCTGGAAATGCATCAAAACTGCATGCCTCCCCAGGGGAGGCGTAACGAGCGGACATATCTTTATTTCTCCTCGGTTCTTCCTCTTTCTGCATGTGATGAATTCTGCAGCACAGATAGAAAAAGGAAAAAGCCTACATGGATTGTTTTTGTTCAAAAAGGTGTCCCTTCCTGCACAAAAACCATCCTGCCAGCAAGGCAGACACCCTTGCACCATAGTGCAAGGGTACCTGCATTTGTGTTAGGCACCAAATAGTATGATGGCACAGCCAGAAATGACTAGTAAATGTGGTGCATTGTTGCCCTTTCAAATTGGCTTATGACAGCGCAACAATAAGACTTGCGGCACTGCCCTACTTTAAATCATTAAAAAGAGGTCCAGGGACTTATAGGTGAGTTACTGGGGTAAAGTACTCAGAGTTCTCAAAGGGCAAAACACATTCTGAGTGACCCTGCAGAAAGAACAAATTTTAAAACACCAGTGGAGCATTAAATGCTTCACATCTTTTATGAGATGGCATATTCTTTCTTGTATTTCTTGGTTAGTTTTGACGAAATAGAGTATACCCCATGGGCAAATAATGTTGTATACATTTTTTGTGTTGCAATTTGAAAAGGTTGGGTCAACTATCTTCTTTCCAGAATGCCTGAATTATGTGCCTTGTAGTGTATGGGAGCAAATAGTGCATTCACCACATCTGTGATGCCCTTCAATAGGTCTAAAATTCCCCAAAATGTTGAATTGTTGTTGTGACATTGCTAGTTGGATCTGTCTGTATAAGCCCTAATTAAGTGATCCCTTATGTTCTTCCTTCTTTACAATGCAAAAGAGAGGGGGGTTCAACCTGACATATCGAAGTAGGCTGGTACGGACATTTTGTCATGGTCAGTTTGTTTGATATACAGCATGGTGAACAAGTGTGTTTCTTCAGCATATCGGGAAATCAAGAAAGATGAATTTTTATCATATGTCTCGTTGAATATGTTATGTTATCCGCCATTTATAGCACGCACGGATACTCAGAAGTGTCCCGGCGCGAAAGCCAGTTTAAAGGAGACAGGGAGGCGTAGACCGAGGCTGGTTGATTAGTTAAAAAGCAAGGTTTTTAACTGCTTTTTAAACAGCTTAAGATCGTGGATGTTCCAAAGCTCGAAGGGCAGGGCATTCCAGGCCTTGGCCGCCTTTACAGAGAGGGAGCTACCTCCCGTTTTAGCGAGGCGGTAATGAGGAATATCAGCAAGGCATTACCCTGTGGAGCGAAGATGTCTATAAGGCACATAGAAATCAAAGCATCTCCTGAGATACATGGGCCCCGATTTGTATAGGGCACAGTGAACAATAGTGAGAGCCTTAAACAGAATGCGCTGGCCCACCGGCAGCCAATGCAGATCCCGGAGAAGTTGATTAGTGCTAGACCTACCAGGGATGCCAGTAGCTCTCTAGCGGCCGCATTCTGGACGGCCTGTAGCTTTTTTAGCTGGTAGCCAGGGAGACCAATGTATAGGGCATTGATGTAATTTAAACGCAAGAGAATGAGAGCGTGGGTCACCATTTCTTTTGCAGATTTAGGCAGCAGTGGCAGAAATTTCTTAAGTAGTTTCAGTGTGCCGAAGCACTCTCCGGCCAATTTATTAATCTGCGGTAGGAATTTGAGGTCCTCACTGAGCCTGGGCCTGCGCTAACCATTTAAAAACTTCGGCTAGACAGTTTTTAGCTGGGATAAATCATTTTTCTTCCACGTGAAGAAAAGCTGGGTATCATCAGCGTACGCTATGATCTTAGCATCCAGCTCTTCCGCCAGATAGATTAGCGGCGTCACATAAACGTTAAAAAGAAGGGGGCTAAGGGTTGAGTCCTGGGGGACGCCCGTGGTCATGCTTTTCGGTGTAGGAGAGAATGGAGGCAGCCATACTTGCTGTATTCTATTCGCCAAGAAGGATTCGATCCAATCCCACACCAAGCTAGAGATTCCGATATTGGACAGACGGGCTAGGAGTTGGCGATGCGGTACTGTATCAAACGCGGCAGAGAGGTCCAATAAAACCAGGGCCGCTCTGCTGCCAGAATCTAGGCACTCTCTAATAGCCTCCGCCATCTCAACCAGGGCCGTCTCAGTACTATATGAGGCCCTGAAGCCCTGTGGACTGTGTGACTGCTTGAGCACCTCCTGAAGCGGAAGCCGGGAGGTTGTGTTACTTGCATTGTTGCTGATTTTACATGTTTTTAAATTAAACATACTGCAATACCGGCGTTTTTCCTTTCTGTAGCAACTTTAAGTAATCTTGCTTGATTTGGTGGGCTCTAATCGCCCACTTCGCTCCCCCTCTTTCCCGCTGCCCTGGGCCACTCCCAGCCGAGCATTGACGCTGTGGAGCCGGTCCCGGGCACTGAATAGCGGCGGCCATCTTGTGTGTGGGTGGGATTGACAGCGCTCTAGTTGCGCATAAAAGGGGATGTCCATGTCTTCACGCAGCAAACGCGCACAGCGAGTGCGCCTGACTCGTGCCGGAGTCACGCCAGAGTCAGGCCCGTCTACGCCCGTCCACGCCAGGACGGGCCCAGGGACACAGGACCTGGTTCCGCCTTCTGCAATCCCTGTCCATCATGGTGCTAGCTACATCTATACTGGTAAGGAGTTAAAACAGCTTAATTACCACCCCCCCGCACACTGCACTACGTGTGTATTGCCAGTTCATAATTTTAAATGCACCCACTGTGGCTTTATCACGGGCAGAATGTCAAGGTGTAATCAACTGAAAGCGTTACATAAACGGGGTAAACCGAGGGGTAGAACTAGGGCTGTTAAAACTCCCTCCTCCCTCACAAAATTGCAGTTTTGGAGTGTGAACTGTAGATCACTTCCAAAACATAAGACCGATATCTACGACTTTATAGTATAAGAAAATCCTGACGCCATGTTCCTTACCGAAACATGGCTTCGGGCTAGTTCGGGGCCTGATATTGCCATGGCAATTCCCGACGGTTATAAACTGGTTAAAATAGATAGAGACACTGGTAAAGGAGGTGGCATTGCGATTATTTTTAAGTCAAACTATACATGCACTCTTGATGCTTTCCCCATGCTTGGATGCGAAGCCGGGCTTTTTAAGCTCGCTACTAGCCCCCAGTTCACTTTGTCTGGTCTCCTGATTTATCGTCCCCCGGTAACGCTAACACCTGGATAACTTCCTTTGCAGACGTTATTGCTCCTCTTTCCCTGAAAGCGGCCAACTTTTCTATTCTTGGCGACCTGAACCTCCATCTGGAAGATGGCCAATGTAATGTCAGCAAATTGTGTTTATCTGAATTGGAAGCCTTAAATATCTTATAATGCAATTCTGGGTCTACACATTCTGCTGGGCATTTATTGGACCCTGTCCTTTCTAATCTTCCTTTTGAATGTTCTTTTCCTGCCCGTCCATTGGAATGGTCGGACCATTATGCTGTACACCTTACCTTATCTCAGACAGGAAATCAAAATAAAAACAGCAGCAGTAAGGATGTGTTTATACGTCGTTGGCACAAACTTAATACTAATGATTTTAACGCACGTTTATCGAGTACTCTTCCTAATACCAACACATCCACGTCTGTATTAAACTCTGAAGTATTCAAATGGCTGAACTCTGCCATCGATGAACTTCTTCCCTTAACACTCAAAAACTCTTCATCTCATCGACCTCCTGCGCCTTGGTTTTCTGAAGATCTAAAACGCATGAAATCTAGCTGTAAGATTTCTGAGAGAAAATGGAGACGTTCTTACTCTGCCTCCCGTAAAATAGCCTACAAGGAAGCCCTTAGGGACTACCATCATCATTGTAAAATGACCAGAGCTGCCTATGTTTCGAACACAGTAACCAATGCCCAAAATTGTCATCGTACTCTTTTTTCGGTTGTGAAGAAATTAACTGGGGCAGATAAGGTACCAGCCCCTCCCGTACTGGAAGAGGCTCAATGCAATTGTGCTGCGAATTTTTTCATATCTAAAGTAGAGCGCATCTATGACTCATTAAGTACTTCTACATCTAATGATACGCTTCTGCCAGACCCTATTCTGACTCCAGATATTTCACTCCTCACAAGGACGAAACTTGCAAACTGGTTACCCTTTGATGATGCCTCTTTTTCCCATTGCCTAAATAGCATTAAATCTGGCTCCCCACGGGATCCGGTACCCGCCAAGATTTTAAAACTACTTGAACTTAGCCCACGTCAAGTACTAATGCAACTTCTTAACTCTTCATTACTTGAGTCATATGTTCCACAGGAGTGGAAGCATGCAATGATAATCCCTCTATTAAAAAAGGCTGGAGCGGACATCACCAATCTGTCTAACTTCAGACCAATTTCATTGCTCCCCATTCTATCAAAGATCCTGGAAAGGTACATAAATACACAATTGACACATCTTGTGGAGAGCTCGGGCTTTTTACATCCGTCCCAATCAGGCTTTAGAGCGCATCATTCAACTGAAACCACCCTCCTAGGAGTCACCGAGAGTCTGCGTCACAGTGTCGATCGCGGAGAAACATCAGCCTTGATACTTCTCGATCTCAGTGCGGCGTTCGACACTGTGTCTCATTCCATCCTTCTCGCGACTCTCCGGTCCCTGGGAGTAGAGGGTGCGGCTCTAGCCTGGATAGCCTCTTTTTTAAAAGATCGCACTTTTCAGGTGTTTTCTTCTTCTGCTTCTTCTAAAATTTGATACTTGTGTAGCGCACTACTCACCCGCAAGGGTCTCAAGGCGCTTGTACGAATACCGCTGTGGAACCCATCCTGGCTTTCCCTGTGAGGCGTCCACTCCTGGGCACCCCCAAGGTGGAGGCCAGGCATCCTTAGCGTTGTGGGGGCCGTTGTGGAGATTAAGTAAGCTATTGCCCAGAGTTGCAGAGTGGGACTCCATGATTGGAATAGGCACCGAGGCGAGAATTATCAGGTCCGTGGAATTTTTGAGCCCAAGACCCGCCGAGGCGGGGAATTGAACCCTGGTCCCGGGCTAGACCTCTGCATCAGGGTCTGCCGCTCTAATCATTGAGCCACACTTCTCCACTACAACTACACTACAACTTATCCCTTGGCGTATGGTGTTTCCCAGGGGTTGATACTCAGCCCCTCATTATTCAACATTTATGTAAGACCCCTAGCTACTATTGTGGAGGAAGCTGGTCTCACACTGTATTCCTACGCCGACGACTCACAGATCATTTTTTCTCTCTCTAATAAAGAGTGCAATAACACCTCTGCTCTGAAAGAAGGTCTGATTTGTGTCTCCAAATGGATGAAGAGTAACTTTTTGAAGCTTAACGGTGATAAAACCGAGGTAGTCATACTTGGCAAGAACAAGGATCTCTGGGGCCCCCATCATTGGCCCAATGATATGGGACCTACTCCGCAACCTGTAACTGCAGTTCGCAATCTCGGGTTTATCATTGATGAGAAACTTACAATGAGACAACAGGCTGTAAAGGTGGCCTCTATCTGTTTTGCCACCTTGAGATGGCTTCAGAAGATTTTGTGGATGTTGCCCCTCTCCACACAAAGAATGGTAGTCCAGGCGTTGGTTGTTTCCCGCCTGGACTATGGCAACGTCCTATATCTTGGAGCCGACCTAACAACCATAAAAAAAACTTCAGGTTGTGCAGAACGCTGCTGCCCGTCTGCTCTGCAATGTTCCTAGGAGAACTTCTGCTTCCACAGCACTTTGTGACCTTCATTGGCTTAAAATTTCAAACAGAATTACATTCAAAGCCCTGTGTCACATTTTTAAAATCAAACACGGCTCAGCCCCAAAATACCTTCAGGGCCTTATTCAGGCCTATAAACCCAGTCGAACTCTAAGATCATCAGTACACGGTGATTTTTCTGTTCCCAGATTTAGGCTAGCAAAGATGGGGGGCCGTTCCTTTGCCTATTTAGGTCCTAGTTTTTGGAATGCTCTTCCTGTGACCCTAAAGACAGAAACCAATCTTTTTCGTTTCCGTAAGGGACATAAAACTTGGCTCTTCCAGCAGTAATTTGTAGCCCAGTAAAATCAGCTTGACATTCTTTTCTTCTTCAGTCTGTCCCTAGCGCCGGGAAACCCACTGTGGGTAGCTGCGCGCTCTAGAAGTTTAAATAAATAAATAAATAAATAAAGCCCGACTGGGCTGGGTGGAGGGCACTAGAAGTCTCAACAAACTCAGAGAGCTGTTTGTGGGCTGCCTTCTCACACACCTTCGCCACAGGGTGAAGTGAGATCGGTCGGTAGCTAGCCAGAGTGGCGGGGTTCAATTAAGGTTTTTTTAGCAGTGGGAGGAGTTTTGCCTGTTTCCACTCAGATGGAACGGTGGCAGTTTGAAGCGACAGATTAATGATATTGTTCACTTCAGGATTGACTACCTCCGCCACTGCTGCCAACTGCCTGGCTAGACAGGGATTGGCTGGGGAACCTGATTTAAGAGATTTAAGAATGGCCAAAGTGTCTGACAGAGGAATAGGAGTAAACGCTGTCAGGAGAGTGCGGGCTAGATCTGAATCTGAGGCCACCCAAAGCGGGTGTTCTGCCTGCACATGGAGAGCAGACGTAAGCTATCCTGGATTGTTTGGATTTTATCTATTAAAAAAACAGATAACTGCTCGCACCAGGAATCAGAGGCAGGAGCGACCATACGTTCTGCGCATGGCTTCAGGAAACTCTGAACAATTGCGAAGATTTCCTTGGAGTTATTTTTAGATTGAGCAATGTGCTCTGCATAAAAATGGCCATTGGCCTTCTTGATGGCGGCATAGCAGCTGTTCTGAGACTTCCTAAGTGCTATTTTGGCCAACGGGCAATAAGCTTGTCTCCAGCTGCGTTCAATCTTTTTTCATGATTTTTTTAGTTCTTTAAGTTCGTTGGAAAACCAGGGTTTGGATGGGGTGTTTCTTGCTCTCTTATGGACCAAAGGTGCGGAAAAATGTTCCACTGCTCTTGAAATCCAAATATTGAAACCCCCTACAGCTTCCAGCAAAACCCCAGAGACAACAGGGCGTGTATCTATCAAAACTCTGCAAAGAGCAGCAGGCTCAATGCGTGGAGGAGGTCTGTCCTAGGATGGCCTCATAGTTGGGTAGGAGGGCTTAACGTTCCAAGAAAATTGGATTAAAAATGATCGGACCAGGGAGAGGTTCCTGTACAACTATGGGAAAGTTGGAGCAGACTACATCTAGGGTATGCCCCCCTCTGTGTGATGGGGAATTAATCCATTGAGTCAAATGGGCAAGATCTAAAGAATCATTCAGTTCTCTTGTATGAGATGCCTCCACACAGTCCAGATGGGTCTTGAGGTCCCCTAAAAGTAGATAATTAGAATAATGCAGGGCTCTTAACACAATGGCTTTGTCTAAGGCTTTTAAGTAGGTGCTGGAGGGACCTGGGAGGGCGATATATCAACGTGGCCCCTAATAAAAAGTGCGGGGAGATGGTGAGGGAGAAGTCCAAATCTTTACCCTCCGTAATGTCATGTGACTCTGCCTGCATAATAATCCAGGTTTCCCAAGATACTACCGCAACCCCTCCTCCTCTGCCTTTTTTACGGTCAACCCTGGCTATTTTATACCCCACAGGGATGGCCCTGGCGATAACTGGAGCCGAGAACTCGTTGAGCCATGTCTCTGATGTGAAAAGCAAATCTAACTGACTGTCAGCCAACAGCTCACAAATATCAGGAGCATGTTTTACCATGGACCGTGCATTAATTAGGGCAGCTTGTATACACCAGGATTTCTGTGGGGCAATAGGGCCGTGATTGGAGGGAGTATTAGAACCCAGGGTATGATTAAAACGTTAGTTGCAAACCTGACAAGTACTGGAAATGTTGTCCAAGACCATCCATTCTTGGCCACACTTACTCATGTATGCACCAATCGACATAATTTCAGCGCGGCTCAGGGACAGGCGAACATTAGGCAATTCTGGCGGAAAACAGGCAGCATGGCTGGCGCTGGCCGCTTCCGGGATGCTGACGGACAGACAGGCTTGCCTATGATGTCTGGTAATCTATCATTGAGCCAAATTGCAAACTGAAAGTTTGTTTTCATTCCAGACCAATTGTCATCAATATAGCACGGCCATTCTGTAAGCCTGTTCTCGTACGGATGGTTGTGATACACAAATATCTCTTACTGGGTCATGAAAAGGACTGCTAACTCCAGAGTAATAGACCATCCCATCACTGTCCCCTTTTATTGATGATAGTATTCGCTTTTGAATTAAAGAAATTCTTCATCAAAGCCAGTTTTGCCATGGTTACTATAAATTCGGTGGGAAGCTCATGTGGTCTCTTCCTTTTGTCCAAATAATTGCTGCTTCTTGGAGGAATATTGGTGTATAAAGAGATTATGTCGAATAGGAGTAACATTTGAGCTGTGTTATTGAAGGTGATGTTTTCAATGTGTGATATAAAACCTGCAGTGTCTTGACTATATACAATGTTGTCTGTCTCAGGAACGGTTTTAAGAATAAATCAACGTACTTTGAGAGCGGCTTCACGATGGAATAGACCCTGACACTATAGTTCTCTCCAGTGATGTAGTAGAGTTCTTGTGTATTTTAGTTAGAGGGTAAAGTACTAATGTCCTAGGTGTTTTATTTTGTAAGAAGGTGAACTTTTCGCAGCCAATCAATCCGCCTCTTTTTGTCATTTCTAACTGTGATGTAATTTCCTCACTTAGCTGTTTAGTGTAAGAACGACAATGTCAGCGCCTCTGTCAGCTGGCTGCATAATAATACCACCATTTTCTTTCAGTTCAGTCAGAGCTCGTACTCGTGGTTTGGTGAAATTGGAATTAAATGACTTCCTCTTGGTTTCTAATTGGCCAATGGTTGACCATCTTTTCAATGTCAGTACTGGTTCATGCATCTCACAATTTGGTGAGATTATTGTGGACTTTCTGTGTAGTCCTGTAGTTTCTTCTTGAGTGGATAGTTCTTTGGAATCAAAGTACTCCTGCAGTCTGATTTTGCAGAGGGAATTGAAGGTTTCTATTCTAAACTGCACAAAATCTGATGGTCCTGAAGAAACGTAGGACAGGACTTTCAAGAGAAGGAGGTGCATGGGGGCATATTATCAAGGACGGCGTTAAAATTATCGCTGGTTTAGTGGCAGAAAACTGCCGCTAAAGCGGCAATAATGGGCTTGACAATATGCCCTTGAGTATTCCCATAGAAGCCCCGGTTCACACCAGAACATGGGCTTCTATGGGAATTCACAAGGGCATATTATCAGGCCCATTATCGCCGCTTTAGCGGCAGTTTTCTGCCGCTAAACTGGCAATAATTTTTAACACTGTCCTTGATAATATGCCCCCTGGTTGGTTATCCAGGGTGTGCCAGGGATGTTATGGATATTCCATGTCCGTTATGGAGTCAGTATCTGCTCACATTTCAAACCCTGTATTCTCTGAGTGAATATGTATTTTTTCAACCTGTCTTTCTGTAGCTTTTTCATGTAAGATGTGACTCTTGTATGGTGCATACTTTGAACTGAGGTTCCTGGGTGAGTTCAGGTTATGTGTGGTTGTTCTTGAGGAGGTCAGAAATGAGATTTCCTAAATTAATCCAGAAAGTAGTGTAAGTTTCTCCTTGGCCTCTTAGTAGACTGCAGAGAGTGATGGTCACATATTTGCAATCATGGGAAAGTGTGAGGTATGCAGATGGAGGACTTCAGAAAGATGTGGATAGAAAAAAGACTGTGAGTGTCTAACAGAGTGAGAGACTGCAGAAGAAATTGGTGTGAAAGGGTGAAGAGGAATGCCTGAGGCCTTTGAAAAGCCACTATCCCCTAGCACAGACCTTATCAATGTTCAATCCAGTCTCATATTTTTAGAATCAAAATATTTTTAAATCTTATTATTCGCTATAAAAAAGATGTTATTCATTTATCTGATACAGCTAACAAGCACTGTCAAAACCAATAGGTCCTGCTTGTTTTAGATATATGCGTTAGGTGCTGTGAGTCATGTCTGAATATAATAACAGAAAACTTACAGAGAAGCACCAACATGTTTGTTGATTGGTACACTGTGTGAAGAACAGGATTTTAGTTGGCAAGTTTTAAGCAGTACACTTAATAACATAGGCTGTACCATTTAAGAAGGATTCCTAGTTATGCTTCTTTGATCACTGCTTTTATAGGCAGAGGCTTGGGAATTATGCGATTATGTGGTTGCAGAGTCTCTTCTTAATTATGGTTCAGTCGCAGTTGCCACGTAATCCATCATCTGTAGCATAATCCGCTGTTATTAACAAAAAAATTCTTCTAGGCCAAGCATATCATAAGTTACTAAAATTGTGGTTATATATGTTGCCATGCAGTGGAAGGCCCTATGCAAAAGTTGAATGGTCATCTTTGAGTTGATTATTACTGTATCTGGATGCTAAACTGGTAGCAATGAGATGAACCTTTGGCCAGACAGTGTTAAAGGGAAAAAAATGACAACATTTTGAAGCAATGTTATCAGAAAATGTGCTGCATTATACTCCATAATTTGCCTTTTTTTTACACATAATTGGGTCAACCCTGTCACATTATTTGGTCTTCTCCTTCTGCATAATTCCAGAGTCCCTGCTTATAGGGATCTCCCCGTACACCTTTTCATCCCACTTAAAACAGTGCTTTTAAGGCCGATACATTTAAGGAAGCTGTGCCACCGGAGAGACTGTGGCATAAATCTACAAAAAAACATTGTTGCCGGGTTTCTATTTCCAGTCTTATTTTCCGTGTGTTGTGAGTAATTTATTTTCGAGGTCTGTCGACTTAAACCTATTAATTCGCTTCTGGTGCATACATCCGGCCTTGAAACAGCGGCACTTGTGCTGCTCCTCCCACTGGGCTGGTGGCTGATGCCCATGCTACTGCTATGGTTACAGGCAGAATCCTGCGGTGACTTTACAAATATTTGTCTATATATATCCTGTGCATTTTAGAGAAAAATGTAGGTAGGACCAACATTCCAACTCAGGGGCTCAACTAGACCCGAACTTCAGGGTCGGGGGGCAAACAATCCCAGCTAGGACCGGGTCTAGTGCTGGTGGCATCCGGTGTTTTGGTAACCACTCCCCTTGACCTTCTTCTCCATGAATTTCCTCACTGCCACTCTCTAACAGTGCACCTCAAATCCCCACAGCCTCTCTCTGATGTACATTTCATTTTTTTGCAGTGCTACTCATAGTTCACTCTCACTCAGTTCTGTGATCTGCATGGTAGACATTCTTTGCAGCAGGCACATTGACCCTCCGTGCTACATTATGTTGAGTCTAAACTGCCACTAGACAAACTTCAGATCTATCACCAGTAGGAACAATATTTACCAGCGCTTTCTAGACAATTTTATTGTTACCTGAAAACTGCTGAATGCACAAGGAAGTTCATGTGCTTTTAAACCAAAAGGTATTTTTAAACACAGTGCCCCCCAAAAAATTCAGCGGCAGGTGCAGCTGCACAGGTCACACTGCCATTCAGCCAGCTCTGCTCCCAGCAGTGGGGCAAGACAAGCATTTACAGAAATGGGGTCGGAGCTAATCTCATAGCCATTATATGAGGATAAAGAGGTGATAAATTGTGCGGTTTAAACATATTGGGCAAATCTGATAATATGACAAACATATTTTGGGGAGATTTGACACTGTTCTTAGGCTTCAACTCATTGCAAATCCAGAAAAATGTTCCTCACCCACTGTTGGCTGAAGGTACAGTTTTAGTTTACCCAATGAGATGTAAAATATTTTAGGTCTGGATGCACATCGCAGCAGTCACCTGGCCATATGTGATCAACAGAAAAACAGCTTTGAGAAGCACACCTAAGAGATAAGCTTTGTCTCCGCCCACATGTTGGTTACCTTCAGTACAATATTTGATTGGGCAGAAGCCGTGGGCTGCCATTGAGCAACAGTGCTTGTCATACTCCTGTTGGATCCTGAGGGGAGTTCGGTCACCTAAGAAAAACCCAATGATGTGGCAGTCTGCAATGGGAAGACTTCTTTACCATGTGATACTAGTATTGGCTAATAATATTCCTAAAGCAACATGACATGCTCACTGTGTGCATTAACTACACTGAGGACCATGTTTTTATTGATAGGCTAATCCTATCGGCAAATAGAAGTTTTCATTAAGTATTTTCCCTCAATCAAAATGGCTGTGTCATCCACATTAATGCTGCAAAGGCATCTGTGCAGGTTATTTTCTTCTCCATTTACGTTTGTGCTATGAAGAATAAGCAATTGGTTCTGCCCTTCCATCGCAGTACGCTGACGGACATGCCAGTTACTGCAGCCCCAACATGCCTCATGCTGATCCTTCCTGCTGCATCAATGCAATTGTGGGGTGTGATACTTCCCCCCAAATTCCAGCAAGCAAAACAAGTTAACAGATTTCTTGTAGGTAGTTTAAGGAAGAGTGGGCTTCTCCCATGAGAATTTCTTTTTTACTTTTGGGATAAAATTTGCTAAAAATCCTCAGACCCTTAAAGGACATTCATACAATATTTCAGTACCTTGTTAGTGCACCAGGGAAGCCTGGCCTTTCCTAGGAGTAGATCCAGATTTTGAAATGTCATTGGTCAGAAATTACTTCCACTATACCAAGGTCAGCATTTTTTCCATGGGTGAGACCCATATGCCAAGGAGTACATACAATATGGCAGTGCCAGAAATTTACCATGGATACTTTAGCCATAGTCATGGGTAGCTATAAAATTATTACTGGGCTAACGGCTATCTCAGTTAGATAGTTCGAGTCCCAACAGCCAATGATGGTGTCTTAATAGAAGCATGTCAGGGTCTGCATTTTGCCATAGGTAACACCTCCCATCCATATGCTATTAGTGCCCTTGTCCATAAGGCAAGAATACCCTCCAGTATGTAAGACCAGCAGCACTCTTGCATGCATAACACACATACCCTTACACACAAACACACATTCACACACACATTCTCTCACACACTCATTCTCACTATATCTTTGCACTCTTTTGTACATTTGTACTCTGTCACATTCACACACAGACACACTGCCACTCACACTTCCATTAATCCATCAGCTTGTATTGTGTTAGAAAACCTTGCCCTGCTGCTTCTACTGTACCTGCCTTGCCTTTTAGTGAAGCTTAATCAAAACCTATTCTCCATACACTATTTAAAGATAATAATATATTGCATTGTCAATGTTTGTACAAGGATAATGTGACTCAGAAGTGCACTTCCTTAACATAGCTGTCCACGGCTTATATTTGGTTTCACATGTTGATGTAGCAGTTACAGCATTTGGAAATGCACTAGTCCACTTTCTAACATGTAATATCACCTCATCCAACTGATCTTATGAAATGCGTGACTTTTTCGGTTACCATTGATTTTATCCAGTAACACTTTTGTGATTTCCAGACCCAGTTTACAATGTAGAAAAATAACACCATGTCCAGGAATTAAGTATTGTATTGAATGGGAAGCCAGGGCTGGCTGAAGGTGTCACACAAGCCTCAAGCCAGCACTATATCCCAAATCCTTAGCCCTATTCTCTCTCTTCATGACATCCCATTTTCTCAGTCCACTCTCGCCTCTAGCCTTGCACCAGCCCCGTTGTTGCAGATGGAATTAAGTAGAAATCCAGTACTGCAAAAAGAGCAGGTATTCTGTGGGTGCCCTTGTAAAAATATGTGTATATTCATGATAGTTGTGTCATTATTCTATGTGCAGAGTAAGAGATGTGCTCATGTAACTTCTGGCTGATGGTGAATAGTGTGAGTGCAGCGTGAGTGGTGTGAGTGTAGGGTGAAAAATGTGCCAATGTTAGTGTCTGGTGAGCTGCGTGAATGCAATCTGAGGGCCCATGGGAGTGTCAGGTGAGAGTAGTGCATGCAGAGTGAGAGATGTGAGTGCACAGCAGTCTGAGTGGTGTAAATGCAGGGTGAATGTTGTGCCTGTCAGTGGTGCAAGGTGAGCAGCGAGACTGGTGAGTGCATGGCGAGAGGAGTTAGTGCAGGATGATGGTGTGTCCCTATGAGTTCCTGCAGACTACTGTCCCTATGTGCACACAGGGTGAACAGAGTGCCTGTATGAGTGCAGGTTGAGAGGCTTGTCCACCTGAGTGTAAGGTGAGAGGAGGGAAAGTAGAGTGAGTGGTGTGGTGTGACTCCAGGGTGAGTGTTGTGCTTGTTTGTGTTGTGTAAGTGCAGGGTGAGTGTCGTGCCCATGTTAGTGAAGGGTGAGCTGTGTGAGTGACAGGAGTGCCTATGTGAGAGCACGATGAGCGATGCGTCAGTGTGAGAGTAAGGTGAGAGAAGTTGACTGTAGGGTGAGTGATGTGACCATATGAGTTTGGATGAGGGTAAATGTGCAGAGTAGGATGAATCAATGCATGGTTAGCGATGTCTCTTGTTTGAGTGAGATTACAGAGTGACAAGTTAGTGAAGTGTCACTTGAGCGCAAGGTGAGTAGTGTGCTCGAGAGACAGCAGGGTGAGTACAGGATGATCAGCTCAAGTGCATGGTGAGTGGTGTGAGTGCAGTGTGATCACTGTGAGTGCAGTATGAGCAGTGTGCTCATGCGACCACAGGATAAGTAGAGGGAGAACAGCGTGAGTTCATAGCGAGTGGCATGAGTGCTGTGTGGTTGCTGAGCGGAGGATGAACGATGTGAGTGCATAGTAAAAGTAAGGGTGTAAGCATATGTTCCTTCTTTTAAAGGATCTATTTTATTCAGTGGAGTAATTCCTTTTGATGACACAACACAATAGTCCAAAATAGGATTAAGTGAAGATAGATGTTTTGTTTTCATTTACCATTTTGTAAATCCATTTTACTCTTTTTTGTCATATTGATGATAGGTTTTTAGAAGAAGGGGGACAGCCTGATGTGAGTGCATGGTAACAGTGTGATTGCATGGTGAGCAGTGTGAGTGCAATGTGATAGCTGAGAGTGTAGGGTGAGCGGTAGAAGTGACAGGTGAGTGAAGTGTCATATGCATGCTGGGTGAGCTGGGTGCTCATGTGAGTGCAGGGTAGGAAAAGGGTGAATGGAATGAGTGCATGGTGAGGAGTGTGATCGCTGTGAGTGCGGGGTGAGAGTGAAAGTGAAGGGTGAGAATGAGGAGTGGGTTGACTGAATGCAGGATGTATTGCCAGACACTTGGAGCAACTGAGCAATAGTTGAACATACCTGAAACCCTATGCCAGCCGTCAATAACATGCTAATATGGCATCAATCAGGGATGGAGGGTAGAGGAAATAAATAATGTGCAGATCCTGCAACAAATGTTCAGACTTGTGATTAGGGTTGTCAGCTAAGTATTTTGATGTCCCAGCTAGTACAAAAAGCAGGCATTTTTACCACTTATCTTTGCATACTTCAAACAGCAAATATCAATAGAAAGCACTTAAAATGTGTTCTAGGGCTGCATTAATGATCCTTGACTAATAATTAAAGGAAACAAACAAAGAAATTATTTGCAACCCTATTTAGTTTCAAGGCAAGGCCAGGGCCGAACTAAGGGGCAGATTTACAAGAAACTGACGCATATGTAGAGATGCGTCAGTTTCCCTGAGCCAGCATGCGATACGCGTGCGCCACTATGGAGGCGCCGTATTTACAATACGACGCACCATGGTGCAAGGATTGACAGATGCAACAGAAATTCTGACGCATCTGCTGGCCCAAAAGTCACGCATTGCTGGAGTCGTGTCGCAAGCATGATGCAACTCTAGCAATGCATTTTTTACGCCGCCGCTGCGTCCCAAAAGTGGCGCAACGGCAGCGCAAAAGTGTTGCAAGGGGCTCGTAAATCTGCTCCTGAGAACGCATACCAGCCCTGGCAAGTAAGTGGGAATGGCCCAGGAGGAGGGGTGGATGGTGGGAAACACTGCTGCTGCTTAGTTACAGGGGGGATGCTATTGTAGCACTGCTGCAAATTCGACCCCCAGTAGCACAAATGGCTCCCACCAGTCGAAAACCGGCCCACATCCTTCCGGCCCACCGGGAAAACAACAAGCGCCCGCCACGGTCAGTCTGGCCCTGGGCAAGGTCTTTGCAGGTACTTTAAACAGCAAATGGCCTGTATGTTTCTTTTGGAAAGGTGGCATCCCTACTTGTGAGATGCCTTTTCCTGAGTTCCGTTCTTCCACTGTGGCAGTAAAAATAAAATACAAATGTAAGGAATAGGCAGGGTGGGGACCCGGAGGTACGGGAACCAGTGGGAAAAAAACGAAGCCTTGTTAACCATTTTACAAAGGCATGTTAATATGTAAATGGTCTTTTAAAGACCTGTGGAAAACTGGGTTGTGTGCAG
Source organism: Triturus cristatus (assembly GCF_964204655.1). NCBI lineage: Eukaryota > Metazoa > Chordata > Amphibia > Caudata > Salamandridae > Triturus > Triturus cristatus. The sequence continues at coordinate 609,115,245 of NC_140584.1, forward strand.
AGATAGGACTACAGACACTGCCCAACCCATGCCACAGCAGCTCAATCCGCAGCAGCTGGGGCCGAGACACATTGGTAGGGGGGTGGGGCTGGAGGGGGGTGCACCTAAAGCCCTCTAGCCATATGGGCGTTGCGCGCCTCTTCCAACTGTGACAGGTTTACTGCTATGCACCCCGTGGTGGACCTGCCATGATTTGCTGCTGTCCTCGGAGCAGGTGGTGCTGGCCCTCCTGAAGTCTGTGTAACCCTCCCACTCCCTGGCCCAGTTCTCTCCCTTTGACCCTGTGCTGCATACTTGACCCTGCTCTGCTCAGAACCTCCTTCCACTCCTCTCCTCCTTCCCACGCAGACCCCACGCTGCCCGCTTTCTGTCTTGAGAATGTATTAACCCTGCTTCACTAACAAACAGCAAAGCACGTTAGAGGTACCCGCAGTGCAAGCTTCACTGTGTGGGAAAGATGCAGTCACTATTGCTTCCCCTTTGCAGCCAATGCACACAACTATTCTGTAGGCAACACCTGGGTAATCTGTTATAAAATCCCTTTTCAGCATAGAGCAGCAGACCACAGCTTCATACCAGTGCACACATAGCCACAACATGCAAGGCCTTTGCATGCTTCGACATGGCCCTTTCAGATAGTGCATCTTTTTAATCTCCTAAACAGTCAATTACATCTTAGCTTCCCGGGGTCTGCCTCTTCGACAATCACTGTAATTGATCAGCCCAGTGTACGAAAAGCAGCACAAACATGTTTGCATCTCTCTTGGAGCCAGCCCGGGCCTGCGGTTTGCCTCCAACACAAACAATATTATTTGTGGAATGTGCTGTTCTTATTTGGTCATCACGAACGTGTTCAGAAACTTTGAGAAAACGTTTGATGGGCATAAATAAAACCAGGCGCGGCCAGCACAAGTAAGAGCGGCGGGGAGGGGCGGGAGGCTTGGAGTGGCAGATGACGGGATCGTAATAATCATCTCGTAATAATTAAAATAAAAAATTATGAAAACCACTTACCTTGCGCTTGCCGACTCGGCTATTTGGCGAGCGCAAGGTAAGTGGTTTTATTTGTTTTTAAATTTAATTTTACCTATCCCGTCGTCTGTCGACTCCCCCCATTTCCCCCAGCCCACCGATTTACCTGTGCTGGCCGCGCCTGAATAAAACGCTTATCTGTTTAGCATGCGAAGGGAGACAAAGAATGGCCTGACTACTTACCAGTGGTCTTCATTGCCACTCATTTAAAAGCCTGCATTGGAGGTGCGAGAGTGGGAAAACTGGACTGGATGACGAATAATCCAACTAGTTTTTTAATTATTTATTCGTACATTTTCATATAGAGCAAACTCTACCCAGAGTTGTCAGAGCGCTTTACAATAGAACGAAGTAAGGGGCATATCATCAAGGCCAGGCGATAAAATTATCGCCGCATTAGCATCCGTTTTCGGACAGAAAGTGGCGATAATTTTATCGCCTTATCAGTAAGGCCACGCTATCGCGTGAATCCTTGCATTATCGCCCTTTCCCCCAACGCCCATCTTCGCATCTCTAATGAGATGCAAAGTGGGCGTTCCACCCCAAGATAAGGGGAGAAATGTCGCTAAGCGACATTTCTCCTATTATCTAGCCACACGCTAACCTGCAGAGCGACAAGAAAAGTAGCGACAACCTTGGTTAGCGCTACTTTCCTTACGCCTGCTTTTCAACTGACTTAGCCATGATATCCTATGGAAGGTGGATATCATGGCTAAGTCTGCCTTGCCCTATCAGCAGGCTTTCACCAAACGTTGTGCGATTATCACTGGATTTCCAGCGATAATCGCACAGTTGGCAGCTTGCGCGTTGAAATTTATCGCTTTCAGCGTTGGCCGGCGATAATTATCCTCGCGCTAAGAGCGCTGAGCAATAATTATCGCATGGCCTTGATGATATGCCCCCAAATTACATAAGGAACGAGAGTAGCATGGAAGTAGGTAAAACTACTTATGGGTACAACAGTTACTTGTGGTGAAAGTTATAGATTAACAAGTTAAAGATTCACTCAAGATTATATAATAAGAAAAGGTGGAGCGATTAGGGTTATACAAGTACAGAATACACATTTACAAAATTGAGACAGAGGGTTGTAGTAGCTGTTATGAGTTTCATGCAGCAATCAGAGTCACGACCTGGGAGAAGGGGGTGTGTGCCTGGTGGACAGCTGGGAGAGGCGAATTATTGATAGAAGTGTCTATGGAAGAGAATTAAGATCTGTTTTGAAAAGCTGGAAACAGGTGATGGTCCAAAGGTTTGGAGTAGTAGTAATGAAGATTAACAGTAAATAATCCGACCCAGTCCTGTCTTTCTCATCCTAAATCCTAAGTAGCTGAGGATATACCATGCTTTCAATGTTATGCAGTTATCCATAAGCATATAAAGAGTGTAAGAGTGGGCAAACTGGAATGGGGCAAGGAAGATTTAGGATAGGGGTAAGAGTAATGAAGATTGAGAGTTAATAATGAATAAAGCACTGTGAATATGCAAGCTATTGTTTAAAAATTGTATTATACACTGTATAAGCAAGGCTGCTGGAATTATGCGGCGGGAAGGATGCAATTATGTGGCAGAGTTGACTGCCAACATATGCAGCTTCGAGAAAAGTGGTCCCAGCATACAGTTCATTTAAAGCAAAACATTAAAGAAACACAATTAAGCGAACAGCTCAAAAAAGTTCGAATGCCATTTAATCACACCGAATATGTTAAGATGTTTCAAATGGAGTCAGCAATTTTAAGCAACAATTTGTAAAAGTAGAACACGTGCCCAAAGAGAGGGATGCGGGGGTGAGTGAATTAGTGCGGAATTTGGAAGAAAGTGAACACAGTGGTAGATATACTAAATTACACTCAAATTGAGCGGCATACTTGAATCTCTGCCGTATTTAATACACAGATTAAATCATGATCACAATATCCACAATTCTGAATAATGCCATATAAGGACGATCACAGTGCATCATGTACTGTTGACGATATTGGCCAAAGATGTTAAGTCGACGTTTCGACCCCTTGATTGTTGTAGGTGTTGGATGCAACCTTACGAAGTGGGGTCTTCATCAGGACTGGGATGAACACAAAGAGAGCGTGGGCACCTGAAGAAACAAAATATGAATGAGTATAAAACTCATCAATCTCTTACTCAGGGGAACTAAAATGAATTAAAATATCAACAAAAGTTACCATGTCTGTCGGAGGACAGGCCTCTAAGACGTCCGAAGGTCGTCAGAGAGAGAGGGATTCAAACTCCTCGGCGGTAACAAACAGTCATAGTGAGTGGTGGACACCTAAAATGAAATTAGGTGGATCAAAATACAGAACCAGGGTAGTTAGTTCAAAAAATGGTTGCTCCAATAGTAAGCGAAAATAATTTACCATAGACCGCAATTCTTTGGGGTAGTGTCTTGAACTTGAATGAACAGCAATGCCTGGAAATAAATCCAGGTGATTAGGATGGTCGAACTGCTAAGAACTAAACACCGCTAGTTCACCATCAGTGAATAAATCTAAAAAAGAGGAAAAGACAAATCGGTTGAATGGAGGGGGAACCTGCAAATGAAGAATCGAAAAAAAGCTCTAATGATGTTACTATTCTTGGAAGGTATGTGGTGAAACATATCTGTCTTGTGCGTGAAACCCGTAGGATCACGAAGGGAATAGAATTAGTAAATTACCGGAGCACTAGGTCGAGACCAAGTGTCGGGAGCCGACACAGCATGTCATATAATACATGCGGACAATTCGTAATAAAATAAGGAACTGTAAAAATGCAGGTCAGGGTGTCTCGGACAGTGTACAGAGCCCCGATGTCAGCATGGGAGTTGGAGATTGCTTACCCTGAGTCACTGCTTCTGCTGCACACGCGAATGGAAAGTGCGTGCCCGGAGCACATATTATTAAATAGGGAGACGCGAGGTCAACGCGTGTTCTCCGTTACCGTGCTGGCGCTAGATGCCGGTTAACAAACGTAATGAAAAAAAGACTATAGTTGGAAAAGTGCAGTCACGAAGTAAACAAAGTAATTGAGTTTTGTATCAACCTTGTAACGCATGAGTCTAGCAAATCACATAGATGGCATTGGTGGCCCAACCAGAAACATTGTAATTTGTATACATATCGTTAGTAAAACGATTTAACAAAAGGAATCATTTCTCATTAGTGCAGATGAGAGAACAATAAATTTACAAGATGATAACTCTGTGACCTAGGTGGAGAAGAAAAACAGATATAACATATCCAGGTTTAATGCAAAAATGTGCAAATTTAAAAGGACCGCTAGTATGGGCGTCAACAAAATCAATGAGTATTGCAGTTCTTAAGCAAGACGAGCATGTAAACATTGAAGCGCATATTAATGTGTCTGTATGATATAAAATGACCGTCAAGATCAAGCACAAAACATAGATAGCATTAATGGCCCAACTCAAAAGGCAATATACGTTATCATTTGTAAACATGTAAATTGGGAAAGACATAGCAGATGAGCAATTCTCATTATATTAACTCCTTAACCTCGGGAGAGGACAGAACCAGATATAACGTATACAGATATTGCTCCCACTGATTAAACGCGGAGGACTGCTAATTGGGCATTACTACCATCAAGTTCATTGAGCCCATTAACCACAGTGTCCATCATAGACATCCATTTAGACTCTCTCACATTAAGGATGGCTGATAAATTGCCACCTCTGGGGCCCACCTTCACCTTCTCGAGAACCAGCCATTTGAGATCCTCCGGCTTATGATTTTTTGAGATACAGTGTTCAACGAGGGGAGATCCCGCCACGTTACACCGGATTCTGCTATGGTGCTGCAGAATTCTGGCTTTCACCTTTTGTTGTGTCTGTCCAATATAGAGTAAGCCGCAGGGGCAACCGATACCATAAATTACATTGACAGAGTTACAGTTTGTGAAAGAACTGAGAGTTATCGAGTGTCCTCTATACGTAAAGATCTTCGTTATGTCAGTGGAATCGCAGGCCTTGCAGTGACCACACTTGAAATGTCCGATCACTGGTGGTAGGCTCCAAAGTTCTTGGATGGTCGGTGTTGTTACTGTTTCTAGAAAAGAGTGGACTACATAGTCCTTCACGTTTCTCGCTTTCTTGAAGGAGTGCATCGGCGGGTTCGGTTGATCGATGTCATCAGCCACTAATTTCCAATGCTTATTGATCACTTTCTTAATTTCATTACTTCGTGTCGAGAAAGTGGTGACACAAATCATTCTCTGCAATGCCGTATCTTGTTTGGCCTTAGGTGTTAGGAGGGTTTCCCTTGGGGTGAACCATGCCCTCTTGCGTGCTTTCTTAATCAGTCTCCTCGGATATCCCCTTAATAGTAGTCGATTGCTCAGATCCTCAGATTCGACAAGGTAATCTTCCTTTTTGGTACAGTTTGTGCGGATCCTCAAAAACTGTCCAAAAGGTAAATTATCCCTAAGACCACGTGGGTGGTGACTACTGTATCTAAGTAGGGAGTTGCGTTCAGCAGGTTTCCGATACAATCTTGTGTGCAATTTGTTGTCCTCACAAAAGATTTTGATGTCCAGGAAGGCAAGTTCTTTGGCATCCGAGTGTATCGTGAACTGGATGTTGTCATTACGTAGATTGAGCCATTCATGAAAGACCGCCAATTCAGTGGCGTCTCCATTCCAAATCAGAAGTATATCGTCGATGTAACGTCTCCATAAATTGATCTTGCCAGAGAATGGATTGTTGTTGAAGATAAATAGGCGTTCAAAGTGGTCCATGAAGATTATTGCTAGATCAGGAGCAAAGGCTGCTCCCATGGCAACACCTTTAGTCTGAATGTAGAAATCTCCTTGAAAGATAAAGAAGTTTTTTTGCATGGCAATCGTCAAGAGTAGAATTATGAACTCTGTTGGAACTCTCATAGGTGCTGGTCTGGTATTAAGGACTTCACTCATCACCTCCAGGGCAGGTATCTGGGGAATGCTGGTATAAAGGGACACGATGTCGCAGGTCACCAGTAGCTGGCTACTTGGATCAAAGGGTAATTGGCCGACCAGGTTGATCGTCTGCATCGTATCCCTTAGATAGGCCTCAGTTTTCTCCGCCAGTGGTTTCAAGAAGAAATCCACATATTTACATAATGGTTCCAGTAGGGAGCCGCATCCTGAAACAATCGGGCGTCCAGGTGGTCTCTGGAGATCCTTATGAATTTTGGGTAGGGTGTATATAGTGGGCAAATGAGGATATTTCTGGTTGAGATACTCAAACTCGAGTTTGCTAAGTATACCTTGTCCATATGCTTCGGAGGTAACTTGCAAAATTTCTTCTGCCAATTCTTTAGTTGGATCAGATCGTAGTTTGGAGTAGCTTACACCATCTTGGAGCTGCCTCAAAATCTCATCCTTGTATGCAGTTGTATCTTGAATGACGGTCGCGCCACCCTTGTCGGCAGCCTTTATCACTATATCTCTGTTGTTCTTCAATTTGGTTAACGCTGTTCGTTCCAATTTCCTGGTGTTGGGGATGGTATGTTTGTAGGTACCCAATAATTTCGTCACGTCGGTTAATACCATGTTCTCATATGCCAAGATCTTGCTGGACATCGCATTAGTGGGCGGGACAAAGGTGGAGGGGGCCCTTAAACCAGTGGCCGACTGTGATGCATCAGAAGCAGAATGTTTGAAAAAATATCTCAGGGTTGCCCCTGCGGCTTACTCTATATTGGACAGACACAACAAAAGGTGAAAGCCAGAATTCTGCAGCACCATAGCAGAATCCGGTGTAACGTGGCGGGAGCTCCCCTCGTTGAACACTGTATCTCAAAAAATCATAAGCCGGAGGATCTCAAATGGCTGGTTCTCGAGAAGGTGAAGGTGGGCCCCAGAGGTGGCAATTTATCAGCCATCCTTAATGTGAGAGAGTCTAAATGGATGTCTATGATGGACACTGTGGTTAATGGGCTCAATGAACTTGATGGTAGTAATGCCCAATTAGCAGTCCTCCGCGTTTAATCAGTGGGAGCAATATCTGTATACGTTATATCTGGTTCTGTCCTCTCCCGAGGTTAAGGAGTTAATATAATGAGAATTGCTCATCTGCTATGTCTTTCCCAATTTACATGTTTACAAATGATAACGTATATTGCCTTTTGAGTTGGGCCATTAATGCTATCTATGTTTTGTGCTTGATCTTGACGGTCATTTTATATCATACAGACACATTAATATGCGCTTCAATGTTTACATGCTCGTCTTGCTTAAGAACTGCAATACTCATTGATTTTGTTGACGCCCATACTAGCGGTCCTTTTAAATTTGCACATTTTTGCATTAAACCTGGATATGTTATATCTGTTTTTCTTCTCCTCCTAGGTCACAGAGTTATCATCTTGTAAATTTATTGTTCTCTCATCTGCACTAATGAGAAATGATTCCTTTTGTTAAATCGTTTTACTAACGATATGTATACAAATTACAATGTTTCTGGTTGGGCCACCAATGCCATCTATGTGATTTGCTAGACTCATGCGTTACAAGGTTGATACAAAACTCAATTACTTTGTTTACTTCGTGACTGCACTTTTCCAACTATGGTCTTTTTTTCATTACGTTTGTTAACCGGCATCTAGCGCCAGCACGGTAACGGAGAACACGCGTTGACCTCGCGTCTCCCTATTTAATAATATGTGCTCCGGGCGCGCACTTTCCATTCGCGTGTGCAGCAGAAGCAGTGACTCAGGGTAAGCAATCTCCAACTCCCATGCTGACATCGGGGCTCTGTACACTGTCCGAGACACCCTGACCTGCATTTTTACGGTTCCTTATTTTATTACGAATTGTCCGCATGTATTATATGACATGCTGTGTCGGCTCCCGACACTTGGTCTCGACCTAGTGCTCCGGTAATTTACTAATTCTATTCCCTTTGTGATCCTACGGGTTTCACGCACAAGACAGATATGTTTCACCACATACCTTCCAAGAATAGTAACATCATTAGAGCTTTTTTTCGATTCTTCATTTGCAGGTTCCCCCTCCATTCAACCGATTTGTCTTTTCCTCTTTTTTAGATTTATTCACTGATGGTGAACTTGCGGTGTTTAGTTCTTAGCAGTTCGACCATCCTAATCACCTGGATTTATTTCCAGGCATTTCTGTTCATTCAAGTTCAAGACACTACCCCAAAGAATTGCGGTCTATGGTAAATTATTTTCGCTTACTATGGGAGCGACCATTTTTTGAACTAACTACCCTGGTTCTGTATTTTGATCCACCTAATTTCATTTTAGGTGTCCACCACTCTCTATGACTGTTTGTTACCGCCGAGGAGTTTGAATCCCTCTCTCTCTGACGACCTTCGGACGTCTTAGAGGCCTGTCCTCCGACAGACATGGTAACTTTTGTTGATATTTTAATTCATTTTAGTTCCCCTGAGTAAGAGATTGATGAGTTTTATACTCATTCATATTTTGTTTCTTCAGGTGCCCACGCTCCCTTTGTGTTCATCCCAGTCCTGATGAAGACCCCACTTCGTAAGGTTGCATCCAACACCTACAACAATCAAGGGGTCGAAACGTCGACTTAACATCTTTGGCCAATATCGTCAACAGTACATGATGCACTGTGATCGTCTTTATATGGCATTATTCAGAATTGTGGATATTGTGATTATGATTTAATCTGCGTATTAAATACAGCAGAGATTCAAGTATGCCGCTCAATTTGAGTGTAATTTAGTATATCTACCACTGTGTTCACTTCCTTCCAAATTCCGCACTAATTCACTCACCCCCCCATCCCTCTCTTTGGGCACGTGTTCTACTTTTACAAATTGTTGCTTAAAATTGCTGACTCCATTTGAAACATCTTAACATATTCGGTGTGATTAAATGGCATTCGAACTTTTTTGAGCTGTTCGCTTAATTGTGTTTCTTTAATGTTTTGCTTTAAATGAACTGTATGCTGGGACCACTTTTCTCTATACTGTTCTCTACCCAGGTCCCAGTGACTTCATATGGGTTGACCCTTTATGTTTACAACATATGCAGCTTAGCACAGTTCTTTTTGTGATAGTGTTACTTCATTATTTTATCAATTTTACACATGCTTACACTGTGTGGGCAAATATTTCCCCTCATTAGTGCCAGATTAATACTCAAATTCAGCAATAAGCAACAAAAAGCTGACTGTCAACCTTTGTGATGGGCCTTTCACAGCGTGGCAACCTGTGTTGTTGCCTTTTTAGAAAGTTTTGATCCGTCTGAGCTAGAAACACATTTAAAAAAAATCTGTAGAATATGCAGCATATGGTCGCTTATGTGGCATATGTATTTTAAATGACCATTACTACCATTAATGCAGCAGGTGCAGTGACACTAGGGCAGTGCACCCCAATTTTGTCTGTTACAAGCAAAATAGCGAATGGGAACTGTTAGACCTGTCAGCCCTTTGGGTGGTCCCTCCTCATCATTATTTATTTTGTCCCACTTCTGCCTCAAACCCTGTTTGACTTGTTCCTTTTTATTGGGAACCACCAGACTTTTTCGTGTTGCTACAGATTCAGGGAGCCATTTTAGCTACCCCTGAAACTTCTGTCTGAGGGCCTGAAGCACAAAATGGTGGCCTCCCATGACATCACCAGCATCCACTGGAACCTACCAGCACCTTCCAGAACCTTCCAGGAGATTCCAGAACTGTGTGACAGTTGGAAACCGTTTAGAATGTTGGGAGGATAAGAGAGGCAGTTGGCAGTTGGAGCTGGCAGTTGGCACCTGACTGGTGAAGAGAGAGAAGCACAACAGTGAAGGAGGAAGGAGTGAAGCAGCAGGGGTGGAAACTTGTGCCTGGAGTGGGGTCCATAAACCCACCCTTGATACTTGTCCCTACTGATGGATCCCAGCCTATAGCCCTGTGTGGGAAGAAGACAGAAGAAAACCTTCCTAAGGACCTGGACAGCAGGAACAGGCCTTAGAACCAAGAAAGCAGCAAGATTCTGACCTGAGAACTGGTTTCCCTGGAGCCTGGCGTCGAGTAGCCGAAGACCTGGAGCCCGAGGTGGAGAAGCGGCGCTGACTGAGGTAGCAGACGTCGTACCCGGAGCCGCCTGAGGTCGTAAGAGGGCGCCGGCGGAGGTCGAGTGGAATACCAAGGGTCGAGGAGGAAGTGAACCGAGGTCGAGTGAGCGGCGTCATCGGAAGGGTGAAGTCCGCCCTCCGGAGTCGTCGGAGACCGAGGTAGAGGAGCACCGGAGGTCGGGAGTGAGGATCGCACTCCGGAGTCGCCCGGAACCTGTGAAGAGGAGCACCGGAGGTCGGGGGATGAGGATCGCACCCCGGAGTCGCCGGAAGTCGACAGCGAGGCCAGGCCGGCCGACGTCATCGGAGCCGAGAGCGTCATCGGACCGGAGCCGCCCGAAGTCGACATCGTGAAGAGACTGCCCGACGCCGTCGAATCGGAGGTCGAGTTCGAACCGAGGCCACCGACATCGGACCGGAACCGCCTACCGGCGTCGTCAAAGAACTGACAGTGTGCCGAGGCCGCCGAGACCGAACCGGAACCGCCTCACGGCGTCGACACGACTCCAGCGGCGTCGGAACATCAGAAAAGGGCAGTAAGTGGAGTAGAGGGCGCCTAAGGCCCTGTGGAGACCTGAGAGACTACTCTGAGGGGCTAGGGAGGTGCTGAAACCCACCTGACTGTGCCTGGGGTGAACTGGGACTAACCTAGAGAGGTTGTGTGGAGAAGGGAAGCCAGGGCATTGGAATTTCCCCCCCTTTTTGATCTACCTCAGTTTAGGCCTCAGCCTTTGCCTCAGCCAGGGAGTAGCCCCCCTCAAGCCTTCCACACCCTACAAGCTGTACCTGGGCCAAATCAGCCCTTAAGAATTGAAGTGCCATCTGATTCACAAAGTGTACTGTATACTTCTAATTATTTATTGGGGATACTGTATTTATTAAGTTCTTATCTATTTATTGCTGCACTGAATTTATAGGTCCACAGGACTTGTTGGTGTACAGTATTTATTGGGACAGTATTTATTGGTACAGTATTTATGACCTCAAAGTATTTAATTGACTGTATATATTGCACTTGTATTTATGCCCTGTTATTTATGATCACCCCTATTTATTTCAGCAAACAGCAATTATTTATTTGACCTGCTCTATTTAAGAATTTGTATATTGTGATTGTTATTTATTTTCCCAATCAGCAACTAAGAGAAGAAAGATAAAGAAAGCATATTTTCATAATTTTTACGGTGTAGAGTCGTTTTTGGAACGGATGCACGCATGGTTATAGTATGGGTATATTGTATGCTTAGCACTGCGCCTGTTTCCTGACCACTCGAGCCAAGCTACCCCATTGTGTCGGGAAGGTCCACCACCACCCTGCGGAGTGGGAGTGGGCTGTTTCCAACATAAATTGGTGTTCAGTGGTGGGATAGAGCTGTGCCTACGTATACTCAACAATAACTGTGGGTAGTCCATAGGCCTACACCGGGAGTTTTCTCACAGCGGCCTTCCAAATTGTGGGTTTTTGTTTTTTTCCAAATTTACTCTGGTGGTGGGAGGAGGTATTACTAAAGGTACCCCCCTGCATTGTTACTGCACAAAACCTGTCCTCTAACCTGAGTGGGCAAGATGGAGTTTGTTCTTGAAGATTTAGAAACATACACTGTGGCCCAACTCAGGGAGTTTTGCCAGCGAGAGGGGGTGTACTGTCCCCCAGGAGCAAAGAAGGGTGCACTTCAAACCAGCTTAAGGGCTTGGGGGGAGGCACGCAGGGAAAGCAAGGCTGAGGAGGAAGACAGGGATGGAGAGCCTGACCCCGAGGGGGCTGAGATGTACCAACCTGAGGTGGGGAACCTGTCAGCAGGGCCCAGGACACTTTCTAGGGGGGGCAGCCGTGCCTCTAGTGGGGGCTTATCCAGCGTGGAGTTAGCAGATCGGAGAGAGAAAAGACAACTCACATGGGATTTAGCAAAGCTGGAGAAGGAGAAGGAGGAACAGAGGTTGGCTCATGAGACGGAGAAAGAGAGGATGGCTCATGAGATAAGACTGAAGGAGATAGAGCTTCAGATCCTAAGAATTGGGGCACCAACTGTTCCTAATGGTGGCAGCCAAAACCAAGAGTCCACTAGGGAATCCAAACCTTACCTGCCAAAGGACATTGTAGCAAGCTATGGGGCGGGTGACGACATCGCCAAGTGGCTCGCAGCCTATGAGGTCTCATTGAGGGCCCATGGGGTTCCAGTGAAGTACTGGGGAGGGGGGTTGTACAAATACATGCCTCCAGCTGGTAGGGATGCTTTATTGGCCCTCGAAGAGGATGAGCAAACCCACTACCCCACCATGAAACTGGCGCTCATCAGGAAGTTTGGACTTACTCCGGAAAAGTACAGACAGAAGTTCAGGGGTAGTCACAAACTGGGCACACAGAATTGGGTGGACTTCCTGGACTATGCAAAGAAGGCACTGGAAGGTTGGATTCAGGGCAGTGAAGTAAGGAACTACGAGGAGCTGTTTGACCTAGTATTGAAGGAACACCTACTCGAGAAATGTTTCCCTGAACTGCGGCAACACCTGGTGGATAGCAAGCTGACCAGTCCCCGGAAGCTTGCTGAGGAGGCGGACATTTGGGCTAGTACCCGGGTGTCCACAAGGGGGACTGGAGGGGATACTCAAAAGGCCGGACAGGGCGCCCCCCAGAAGAAAGAGGGAGGGGAAAAGAAAAAGGAGTTCTCCAAAGGCCCCCAAAATAACTTCCAAGGGAAGGGGACAGGATTCACCTCTAAGGCTAACCCACCCAGAAACCCTAATCCTGGCCAGAGTCAGCAGCCTAGGGTTGTCCATTGCTACGAGTGCGGTGGCGTTGGACACTATAAAGGAGATCCGAAGTGTCAGAAACGCTCACCCCCTCCCACAGGAGGAAAGCCCCCCGGAGTAGCTAGTGTAGTGCTCGGGGAGGAGATGCCCTTAACTAAGGGAAGGGAGTGGGCGGGTGTCACTTTAGTGTCCCTGGGAGAACGGGAGATGGTTCCTAAGATCCAGGTGCCCGCAAATACCGCAAAGTATGGGCAGTGGATCACCATCAACGGCCAAAGAGGGGAGGCTCTGAGAGACACAGGAGCCAGTATGACTATGGTACGTAGCCAACTGGTGTCTCCAGAGCAAGTCATTCCCGATGTACTCCACCCAGCCGCGATGGCTGACGGCAGAACCGGCCACTATCCCGTGGCTGAGGTTCCCTTTGAATGGGGGGGGGTTGCAGGTTCACTTCGAGTTGCCGTAAGCCCTGCCGTGCCAGTCGATTGTCTGCTGGGCAATGACATGGAGCACAACGCTTGGAAGGAGGTGGAATACCGGACTCACACCGAGATGCTGGGTACACCTGACTGGGCCTGTGTTAGCACAAGGTCCGTGACTACCCGAAGAGGGAGTTCATTCCGGCTGGAGCCTGGAACAAAGGCCCAGCCAGCTGCCAGTCAAGGGAAGAACCGAGGACAGGAGGAGCCTGCCTCGGCGTCTCCACCCCGTAGGACGGATAGGCCACCGGAGGTGGTGGACCAGGAGTCTGCGGAGGGGGACGTTACCAACCTGGAGGACCTACCCATCCCGGCCGAGTGGCACGTGGAGGGAGGCCCGTCCAGGGAGGAATTCTGCCAGGGCCAGAGGGAGTGCCCTACCCTTGAGGGGCTGAGGCGACAGGCCAAAGCCCAGGCAGCAGGGAACGTTGAAGGGAACTACAGTGTTTACTGGGAGGATGGCCTCCTCTACAGTGAACCCAAGGCACCCCTACATGGATCGTCACGAGCCTTGGTAGTTCCTCAACGTTATCGAGCCTTCCTTTTAGAGTTGGCTCACGAGATCCCCTTGGCAGGACACCTGGGGCAAGACAAGACCTTCGCCCGTCTTGTCCCACACTTTTATTGGCCTCAGATGAAAGTGTCGTCCGATACCTACTGCCGGACATGTGTGTCTTGCCAAGCCAGTGGGAAAACAGGGGTGAAGCTGAAAGCTCCCCTGGAACCACTTCCTGTCGTTAGCACCCCCTTTGAAAGGGTGGGCATCGACATTGTGGGTCCGTTAGATCCGCCAACATCAGCTGGTCACAGGTTTATCCTGGTTCTGGTGGATCATGCCACACGGTACCCAGAGGCAATACCTCTGAGGACCATAACAGCACCTGTTGTGGCTAGGGCCCTGATGGGAATCTTTACCCGAGTGGGTTTTCCCAAGGAAGTTGTGTCCGACAGGGGGACCAACTTCATGTCAGCATATATGCGGGCGATGTGGAAGGAGTGTGGAGTGACCTACCGGTTCACAACTCCTTACCACCCCCAGACCAATGGTCTGGTGGAGAGGTTTAATAAAACCTTGAAAGGCATGATCAGAAGTCTGCCTGAAAGCCTGCGGAGGAAATGGGACGTCCTCCTACCCTGTTTACTTTTTTCTTACAGGGAAGTGCCACAGAAGGGAGTGGGCTTCAGCCCCTTCGAGCTTCTGTATGGGCACCCTGTACGTGGACCTCTTAACCTGGTGAGAGACGGATGGGAAAGAACTCCCAGAAAGCTCCCCCAGGATGTGGTGAGCTACATGCTGGCCTTCCGGAGCCAAATGGCTAAGTTGTGGAAGCAAGCTTCTGACAACTTGGAAGCCAGCCAAGCAGTAATGAAGGCGTGGTATGACCACAACGCTCACCCGGTGGAGTTGGAGCCTGGCCAGAAGGTGTGGGTGATCGAACCCGGAGAGCTTAGCGCCCTCCAGGATCGCTGGTCAGGACCCTTTGAGGTGTTGGAGAAGAAGGGTAAGGCTACCTACTTGGTGGACCTGAAGACCCCTCGTCAGCCCCTGCGGGTGCTGCATGCCAACCGCCTCAAACCCCACCACGAGAGGCCCGAAGTCATCTTGATGATGGTGACTGACGGAGGAGAGGACGTGGAAAGCGAGCCTCTCCCTGATCTGTTTGCGTCTCAGGAAAAGGATGGGTCGGTGGAGGGAGTGATTCTCTCCCCATCTCTAACTCCTGAACAGCAGGAGGACTGTCGCCAGGTCCTGGGGCAGTACTCCTCGTTGTTCTCCCTTGTCCCGGGTAGGACTCACCTGTGTGTCCATGACGTGGACACAGGAGACAGCCCACCTGTGAAGTCCAAGATCTACCGGATGTCAGACAAGGTGAAGGCCAGCATTCATAGTGAAGTCACTAAGATGCTGGAGCTAGGAGTGGTTGAACCTTCTAGCAGCCCCTGGTCCAGTCCGGTGGTGTTAGTGCCAAAAGCTGCACCACCGGGTGCCCAACCGGAACTGAGGTTCTGTGTGGACTACCGGGGACTGAATTCAGTGACAAAGACTGATGCTCAT
This sequence comes from Triturus cristatus, assembly GCF_964204655.1. Taxonomy (NCBI): domain Eukaryota; kingdom Metazoa; phylum Chordata; class Amphibia; order Caudata; family Salamandridae; genus Triturus; species Triturus cristatus. Next base: position 609,130,610 of record NC_140584.1, read on the forward strand.
CCGATCCCTAGGGCGGATGAATTGATTGACCGGCTGGGAGCTGCCCAATATCTAAGTACCTTTGACCTTACTTCAGGGTACTGGCAGATCTCGTTGACTGATGGAGCAAGGGAAAGGTCAGCCTTCTCCACGCCCAATGGCCACTACCAGTTCTGTGTGATGCCCTTTGGGCTCAAGAACGCACCTGCCACGTTTCAGCGCCTGGTAAACCAGATCCTCACCGGGATGGAGAGTTTCTCTGCTGCTTATCTGGATGACATAGCCGTCTTCAGTAACAGCTGGGAGGATCACTTGCGTCACCTGCAAGCTGTTCTCCAGGCCGTGAGACAAGCTGGATTGACGATCAAGGCCAGCAAGTGCCAGATCGGGCAGGGGTCGGTAGTGTACCTTGGACACTTGGTGGGTAGGGGAACGGTGCAACCCCTCCAGGCGAAGATCGAGGCCATCATGGCCTGGGAACCCCCCAAGACACAGACTGAGGTCCGAGCATTTTTGGGCCTCACGGGATATTATCGCCGCTTCGTGAAGGGGTACGGTACCATCGTAGCCCCTCTCACGGAGCTCACGTCCAAGAAACAACCTCGACGGGTAGTCTGGACGGAGGCTTGTCAGCAAGCCTTTGAGAAATTGAAGAAAGCCATGTGCGAGGCCCCGGTCTTAAGGGCCCCAGACTTTTCCAAGGAGTTCATTGTCCAGACAGATGCATCAGAACATGGCATTGGGGCAGTGTTATCGCAACTCAACGAAGAGGGTCTGGATCAACCCGTGGTCTTCCTATCCAGGAGACTACTTCCCAGGGAACAGAAGTGGAGTGCAATAGAGCGTGAAGCCTTTGCAGTGGTATGGGCTCTGAAGAAGTTGCGGCCATACCTGTTTGGATCGCACTTCCTGGTTCAGACCGACCACCGACCCCTTCGTTGGCTGATGCAAATGAAGGGGGAGAATCCCAAGTTGTTGAGGTGGTCTATTTCCCTCCAGGGGATGGACTTTCAGGTGGAACATCGGCCTGGAGTGGACCACGCCAATGCAGACGGTCTCTCAAGGTATTTCCGCCTTAGTGATGAGAACTCCCAAGGGGTTGGGTAGCTCTCCCCACTTTCAGCTGGGGGGGACGCGTGTTAGACCTGTCAGCCCTTTGGGTGGTCCCTCCTCATCATTATTTATTTTGTCCCACTTCTGCCTCAAACCCTGTTTGACTTGTTCCTTTTTATTGGGAACCACCAGACTTTTTCGTGTTGCTACAGATTCAGGGAGCCATTTTAGCTACCCCTGAAACTTCTGTCTGAGGGCCTGAAGCACAAAATGGTGGCCTCCCATGACATCACCAGCATCCACTGGAACCTACCAGCACCTTCCAGAACCTTCCAGGAGATTCCAGAACTGTGTGACAGTTGGAAACCGTTTAGAATGTTGGGAGGATAAGAGAGGCAGTTGGCAGTTGGAGCTGGCAGTTGGCACCTGACTGGTGAAGAGAGAGGAGCACAACAGTGAAGGAGGAAGGAGTGAAGCAGCAGGGGTGGAAACTTGTGCCTGGAGTGGGGTCCATAAACCCACCCTTGATACTTGTCCCTACTGATGGATCCCAGCCTATAGCCCTGTGTGGGAAGAAGACAGAAGAAAACCTTCCTAAGGACCTGGACAGCAGGAACAGGCCTTAGAACCAAGAAAGCAGCAAGATTCTGACCTGAGAACTGGTTTCCCTGGAGCCTGGCGTCGAGTAGCCGAAGACCTGGAGCCCGAGGTGGAGAAGCGGCGCTGACTGAGGTAGCAGACGTCGTACCCGGAGCCGCCTGAGGTCGTAAGAGGGCGCCGGCGGAGGTCGAGTGGAATACCAAGGGTCGAGGAGGAAGTGAACCGAGGTCGAGTGAGCGGCGTCATCGGAAGGGTGAAGTCCGCCCTCCGGAGTCGTCGGAGACCGAGGTAGAGGAGCACCGGAGGTCGGGAGTGAGGATCGCACTCCGGAGTCGCCCGGAACCTGTGAAGAGGAGCACCGGAGGTCGGGGGATGAGGATCGCACCCCGGAGTCGCCGGAAGTCGACAGCGAGGCCAGGCCGGCCGACGTCATCGGAGCCGAGAGCGTCATCGGACCGGAGCCGCCCGAAGTCGACATCGTGAAGAGACTGCCCGACGCCGTCGAATCGGAGGTCGAGTTCGAACCGAGGCCACCGACATCGGACCGGAACCGCCTACCGGCGTCGTCAAAGAACTGACAGTGTGCCGAGGCCGCTGAGACCGAACCGGAACCGCCTCACGGCGTCGACACGACTCCAGCGGCGTCGGAACATCAGAAAAGGGCAGTAAGTGGAGTAGAGGGCGCCTAAGGCCCTGTGGAGACCTGAGAGACTACTCTGAGGGGCTAGGGAGGTGCTGAAACCCACCTGACTGTGCCTGGGGTGAACTGGGACTAACCTAGAGAGGTTGTGTGGAGAAGGGAAGCCAGGGCATTGGAATTTCCCCCCCTTTTTGATCTACCTCAGTTTAGGCCTCAGCCTTTGCCTCAGCCAGGGAGTAGCCCCCCTCAAGCCTTCCACACCCTACAAGCTGTACCTGGGCCAAATCAGCCCTTAAGAATTGAAGTGCCATCTGATTCACAAAGTGTACTGTATACTTCTAATTATTTATTGGGGATACTGTATTTATTAAGTTCTTATCTATTTATTGCTGCACTGAATTTATAGGTCCACAGGACTTGTTGGTGTACAGTATTTATTGGGACAGTATTTATTGGTACAGTATTTATGACCTCAAAGTATTTAATTGACTGTATATATTGCACTTGTATTTATGCCCTGTTATTTATGATCACCCCTATTTATTTCAGCAAACAGCAATTATTTATTTGACCAGCTCTATTTAAGAATTTGTATATTGTGATTGTTATTTATTTTCCCAATCAGCAACTAAGAGAAGAAAGATAAAGAAAGCATATTTTCATAATTTTTACGGTGTAGAGTCGTTTTTGGAACGGATGCACGCATGGTTATAGTATGGGTATATTGTATGCTTAGCACTGCGCCTGTTTCCTGACCACTCGAGCCAAGCTACCCCATTGTGTCGGGAAGGTCCACCACCACCCTGCGGAGTGGGAGTGGGCTGTTTCCAACAGGAACCTTTTTTCCTTGTTAGCATTAGGGCCCAGGCTACCCTTGCTGCGCAGGGAACAGGTCCTAAGCCACAGGCCGCGAGATGTGGGATTTACTCCTTTTTTTTTTTTTACACAACGGGGCAGACAACCTGCTTTGGACCTCATGTCTAGGAGTGATGGGCCAATGGGCAGAGTAGTAGGTATCATTTGTGCTACAGATACAGTGGTATGGGGGCCCAGGGGTGTGAGGCGTCAAAATAACCCCAATCAGTATTGTCTTATTATCTTTTCTTGATTACATCGGGGCCCAATGCAACACTATTGCTATGGGCCTCCGACCAATGGCCCAAAAGAAGGGTAAATTGAATCAAGGGAGACACATTAGCTTAGGCCTCAGAAAGATGGCAGAGTGGGGAAATAGGCAAGATGGAGGCCTATTTTGTTCAATAAGTGGCGGAGAAGACCACCACTTCGCAAGGCAGTCGATCTCATTACTGAACCAGGTGCAATGGCACTCGGGCCCAGGTGTGAGAGGCCCACTGCATAACAATCATGATTGCCTTCATTTATAAAAGAGGATCAGAGGCTCACTTTTCTTCCGAGCATTAGTAGTGAGGGCACCCTTGCTGCAAAGTGGTGGGAAACATGCTGGAGCTCATTTTATTCTGAAAGATACAGAGAGTCTGTTCCAAGATTGGAGTGATGGCCGTGCATGGTGGGGAAGAGGTGAAAGACGAAGTGGACACAGACTGCCACTCAGGGCTGCAACTATCATTAGTGCAACAGGTGCAGCTGGAGTGGGTCTAAGAAGTGTGAGAGGCTCACAATTCCCCAATTATCAGGAGTTGTGAGATATTTATTTGCCCTTATATAAGGGTCACATTTACCGTGGATCATCAGCTACAGAAAAAGTACTGCTGAAATGGCAACCCTGCCCCCTGCACTCAGCCAAAATATTTCCACTCCCCCAAAGTACTGCCATATACATTTGGAGGGGAGCCTGACTTGAAACCCTTTTGCTCAGGGGGGCTCACAGCAAAAAGGTTTGAAGAACTCTAGGTTAGATCATTCCAACTGGGTGTGGCAGAAGGGTACTCCCATCATGGTCTCGCTAGAGTAGAGGTATTAGTGATAGATATTAGTAACATTAGGAACAAGGGACATGGTTGAATTGTTTGTATTTTTCCCCATTATAATAATTCTTATAACAATGATATGTCTCATCTGTGTAATTATCTCAGCTCATGTTTTACTTACAAGGATTAGATCTTTTAAATAAACATATCAAACTGTATTATCGTCTCTTCTCTTTGTAAAGCTTTGGGCACGCAAAAATGACAAATGAAAGGGTTAGATCTGTTTCCACAAATTCCTTGGGAATACGAGTGGTCATGTTCGAGGTTGCCGACAGCATCTGTAACTCTGGAGGTTTAGGAGTTTAGATGTGGTACTGTGAGCTAGCCAAACCAACTGTTACTGATGATATAAGACTCAGTCTCTGTATTCTAAAGTATTGTTGATCTAACACCCAGTACTACTAAATTTGTATGAACTGCATATCACGGGTATTGCAGCACATGCCTAAAACCTAGAGACCACTGGTGACAGTGGGCGCTGCAAATGATCATATAACTTAACATAACTTTCTCTGACCCTGCTTCCCTCTTCTTTGTGTGTTTTAGAAAAATGTTGAATTTTCAAAAACTACACTTGCCACAGCACCTCTAATAGGCATGGCCTTATTGTTTTATACCTAGCCCCACACTGTATTTCTAACAGATCAATGTCCTCTGGATGCATCATAATTTGTCAGAAGGCTGCTTTTATATCACATGTTACAAATTCTGCACCTACAACATTTCTTACAGTTCAGCTGCCCTATCCAAGTTTGTGTACGTTACTCAACACCCCTTGTCTTCAAAGTGATTGTTTGCTGATGACCCCTTGGCCAACTCTCTTGCAACCTACTAAGGCACTTTGGCCAAAGAGGAAATAACATACTTCTATTTAGAACAATTTATCTATCATAGGACATTTGCAGCACAAAGTTTCACACTCACAGAAGGCCTCTTTGGGCTATAAACCTTGAACAGAAGGTGTTCCAAAATCATTAAATGAAGGATCAGATGTGAAATAGCCATGTTTTTATCTTTTATCTGAAATTGTGAAAGATGGTCTCCTCTCTCAAGTCCAGAAATAAAATGTTCCATAGCTTACTGCCCTGAGCTCTAAATGGCCTATTAGTTAATTTTGCCTGCATGGGTTTAGGTGTGGGCAAAAGCAATCTTATGGTTGATTGAAGGTTTTATGAGGATGCTTATTTCACAACTTCTGATGATGCCTTAATGGCAGCTAGCAAGGCAGTCCCACCAATAGGAAGGCCAGTGGATGTCAAGTTTTGATTTTCAATAAAGCACCACAACCATAAACATTGAATACACACTCTATACAGGCTGTGAATATCTGCTGGTTCACTGCATACCCACAACAACTTTTTTCTCTGCTTATCTACTTATTTATAGACAACTGCCAAGCAAAAGAGCTTTCACAGATATCTTCTTGTCCACCAACGCAGACCTTTCCTTAAACTATAATGACTTCTGGATCCTGTGTGACATGGACATCTGGTTTGACAAACCTCCTCTCTCACAACAAAGAACCAATAACACAAACCTGGAAGCTCTCAAAATTCTCTTAGTTAGTGACTGGGGCTGCACACACATTCAGCTCAATATTTTCCCTGCATGGACTCATCTTGATCATAGAGAACAAACCTATGCCTCAAGCAACCACCCCCTTACCTCAGTCAATTTAAACGTTCCCTTGGGAACAAATGCTAGCACATCGACAGCATCCACTTACTTGAACTCAACTTTAGTCATTCTCATCTCAACACGCAACCAAATAAAAGATGTCAATCAGGTATACAACTGGCTCTCCAAAGTCATTGACAAACTCATTCCTCTGAAGACATCCAGGCATGCTAAACCTAAAACTCCATGAAACAATGGTGACATGAAAAATCAAATCACAAATGGCTCTACTTCAGCACCAATGGAAGAAATGCAGGAACATTCTCAACAAACCCCACGTTCAAAAACTGAACAGAAACCTAAAATGTCTATATTAAAAAAGCAAAAAGACTATAATACTCAATCAGGATTTACAAGGCCTTGCTCCTCACCAGGGATCCTTACAGAATTCTGTAATCCAAAGTGCACAACTGTAAAGACCTGTCAGTCTAAAAAAGTCTGAATCTCCATTACAAATCTTTTTGTGGCCAAAACTAAGATGCTGGAACTTGATATCGACAACAAGACATTAAACTCGTCCATCTGGAACCAAAATAAAGAGAACTGTATCAACCAACAGACATCCAACAATTCCTTCCTTCAAGCATCTCTCAGCTTTGAATTTTCAAGACCTGAACAAGACTAGAGAACCTGTTGGTTCCCCTTCAGAACTCCCCCCTAATCTGACTATAAAAATCTCCAGCAACTCCACCAATGAGCATTGTCAACAACTTCCTTTCAGTGGAAATCCCTGCACTACATCTTGATACCCTGCAGAAGACTGCTCATTAACATAAAACACCATTGGCCCAGTAGACCTGGCCAGCTACAGACCAATCATAAATGGGCCAATACTTAAACAGCTGACAGAAATAGCAGCACTCAGTTTTGTGTTAAGGGGTCAATAAACTGGATTGGCCTTAGAGGAACAAACAGGCTCCGCCAAGCAAAAGCATGGAGTTCACTCCAATCATTGTCTGATACAACCTGATGGCAATAATGGACATAAATGCTCTGCTGCACTTTGTACATTGAACCTGTTGGATGCATTCAACAAAGCTGAACACTGCTCTCTTCTAAAGAGACTACAAGAACTCAGCATAAAAGGATTTACGCTCAACTTGTTTTGCTCCTACTTCTCCGACAGGTCAAATATTATTGTGCCGCCTTGCCTGTCAGCGTGAAGGAAGGTGTAGCCCAAGCATCAATCATTGCTCCTCTCCTCCACTAGAAGATACAATCAAATTCTTGAGCCTGATATGTTACAATTATGAAATTGATATTATTGTGAAGCTCTTGACAAATGGATTCTAGCTGTTGACATTCATCAAAAAGAGGGATCTTAATGTGTTGAAATTGGTAGCACTTTCATCCGTCATTGGTCTGTCCCCAGGAACCCGGAGCACCACCAATACTGATAGAAGTGAGGAACCTGAGAGTTTTGAAGGAAGCGAGGTCACAGGAAGCACCTTCACCACGCGTATCTTGAGAAGGGTTTTTCCAAATCTAGGATTACTGTAGAAGCAACAAGCAATCACCTTCCTCATTATGTTATGCCTTGAATAACTACCCTATAACTCCTGTAGCTCCTAACAACCATGAGATGTTGTCCAATCCCTTCCCTCACTAATGAAGTTCAAGCTTTCTGCCAAGTAAACTTCAAAGACATTCGTAGACAAGTACATTCTGCTCCAGCATGGCACCAGACTAGAACTTGCCTACATAGTGGAAGAAAAACATTACTAGCATCACCTGTCCTATACAAGTGACTGATCTCTGTAACTACCTTTCAATGATGATATAAGACTCATAGAAACCCACCTTGAAGTGAGGACCAGGACACTGTGTAAACAGTGTCATTGGTGAAGGTGAAAGTGCCACACTTCTCCTTTGCACTAGATCTGGTTGAAATGTACATATTTTCCTTTGTGGAAATTAGGAGAAATACCCCAAAAAACTAAGTTGCATATTATCAAGGTCCGGGGTTGAAATTATCACCGCTTTATAAAGCGGAGATAATGGGCTTGATAATATGCCCTTGAGAATTCCAATAGAAGCCCATGTTCACACCAGAACACGGGCTTCTATTGGAATTCTCTGCGGCTTATTATCAAGCCCATTATCACCGCTTTAGCAGCAGTTTTCTGCCGATAAAGCGGCGATAATTTTAACGCCGGACCTTGATAATATGCCCCTAAGTGTCATTAGACACAAATGCAGACATCTGCCCTCTCTGCTATTTTTTAGTGCAAAAATTGACTCCTCAGCCATTTATGGCATGAGGACGCTTTGTGTGCAAAAACACTCTGCAAATCGAATGTGACACAAACAGCAACCACTTCTGTTTGGTTTATTCACATTCTTCCCATACTCGAGTGACACTATTTTTAATCAAAATAATGTTTCAATTATATGATTTGGCCTAATGGCATAATGTCAGGCATTTCACATAACAATCGTATTGCAAAATACCAGAAATTACATGTGATTACCCTGGTGCAAACAACATTTCGCCCAGGTCCACACCTTTTAATTAAGGCTCCCAGTTTTCCGTTTTTACTGATTTTTACAGATAAAACAGACAGAAAACATTGTGTTTTCTGTCTGTATTTATTTCTAAAAGCAGAAAAGCACAGAAAATGATGCTTCTTGTGGGTGACTCTCCATGCTGTCTTTCATGCTTTCTAGGACAACAGCTGCGCAGACAGACAACATGGGAGGCCAACAATCAGGTTCAGATTTCCCTAAATACAGTCATATGTTAAGATATATGTGTATTATAATGCTGATATTTACCTGTGGGTGTTATTTTTCGCTATATTTGGCTGTTTGATTTGCTAATATGCAACAGATAGAAAAGTATGGGTGCATGTTTATCAGTTTAATAAATGTAGAAATGTACCATTTTACGACACCATTTATTCTCAAAACAAAAAATAAATATGGATAAATACCAATAAGATGACCAAAAAAGAAATATGGATAACTACAGACGGAAATGTTAAAAAAATAAATACTATAAAACCGGGAGCCCTACCTTTAATGTGGTAAATCCTCGCTAAAATGATTCAATATGCTCATGTTTAGGTTAACAGGCATTTGACAGGATACTGACTACCCATGTGAAAAAATGCAAGTGGTTCATAATCTGGAATTATCTTCCATCAAAAATAAGAACCATTAAAAATCACCTGGAACTGAGGAAGACTGTGGGAACCTCATACTTTATAAACACTATCACCGAGTTGAAATATGACCAACCTTTTTAGCCATAGAAATATT